>NW_017306493.1:100751-224699 GCF_000935625.1 Nanorana parkeri
TAAAATTATACACACAAAACAAAATTTATACTTGACCCTTTTACTCCCATCCACTCTCCCCTCTCATATCTATACATAGTGCTTTAAATCTTCAGCCATTTATATATGTGTTCCACTTATTATTCCATTAATTCCTCAATTTTATTCAATATAAACCCTAGGAGAATGCATCGCCCACAGTGGGGGAAGGGGAAGGATCTTGTGGTTTAATAATAGCGTGATATCCCAGTATTGCCTATAGTGAACTTCTCTCCTATTCTACTACCTTCAACACCACCACAACCCATTTAGAAAATTCCTCTAAATATGTGTATATAGTATCATCTTATTTTTGATATTCCTATCCATATTCATCTTATATTGAATTCTAGTCCCCGTGAATAATTATATAATAATGATATGCTACCTCTTTACCCCACTCTGTGTCATCTGCCATTCTCCGGGTTAACATTTCCTCTGTGCAATTTTTCCCTCCCCCCCATAATATTTTCTCCTTCATCTACCCCCCATTCCCTTTTGCATGGTCTACAAATGGAATCCCTTATCTGGGAATTATACTCCCTAGCTCTCCATCCCAACTTTTCAGATCAAACTATTTGCCCTTTCTAGAACAATTTAAATAACCTTACAAACACCTTACAAAAAATTATTCTTTCCTGGTCAGCTAGGTTAGCCTCCTTTAAAATGAGGATCCTACCTAAACTTCTCTACCTTTTCAGAACTCTTCCTATTGTTTTTCCCAATGGTACTTTCGATCTCTCCATTCCAATCTTAAACTCTTTATTTGGTAAAAAAAAGAGCTAGGTGTTTGTACCCGCTACTGATTAAGCATAGATCTGTCAGAGGCATGGGATATACTGATCTACGAGATTATTATTTGGCCGCTATACTGTCTCAACTTAAATATTGGTTTATCTACCCTAGGGAAAAACAATGGAGCCATATAGAATGTTTTTTTCATGCCTGGGGGTAACCTTTCCCATTATTTATTATCATGGAAATTTCAATTGGTGTCCCCTGTCTTCCTTCCCACTTCCTATCCAAGCATCTATCTTTGCTTGGAATCTTTTTCTTTCTGCTGATTTTTCTGGGTCCCCTCAAATTTTTAAATCCTTAGATCTATTAATCCCACACCTATCTCTTAGTAAGTGGATACATAATGGTATTCATACTCTTCAGGATGTTTCCTCAGGCCCATAATATTAAACCGTTTTCAGAAATCTCCTTGCAATTCCACCTTCCACAATCAGAATACTCTATATTTCTCCAAATTTCTCATTTTCTTTTCCACTTTCACTTTACATTCATCCACCTTCCTGCAACACTGTGGTCTCATTTTACATCCCCCACTTTCCAAAACCAAGGGTATTACATTGTTTTATGTAATACTTCAAAACAAAATGTTTTTTACCATGAATAATGCATTTTTAGCTTTGGAACGAGATTTTGAGACATCTTTCTCATGCCCTTTAGGGAGACGCACAGGGCTACACGGTGTGTAGACTTATGGAAACTATTTCAGAAACCTTTTTACGCTGTTATTTAACTCCTTATCATTCGGCCAAATTTTCCCTCTTTACTTTTCCACAGTGTTGGAGAAGTTGTGACCAAGTGGGGAACTTGCTTCACACCTTAGGTCTCTTACTAGTTTTTGGAGGAAGATTTTTAAAAACATTTCCATGGTTACAGGTTGCCTCACTACTCCTTCCGCTAGTGTGGCCTTATTGCATCTGGGCATTGACAAATACCCTTCTCATTTACGTTCTCTTACAATCCACATTCTTTTAGCTGCTAAATTTAGCTGCCAGGCATTGAAAAACTTCCATAGCTGTGAATGTCTAACAAACCTTTGCAATATTACAACTCCACTATGAATGCAAAAACGGATATTAGCTCTAAAGGAAAGTAAATTACAACAATTTCACAAACATTGGCACTCGTGGGTTCTTTGGTCTCAGTCCTTGTCTTCATCTTAGTGATGGATTCTATTAGCCCTTGTTCCTTTATTCTGAAGTACAATTATCTAAATTGTTTACTGTGTATGTAAGTCGCCTTGGCAATTTTTGTTCGCGTTTGATTTTTTTAATCTTTTACTTTCCTGTTTCTTGCAATTTTCTTTATTCTTGTTATGCTATTACTAAAATTAATTTAAAAAAATGTATTGATGACATAAATTGCTGTCAGGATATCGTGCACGGGTGTCCCCACACCGCATGCAGGTATCTACGTGACTACACCAGATAATGCTTATGAACTTATAGTTTAATAGACATACCAAAATCATATAAATATAAGCAACCCCACTAACACCCACCAGTAACATAATATAGCCAAACTAAATACAAATAGCAAAATCACAGACAGACAATAACAGGGCTAGTGAACCTGGGGAGCTACAGATCAGGAGACCTCAGGGGAAGGAGTCAGGGGTCTGGGTCGAAGGAGGTAACAGGGTACAGGGTACAGGGTACAGGCAACATGATTCAAGCAACAGTATTCGGGTATGGCAACAGAATACCGGATACAGGATTCCGGCAACAGGATACAGGTTAGGGCGACAATACTGAGGCACCAGCCTCACTGTGAGAAGGGGGCTAAATACCCTCCCTGGCCAGCACCAGGTGTAGACTAATTGCCGACAGCTGGAAGGCACGTGCAGGTGAGCACCGGAATTGCAGGCTCCAGCACCACCCAGTGGTGGTCTGCTACCTGACAGCCCCTGGCTGCCTGGAGACACCTGCAGGTGAGCACCGGAATTGCAGGACCAGGTTCCAGCGCCACCAGGAGGTGCTCTGGTCCCTGACAGTTGCCATGATATTAACAATGGGTTTTCTTTAATTGTGTATGCAATGCTTGTTCAGGTACAACTCCCATCACACCTCTTGTGGTGACAATAAATTCTTAGCATGCTACACACTTTCAAAGTATGTTCGGAAATGTTCTGCATCTGGTAAATTGTCAATGGTTGCCAACCCTTTGCCAGAATAATTTAAATAATTTCATTAACTTTTTCAGGTTGTACTCCTAGTTCCATTTCTGTGCTAGTGCTCAGCTTAGTGATGCTGAGCCTGCACTTTTATTAGAAAGAAGCCTTTGACGCTGCGTGACTGTGTGATGGACACAGCAGCCATGTTTGAAGCTCATTAACACTGAATATGTGATTTAACCGGGCTCTGCTTTATTGAGTTGTAGGATGCCTGGATTATCCCTGGTACACATTGGCTTCAATGGTGCCCCCCACAGTGCCTTCCTGAGTGTTGCATGAGGCAGCCATCAACAGTGGCCTTTGTATATGCTGTAACAGGGTGCCAGTAAAACCTGCCAGGTTGGCAGGAAAAGTGATTGATGAAAGATACATTCCTCCACAGATTCTTAGATTTGTCATCTAAAGAAATGCCAGCATAGATCTGGAGGTAAAGAAAATTAGCTCTTTACCTTGTATTGGTAAAACACATCCTGGATCTGGTTTTACTAGGAGTCTGATAAAGCTCTGGGTGGGACAGACTCCTGATTCCGTGGACAGTAGTTTGATGAGGACTGCACAGGTCTTGATTAGTGTGCAGCTGGACCTAGCTGTGGGAATGTGTGTCTCAGTGGAAAGAGAGACACTGAATGCAGCAAGCGTTTGTGTTTGGAACCAAGCCTGTCAGCAGGACAAGGTCCCGTGGATAGACTGTAACTGTTCCCATAGAGGAAACGGACTCAAAGGACTATCGCTAATACCCAGTAAGGCTCAGTGGAGCAGGGCTTTATTTTGTGTATGACAATTTCTTTTTTGGCTGGATGCCTGTAACCTTTTTGTTTATTGCTGCCTGGGATTAAAGCTGGCAATTTTGTTTAAGAGACTGTAAGGGGGGGGCGTGGCCTGAACATGGTGGCGTGAGGCAGCACTTCCTTGGAGCTCTGTGCTGTTAGCCCGGCACAGAGCTCGACTTTTTCAGTCACTATATACCCCATGTCGGAGGAGCAACAACCACACTGCACAGGCAGAGGCTCACGGCAGACGGATCTCCTGGAGATTTTCAACCATACGAGACAGCTCGCAACCGCTGGCATCCAACATGGCGACTACACGCACGGCTGCCTCGAGCTCCGCATCGTCAAAGAAGGCCATCAAGTCACTACTACAACCTGTGAGTACCCCGAACAAACTCCCGAGCCCCCCACCCTCACCCATCTGCACCCCCCTTCTCCGTGATGAGGGCATATATCCCACAGCTATCCACAAAGCAGGACTTAGACAATATGGCCACAAAAATTGTGGGTGCTCTACGCTCTGAATTACATGAGGTCAGGCAACACCTTTCCACGTTGGAGGGTCGGGTGGATGCGGTGGAAATGATGACGACCTTCATGCAGGACCGGGTGGCTACATTAGAGGTGGGGCAGGCCGCACACCAGAGACATATTACTGCCATATACTTACAGGTGGATGACGGCAAAAACAGGAATCGCCGGAACAAACTACGGCTAAAGGGGGTCCCAGAGGCGACATCTGGCCCAGACTTACATTCCGCAGTCGCGGCAGTCCTTAACCATTATTTGGATAAACTGTCCACCGCTGAGCTGGAACTGGACCGGGTACATAGGGTCCAAGGCTCCCGCTCCTTACCATCAGGGATGCCGCGAGACGTGCTCTGTAGAGTCCACTTTTACTCACTGAAAGAGGAAATACTCCGCCAGGCATGGAACAAGGGCCCACTAGACTTTGACAGGGCCAGGATCCAGATAATGCCAGATCTGTCACGCCACACACTGCGGATGAGGCGCATCCTGAGACCAGTGCTGGATGTTGCGCGTACTGTGGGAGCCACGTACCGCTGGGGTCACCCATTTCATCTGATAGTTGCTAGAGACAACAGGAGCTTCCATCTACATGATCCACAACAACTGCCGGACCGTCTTACGTTTTTGGGAGCGGAGGCGGTACCTGTACCGAACTGGTTGGACTTCTCCCTGGATCGTCCTGCGCCGGACCCCCCTACCCCGAGGCCTACAAGAAGGTTGAGGCCCCGCCAGAGATCTTTTTTAAGGCACACCCCGTCCAGAAGCAGAGAGGCAAGGGAGCTATGAGTACAACAGAGGGCAGTTGATCCTTCTGCCATATGTTTACCGGGCAGGAGGTTGTCCAACGTGACTTCACCTCATCTTTAGCCCCGAACCTGCTGGACACCCACTGACCCCTCTGATGTCACAAAAAGCTTGCAAGTGTGGAACTGGACTAAACGAGTGAGGCATCCTCAGGTTGACGTTCCCCCGTGTGTGTTATGGGTTTCTATGGGTGCGGAGAATGCAATGCCTTTCAGGTTACCCTCTGGTCCCATGGATGTGGAGGGCTCACATACCTCCTTAGCACATGTTATTAGATGCGGGGGGGGGTGGAACCCCAGGTTACAGATAGGACGCACACCATTTATATGTATCTTCCATGGTCAGGGGGGGGTTGGTTCTAGTAAGGAGATATAGTTTTATGCTTCGCAGGGACTAGGGGGGGATTTATATCCCTGTATGTGCCCTTATGTACCTGTTGTATTAGGGGCCCTGATGGAGGCCTTCCGATATCTTAGGTTGTTGTGCACTTAGGGGGGATTATTTAAAGCCATCCCGACCCCTAGTAGCACATCTCCAATGTTTACTTCTTTAAACACCAAAGTTAACGTCAAAAGTTTTGACAAGTTCTTACCTTTTGAATTATTTCATATACTATAATATTTTGCTGATCTGCTGACACACCCATACTGGAGTTCCATAGAATTCCGTACTGTGGTCTCCCACTAGGGATTCTCCTATCCTCTTCAGAGGCTTGGAGTTTTCTTTTTGTATTAGAGCACCAACTCTTAGTTGAGTCGGGCAGGTGGTTCTCCTGTCTAGGACTGTAAATTTTTTGTGTTTATTTACCACAGAGCTGTTCTCTTCACGCACTACTGTTTTCTCCTTCTTTCTACCCCTCTACAACCATGGCGCGTCCTGATGGTCCAGACACAAGGCAGCGGAGTGCGGGCTTTGTCAAATTCACGTCACTGAACGGTAAAGGTCTCAACATCCCTGAGAAGCGCTCACGGCTACTGGCGGATCTGAGACGCACAAGGTCCCAGGTAGTATTCTTACAAGAAACACATTTTAGGATGCAACAGATCCCCCGTCTACACAACAGGGATTTCCCGGTGGTTTATCATTCGTCCTCACCGATTTCCAAATCCAAGGGGGTTAGTATACTGCTGGCCACGTCGGTGCCTTGGGACCTGATGGATGTCAGACAGGACCCGGAGGGGAGATATATTTTGGTGAAGGGCCGGGTGGGGGAGACGATATTCACTTTCGCTAATGTATACTTACCCAACTCAGACCAACTGACTTTTTTACACCATGCGGTTTCCCTTCTACTTGATTTCTCTGAGGGCACGCTGATTCTGGGGGGAGACTTTAATTTCGCTCTAGAACCGCTCTTAGATGTCTCCAAAGGGGCGTTCGCCTATCTTAAAAAGCTACGAGCAGAGCTCCATATGTTAAGGCTAGTGGATGTGTGGAGATTCTTACACCCCGGGGTCAGGGACTACACATTCTTTTCTGCGGTCCACCAGACCTACTCCCGCATCGACCTATTTTTTGTGAGCCATTCGACCTTCCCGGCTCTCCGATCAGCTGCCATTGACAATATTATCCTGTCCGATCACGCGCCCATACACATGGAGTTGGAGGTTCTACCACCACGATCTATACTGTTGTTGTGGCACCTTAACCAATCCCTCCTTCAAGATCCAGTTGTTAAGGCTGTTGTAACGGGAGCGATTCAGTCATACTTCATATCCAACACTGACTCTGTCCCTAACCCCAATGTTGTGTGGGAGGCCCACAAATGTGTGGTGCGGGGAGTACTCACTCGGCACGGGGCTCGCCGCAAGCGGAAGCGGACGGAAAGGGTTTCTCCACTGCTCTCCCAGATCCGTAGGTTAGAGGGTAAACACAAGCGCTCTTTAGCGCAGGAGTCCTTGAATGCCCTCCGTCGAACCAGGGAGGAGTTGAAGGCCTTGTTATACCAAAAGACTAAGCAGAAATTAGTAACTTGTAGGTGCACGTTCTATGAGTTCTCTAATAAACCGGATAGGCTCCTGGCGAGGGCTCTTGGCGGAGCTAGATCTAAGACTTATATCCCACATATCATCTCCCGTGAGTGAACCTGACTGTCCCTAACTAAGGACATAGCTGGGGCTTTTGAGGACTTCTATGCCAGCTTGTATAATCTGCGTTCGGGTATTACCCTTTCGGTTCAGTCGGAACGTAGATCTCGTATGGCCACCTATTTAGGCCGGTTGGGCATGCCAGTTCTCGACCCCCAGTTGACAGACCTATTAGAGACCCCGCTGACGGAGGAGGAATGGAGTTTGGCCATCAAACAGTCAAAGCCTAAGAAGGCACCAGGCCCAGACGGGTTTACATTGTGTTATTACCAAACATTCAGATCCATCCTGTCCTCACATTACCTGAGAGCCTTCAATGCTCTCTCCACTGACAGTACCCTACCCTCTGACGCGTTGAGGGCCCATATCACTGTGCTTCCGAAACCAGACAAAGATCCCTCCCAATGTGGCAGCTACCGCCCCATAGCGCTCCTAAACGTGGACCTTAAACTATTCACCAAAATGCTGGCAAACAGGCTCCTCCCTCACATTGGACACTTGATTCATTTCGATCAAGTGGGCTTTGTCCCGTCAAGGGAAGCACGTGACAACACCACCAGGGTCATGAATGTGGTACACTCTGCACGCAGCAGCCAACACCCCCTCATGATGTTGTCTATCGATGCCGAAAAAGCATTCGATAGAGTGGACTGGCAATTCATAGAATCCGTGTTACACCATATCGGGTTGGGACCTCATATGATATCATTGATCATGGCCCTCTACACGACTCCATCGGCTCCGGTTAGGATCAATGACACCAGATCTGAGTATTTCCATATCACCAATGGCACCAGGCAGGGCTGCCCATTATCACCGCTCATTTTTATCCTCACATTAGAACCCTTCCTGTGCGCCATTAGGGCAGATGAGGATATTGAGGGCCTTTCGACCCCCGCGGGGAGTCACAAGGTAGCCGCATATGCCGATGACTTGATCTTCTTTGTGACCCACCCCGTGACCTCCCTGCCTAGACTCCTCCGGGCCTTTGATTTGTATGGTTCCATGTCTAACTTCTTGATCAACCCATCCAAGTCGGAAGCGCTTAACATATCTCTCCCCGCGTGTGAACTGGAGCAGGCGAGACCAATCAGACTCCCCCCCCAATTTTTTCTCTCAAATGAGACGGTTGTTTGTGTTTTTGGTCTGGGCCAGGCTGCGTTCTCCGCACCCCTCCTGAGGGACCCCGACTTTCCACCCGGTAAGGGGAGGGGACCGCTACGATGGAAATTCAGGCTCTGCGAGCTTCCAGCTTCGACACTTCCTGATCTCGGTACCCGGGCTGGAAAGGTTGTCGCGCAGTCCCACACCCTTCGAAACCATGTGTTTTGAGGGGGAACCAACCAGACATTCTCTGTCTTGGCTGTATGGGCAGCATTGCACTCCACCAGAGAAGACTTATCCTCCTTTTGTGGAAAGGTGGGAATCTGAGTTGGGTAGGTCCTTCACAGAGCCCCAGAAAGACACGATCTTGACCTTGGCTCATAGATCCTCTATGGCATGTAAATATCAGGAACAGGAGTATAAGATACTAACCCGGTGGTACAGGGTACCATATGTCCTGCACAAAATCGATCCCTCTGTCCCGTCGACCTGCTGGAGATGCAATCAGGCCCCCGGGCACCATGCTCCATATATTTTGGTCTTGTGCTGACATCCGCCCTTTCTGGAAAGCGGTGAGGACGATAGTCAATACGTTGGTGATAGAGGCCCTACCTGATGACCCGGGGGTCTTTCTTCTACACCAGACTTCCACCACAATCAAACGATCAAAAAATCCCTGACCATACACATGCTGAATGCGGCCAGGTCTTGTATACCCCTGTTGTGGAGACAACAGAATCCGCCTACGGTATGTATGTGGCAGGGCATCATGGATGAGATTTACTGCATGGAAGACATGTCGGCCTCCTCGCGCAATGAAGAGAAGCGCTTCTGCTCCGTCTGGATGCCGTGGCTTCATTTCCAACATTCCGCTGCCTACGTAGGGAGTTAGGAGAGACGCCTAGCACCCAATGAAGTGATGGGTGCGGAGGTGCTCCCTCCCCGTGGTACACCAAGACCAATGAGGACTGGCTCATACATACACTGTCTGTCCCTCTTTCTTTCTCTTTTTCTTTCCTACCTTCTCCTTCTATGATAAATATCTTCTTCCCTTACAGCTTTGAGTTAGGTTACAACACAGTAGAAACCACGAACTAGTGGGCCACCCCATGCTCTCTTAGGATGATAGCCAGCACGTGGGCTTACATGCACACTTTACGTAGACAGAGAGGGGGAGATGGGAGTGCCCCACTATTGAATTGTATGTTTATCTGTCCTGATGCCATATTGGCTTATATGGAAGATTGTGTCCTGAAAATTGCAGTATGCACAACGATAGACCATTCGTCCAATCAGTTTTCTCCTCGGTTCATCCCTCATGCAAGGGGACGGGGCTAATCCATATGCAGGGCCGGACTGGCCTTAGGGCAAACCGGGCATTTGCCCAGTGGGCCGGGCCGGGCTGAACACAATCAACCTGATTGTGTTCGAGCCGGTCCGCTATGCCCGATGGCCGGCTCTGAGCATAGCCGGCAATCGTCACTAACCCCTGAGCCCAGCCCTTGAGTCTATCCCCTGAGTCCAGCCAGTGCGTCGCTAACCCGAGTCCAGCCAGTACGTCCGTAAACCCCTGAGTCCAGCTTGCACATCGCTAACCCCTGAGTCCAGCTTGCACATCGCTAACCCCTGAGTCCAGCCAGTGCGTCGCTAACCCGAGTCCAGCCAGTACGTCCGTAAACCCCTGAGTCCAGCCAGCACGTCGCTAACCCCTGAGTCCAGCTTGCACATCGCTAACCCCTGAGTCCAGCCAGCGCGTCGCTAATCCCTAAGGCCTTGTTCACACCGAAAGCATTCCAGAGCGGTAGCTGCTGGAACGCACCGCGATCGCTGAGAAATTCCCCCCTGCATTTTGGGGCTGGAGGGGGCGTGGCGGTGCATTGAAGTAAATGGCAGCGTTCCATTCCACTGCATGTGCAAGAAAAGGGCTTGCTCTATTTTTTTGTGTTTGCAGTGGAACGGAACACTGGCAAAGTTTTGCCATGCGTCCGATTGCACTGCAGGCAGGGGGGCGTGGAATCGGTGCCATTGAATTCAATGCACCGCCACACCCCCTCCCGCCCCAAAATGCGGGGGGAAGTTTCTCAGTAAGGCATGCACTTTCTGTGTGAACAAGGCCTGTGTCCAGCGCATTACTAATCCCTGCGTCCAGCAAGTCAACTGTATCCCTCCTGTACTTACCAGCAACTGGCCCTGCCCCTCGATTGCGCTTCAGTGTTTGATCCCGCCCATCGATTGCACCTCCATGTTTGGCCCCACCCCTGGATTGGGGGCGGGGCCTTGGGGTCACATGAATGGGCTGCTCCGTCTAAAATGCCCGGGCCTATTTTTTGTCTCAGTCCGGCCCTGTCCATATGGGCGACCCGTATGGGTCGGATAGTTATGCCACATAAAGGGGCCCTACCGGAGGAAGAAGCAGGGTTTGTTTTGTGATTTTTTTTTTCTATATATCATAATATACTGTCAGCTGAACATAACATTATACGAGACAGGATACATAAGTTAGGATGTTCTTGTCTTAATGTACGATTAATGTTTCATTGAACCCACAAGTATTGGACTATTGACTTCTGTCATGGTGATATGCATTGATGTCTGCAATGTTATGTTACACTAAACGAAGAATGTGAAAAAAAAAGTGACTGTGAGTTTGCCTCTGCCTTGAGACTAGTTCCCTACAATTGGTGGAGAATGCGTGCAAAGTTCCAGAGACTTGACCTCTCGCAAAAGCAGTCTTAAAGGACTAGCACTCTTAAAAGTGACAGTACCTCTGACTTATGTCTTGGGTTAAGGCTGCACAAATCCTAAAGCCTGAAACAATGGAAGAGTTAATCAAATAGCTAGTACAGTCAAATGCCCTCCTTCAGGCTGCACAACAGCAAGCTTATGCTGCGCAACAGCAAGCGCACGCAGACCAACAGAAAACAAATTGTTTTCTGGCGGCGGCTACCCAGGCAGCTATAAGAGAGCAAAAAGAGTTTAGTTTGCTCATACACAATCAGATACAGACTCTGGCTGAAAGGACTCCATCTCTGGAAAATGATGCAGTGCTACGCAAGCTGGTGCACTACAATAAATGACCACTGAGGATGATGTGGAGGCCTTTCTTACAGTTTTTGAAAGGCTAGCAGAGTGTGAGGGTCTGCCCCGGGAACAGTGGGCTGAGGTCCTCGCCCCTTTTCTGACTGGAGAGAGTTGTGGCGGACCACTTTGTGAGAGCCCTTCCAGTCCCTATACAGCGGTTTGCACGTAGAACTGACCCCAAAGATATTGATGAATTGGTGGCCCTCGTGGAGCGGTACTTAAATACTAAGGATTTTCTTCGGGGTGCAGTCCCCAAGGAATCTCCCTCCAGGAGTCAGAAGTCTACCAATTCTGTGAAGAGCTCTCCTGGCCCAAAGTGGAAAAAAGAGGATGTGCAGGCTATTGGCAACCCGGCTGTACAACGCATGAAAAACCCAACCACCCATTGGACATGTGACAAGACTAGGGGCCGGTAGTGTGCTGGCACTGCCATGAACCAGGACACAGGGCTGCCACTTGTCCCCTAAGCCAGGAGCCTATGAAATGCGGATTTACTCGGCGAAAGTCTCCGGTTCTTACACCAGGAGGCGCCCTACAACAGAGTGTGGGGACTGAGAAACAAATTTGTGTGATTACAGTGGACGGTTGCAAGATGACTTGCTGGATTCTGGCAGTCTCGTCACTCTAGCGCATGCCACTCTAGTGAATCCCCAAAAGATTAAACAACAGCTGATGGGGGTTGCTTGTATTCATGGGGATACTAAGTGCTACTCCACAGCAGTTGTGTCCATTGAAACTGTTTGTGGCACTCGGGACCATGAAGTGTGAGTGGTCTGAAGTCTAATGTATAATGCTATACTTGGGCGAGACTTCCCCTTTTTCTGGGATTTGTGGGAAACCGCTAAGGCAGCCAGGCCCAACACGGTGTCCAACTCCTACAGCCTGGAGCCGCTGGAAGAGAGTTCTCAGGAAGATGTACTTGAGAATTTTCCCCTGGAGGTTTAAGCAGGTGATGCTGAGGACCAGGCCCCAGAAGCAGACCTGCCAGACCTTCCCACGACCCATGACAAGTTTGGCATGGCCCATTTTAGGGACCCCACCTTAAGCCGGGCAAGGGAACAGGTAAAAGTTGTAAATGGGGTGCCCCAAGAACCAGGGGTGGAGACTATATTTCCTCATTTTACTATGAAAAATTACTTATTGTACAGACTGGATGAGATACGGGGTGGGAGAATTGAGCAATTGCTATTACCACAAACCCATAGACGTTGTTAGGTGTTAGACTTGGCACATTCTCATGTACTTGGGGGACATCTAGGTTTGGATAAAACTAGAGAGCAGGTCTTGAAACGCTTTTATTGGCCAGGTTTACACAGATGTAAAATTGTACTGTGAGTCGTGTCCAGTTTGTCAGCTCACTGCTCCTGTCTCCCATTTCAGGAGTCCATTGGTACCGTTGCCCATCATTGAGGTACCCTTTGATAGGATTGCCATCGATATCGTGGGTCCCTTGGTTAAGTCCGCTAGGGGACAACAGTATATCCTTGTGGTCTTAGACTATGCTACCCGTTACCCAGAGGCAATCCCTTCAAGGAATACCTCAGCAAAAAGTATTGCTAAAGAGCTTTCTCTTAGGGGTCTACTCACTAAGCTGCCAAAGGCAGCCGAGTGACTAACCGAACCGAAGCTGTTCGGCTATTCACTTCAGGCTGGTACTAGCTATTGCCCTCTGCTGCTGTCAATAACTAAAGGGGACCTGATGGGAACTTCAGGTCCCCTCTGCTGATTGACAGCAGCAGTGGGCGGGTACAATAGCTAGTTTGCGATTGGCTATTGCAAATTGAAATAGCCAATAGGAATCTAGCTATGCATTCCTATGGTGATTGCTTTTTTTTTTATTCTGACGGCAGCCAACGGCTCCGATGTCAGGAAAAAAAAAACAGAGCAGGGAAAGATTTACCCTACTCGATGGAGCAGAGTAAACCTTTCTGGGAGAACGTGTTTGGCTGCCGGGCGGCCGGGAGCCGCTATCTAATAGCGGGAGACTCCCGGAGCGCCCGGGAGAGTTGGGCTGTCTGGAGATCAGCGTCCCTGGTTACCTGATAACCAGGGACGCTGATCTGTCTGTGCAAGTGGCCGGAGCCAGCCGTGAGATGGTGGCTGACTCTGCCCAGCAGTCAGTAGCAGGCTGTCGGCCGGCCAGCTTCGGCTTTCACCTCGGCTCAGTCGAGCCGAAGCATATGCCTTCAGGCTCGACTGAGCCGTTTGGCCGACTTCGGGAGCTTTACGGGCTATAGTGAATAGCCCGTACAGCAGCCCTTCGGTTCTACTGAATCGAAGGGGTCCTGGGGCCGAAGCAAGCCGAAGGATCAGCCGAAGCTATGGCTAGATCCTTCGGCAGCTTAGTGAATAGGTCTGATCTGTTAACTGACCAGGGCAGGCCCTTTATGTCTAAAGTTACTAAGGAATTGTGTAAACTGTTTAAAATTGACAATTTACTCACTTCTGTGTACCACCCCCAAACAGATTGTTTGGTGGAGAGGTTCAACAAAACCCAGAAAGGAATGCTAAAGAGGGTGGTAGCTGCTGATGGAAAAGACTGGCATTGCCTTTTGCCCCCTCATGTTTGCTGTACAGGAGGTACCCCAGGCCTCCACCGGCTTCTCTCCTTTTGAGTTGTTGTACGGCTGACATCTGAGAGGCCTCTTATAAGCATGGTGGAACATATTGCCCAAATGCACTGAATCAAGAAAGTTATGCCCATTGTTAAGTCACACTTAAAACAGGCCCAACAGGCCCAGGCTAGAGTTTATAACCGTTCAGCCAAGGTCAGAACCTTTAACCCTGGAGACAGAGTACTCGTACTGGTACATACAGTAGAGAGTACATTTCTGGCAAAATGGCAAGGGCCATATGAAGTTGTAGAACAGGTTGGGGAGGCAGGGGGGTGCGCCAACCTGGTAAATGGAAACCCTACCAAATTTATCACATAAATTTATTGAAGCCCCAGATAGATAGAGAATCTTTTAGGGCCCAAAACCCCTTAGCGGTGACTGGCACACGGTCTACCACGGTGCCTGAAGTAGAGATCGCAGAGGCCCTGTCGGTAAGCCTAAAACAAGAGACCAAGGAATTTCTACTAAGGAATAGAGAGGTTTTTATTGGCGTAGTCCCATTGTCCTTATTTCCAAACCTGATGGTAGCATCAGATTTTTTAACGACGGAAGCTAAATGAGGTCTCAAAATTTGATGCCTATCCTATGCCGTGGGTGGACAAGCTAATCAAGCGTTTAGGTCCTGCTCGGTATATCACCACCCTTGACCTTACAAAAGGGTATTGGCAAATACTCCTAACTGATCAGGCTAAAGAGAAAACAGCACTTTCTACTCCAGAAGGCAATTGGCAATATATAAGGATGCTGTTGGCCTACATGGGGCAACAGCCACTTTTCAGCGGATGATGGACCCTGCCCTTAAGCCACACCGAACTATGCATCTGTATATTTAGATGAGGTAGTAATTTTTTGTGTTTTCCTAGGCAGCAGCTTTGTGCTATTGTCACACATTATCTTGCCTGGCACAAGACGGCATGGGGTCAGCCACAAGCATGAGTCTGGAGAGCTGCCAGAATCTCTAGGCCAGTGTGGTTTCTTTCCCCCTAGGCATATGAGCTGCAAAACAGCATGGCATAATTTAGCCTGGGACGTTGCATATGCTCTGGGGTGCTTGGGGGAGGAATGCTTGTTCCAACGGGTCAGAAGACGAGCTCAGTCAGAAGGGGGTACAGGTGAATACATTGTCACTATCGGACAGTACACTAACAGCTCCAGCAGTGGGCTGTCCTGTATCCTTCCCAGATGCCAAAAGATGGACCCAGTGTGCCATGGAATGTTTATGGTTATGTGTACCTTGCCACTAACAGCGTGGTTCAGTGACAGAGACATATTACATTCCACATGCTAGTGGAGGGCATAAATGGTCTTCTGGGCAAAATAACAGTGGCTGGGTACCTGCCACTGTGATGTAGTAGAGGCAAAAAACTTGTGGATGTGGGCTGATTCCACAAGCTGAAATAGGAGCAGCTGTAAATTCAGAAACCTTGTGAACACTGGTCATGGGGGTAATGTAGGGACATATTTTGTAACTTTCCAGAAACTGCAGAAGAGTCAGCTGCCTTTGCCTTAGAGACTCCTGCCTTCCCTTGATCATCCTTAGTGTGACCCTATGACCCTCTTCCCCACTTGTGGTGTGTAAGCCTCTGAAATCATTTGTAAAATGTATCTTCCTTATACCAGAGGCTGCATATGTTGCTGCTGATGCAGCAGAAGAATGTTGTGGAGGTATAGGGTCATGTGGAAAGTGATGAGAGGAACAGGAGGAATGCAGGAATGCAAGTGTTTTGCTATCTCCTTGTCTTATAAAATTGCTGCTCCCATCAAGCTTTGTGGTGCAGTATCATGTGTACCCTTTGCATGTGGTACCCAAGTAGCTGGTACTTTTACAATGGCTGATATGCTGTATTCAGAGACTGCAGATCACAACAGTGATGTTACCAACAGATGTGTTATAAAAGACTCACAATGTAGAGCTTTGTGGAGTGGCCCTGGGAATGGCAGTGCCCTGTACCTGTGGAGCAATGCCGCCAAATGGATCAGTATGCCTGCTCCCTCCAGTCCTCTGCAAGCTGCCCTGCCCCCTGACAAAAACCTCCCTAGATACTGTTATGCCTATCCTTCACAACTTCCCTCATCTTCAATTGAGGGCACCCATGGACAGTCTGCTGCCACATCATCCACCCCCTTCTCATTGCTTGACCCAACTTTGTAGTAATCGCCAGCTACTGGAACATCACTGCCTCTTGCCTCACCCTGCCTGATTTTCCCTCTCCATGTGGTCATGGTGCTATTTTCCCCATCCTCACTATCTGAAAGGAGGAATGAAGAGGAGGAGAAAGAAGAAGGCACATTAGCAGAAGTTGCAAATAAAAGGCAGGGTTGCACCTGGAAAGAGGAGAGGGAAGAGGTCAACCATTGACCAGAGATGGAAAAGGCAAACATGGTCTGTTTCTAGATGGTTGGACTAAACCATTGCTTTGTCCTACAAAACCTTCTAGCCCCCCACAACCACTGTGTGTGTAAAAACTTTGCCTTCCTGATACTTTTAACAAAACGGATTATCTAAATTTAATGGCAACTGGTGCCACTGATTTCAAACCCACTGGATCCGCAGTGGACTTGTGGTAATGCAAACTTGAACCTCACCCCCAATCACCCTACACCTATGTAAAAAAACAGTACCAATATTCTACATAATAAAATGCTCTTGTAAACGAATTCCTTCCTAATATTCTAAAGGATGCCATGCCTATACTTGATATGCCCAGGGGACATCTCCTCTGGCTAGCTTTGATATTCAAAGTGGCTCTCTGACCACATCACTTCTGACTCAGCAAGATCCCAATCTAAGCCAATTCCAAAATGGCCACCATGAGGAGAGTGGTAGTCACTCATACTGGTGTTTCAGTTAATGTGTAGTGCAATGCTGGTGCATTACACTCAAAATACTTAACATTTGTTAATATTGTTAGGCAGTTCTTAGCGTTTCTTCAAGTCAATTGTCCTTAGTCATCTTAAACATGACTGACTGTTCTTTGAGGAAGCACCTGTGTTAAGTGTAGGCATGCTACTTTCACTGCCTTCAGTGCTGGGGAAGTCAGCTTCCCAGAATGGATATATTTATTTTCTTTGACAAGCAGGAAACACATTGCAGGTGCTACCTGCACAAACACTAGTCACACCATTCACTAAATTCACCACTCACATAAATAAAATAAAATGACTCATGGTAACTTAAAGTGCACCTGTAGCCTGCACAAAGTGATACATACCAATGTAAATAAAGCAGAGCTAAAATAACAACTCATAAGAGAGTTAATAATACCCAATTATGAGAACAAGATTTCAATAGTTAAATGTTGATTTTATGCGGAAAAAAGAATGTTTCCACGTGCAATATTTATGTTACTAAACCGATCATTTTCATGTGAAAATTTTCATGAGCTAAAATAAGGAACCCATGGAAAATAGCTCATGTGGGTTTGTGAGCAGGTGCCAGAATGTGTCACCAGCACAAGGTCAGTCACTTGTCAAAGTAGCAGAGTTAATGTGATCTTTCACCTCTAAAGTCATTGCTGGGCAGAGTAAGGTAATGATACAAGCATACCTCCCAACTGTCCTTCATTTGGAGGGACTGACCCTCCTTTGGAACCAAATCCTTCTGTTCCTCTTTCCTCCTCAGTTGTCCGTTCTTTTGGTCTGATGTACAAATATCTATTAAAATTTACTATTTTAGTTCTGAATCCTTTATCTTATCTCTTACATATCTTGTTTACTATTTTGCAAATCCAGTATATATAAGGAATAGTAATGGTGAAAAAACAATTCTGTGTTTAACCAATCAATTTTGGCATATAAACTCTAAATGGTTGGCATAACTGGGAATGCAGCAGGGGTGTGGCCAGGGGCGGACTGGGCGGCAATTGCCCCCCGGGCCTCTCTGTTGCCTTTAATATTGGCCCACGTCGGCGCAATCACTTGTATCACCTCTGCCCTCTCGGCAGGCTCTGCTACTGCAGCGGCCGAGGAGAAGAACACGCTGTTCGGCTGCCTTCGTGAATGCCTGTGTCAGTGATCGCGCTGTTCGGCGGCCACGGGCAGCTCCCTCTGCCCACTTCTGCTGCTATAGGCTAGGAGGGAGACTGCACATCTACTATTGGCTGGCTGTGTAGTGCTGCGCGGGACCTGAAAGGAGGACACCACGAGGCGGCTGCCAGAGCAATCAACTCAGAACTTGCAGGCAACCTCGCTGCTCCCCCCACCACCAGGAGAGGAAGAGAAGAGGGCACAGCACCTGAATCAAGAAAAAAAGGAGTCACAGTAAGTCCCTGTTCTTTCTGTGTGACTTCAGCACCTCCTTACATACTGACCTCTACATTACACCTTTGTACTGTTATCACTGACCTCTGCACTCTGCGTCACAGCCTGACCTCTGCACTGTGGGTCACACCCTGACCACTGCACTGTGCGTCACATCCTGACCTCTGTACTGTGCGTCACACCCTGACCTCTGTACTGTGCATCACACCCTGACCCCTGCACTGTGTGTCACACCCTGACCTCTGTACTGTGCGTCACACCCTGACCTCTGCACTGTGCGTCACACCCTGACCTCTGCACTGTGCGTCACACCCTGACCTCTGCACTGTGCGTCAAACCCTGACATCTGTACTCTGTGTCACACCCTGACCTCTGCACTGTGCATCAAACCCTGACATCTGTACTCTGTGTCACACCCTGATCTCTGCACTGTGCATCACACACTGACCTTTGTACTGTGCGTCACATCCTGACCTCTGTACTGTGCGTCACACCCTGACCTTTGTACTGTGTGTCACATCCTGACCTCTGTACTGTGCGTCACACCCTGACCTCTGTACTGTGCATCACACCCTGACCCCTGCACTGTGTGTCACACCCTGACCTCTGTACTGTGCGTCACACCCTGACCTCTGCACTGTGCGTCACACCCTGACCTCTGCACTGTGCGTCACACCCTGACCTCTGCACTGTGCGTCAAACCCTGACATCTGTACTCTGTGTCACACCCTGACCTCTGCACTGTGCATCAAACCCTGACATCTGTACTCTGTGTCACACCCTGATCTCTGCACTGTGCATTACACCCTCATCTCTGCACTCTGTGTTACACCCTGACCTCTGCACTGTGCGTCACATCTGACCTCTGCACTGTGCGTCGCACCCTGACCTCTGTGCTGTGCGTGACACCCTGACTTCTCCACTCTGCGTGACACCCTGACTTCTCCACTCTGCATCAAACCCTGACCTCTGCACTCTGTGTCACACCCTGACCTCTTCACTGTGCATCACATCCTGACCTCTGCACTGTGCGTCACATCCTGACCTCTGTACTGTGTGTCACACTCTGACCTTTGTACTGTGCGTCACACCCTGACCTTTGCACTGTGCATCACACACTGACCTTTGTACTGTGCGTCACATCCTGACCTCTGTACTGTGCGTCACACCCTGACCTTTGTACTGTGTGTCACATCCTGACCTCTGTACTGTGCGTCATACCCAGACCTTTGTACTGTGCCTCACACCCTGACCTTTGTACTGTGCGTCACACCCTGACCTCTGTACTGTGCGTCACACCCTGACCTCTGTATTGTGCGTCACACCCTGATCTCTGTTCTGTGCGTCACACACTGACCTCTGTTCCGTGCATCACACCCTGACCTCTGCACTGGGCGTCACTCCCTCACCTCTGCACTGGGCGTCACACCCTGACCTCTGCACTGTGCGTCACACTCTGACCTCTGCGCTCTGCGTTACACCCTGAGCTCTGCACTGTGCGTCACACCCTGACCTCTGCACGTAATCCATGCACCCTGATTTATTTTCCCCTGCTTCCTAGAACCAGTCCTTTCTTCTCGTGTGCCCTCTGGAATGCACGCTGTGTCTGTAACAAACTCTGTAACAGCGCTGTGCATGATCTTCTTCAATTCCTTTAACATGCTTGCAGTTACTGAAACCTGGCTTTAGGAATCCGACTCTGCCTCCCCTGCTGCCCTCTCCCATGGTGGCCTCCATTGGATGCACTCACCCAGACCCAGTTGATGTAAAGGAGGTGGAGTGGGAATCCTTCTAGCCCCACAATGCACTTTTTAAGTTCTGCCTTCACCTCCCTCTTTATCACTCTCCTCTTTTGAAACTCACTGTATTCGCCTATTCTCTCCAATTTCTTTGAGGATTGCTGTTATATACTGGCCCCCTGGACCGGTATCTCACTTTCTGGATGACTTCTCTGCCTGGCTACCCTACTTTCTCTCCTCAGAAATACCCACTATCATTCTTGGTGACTTTAACATTGCTAATAACATTAACACTCTGGCTTCCACTCAATTTCTAAACTTAACCTCTTCTTTTGATCTAACACAATGGTCAGACACTCCTACACACTCTCTTGTTTTCTCCCACCTATGCACTCCTTGCAACCTCGCCAACACCCCTTTCCCCTTCTCAGACCACAACCTTGTCAGTTTCACCCTCACCCTATCCCCAATCCTAAATCCCACTACATGGCACACTGTCACCCAGAGAAACTTTCGCCACCTCAACCCTTCTCTTCTCCACTCTGCTACTGACTGGGGTTTTTTTTTCAAATAAAAGACTTGTCAAAAACATGTCTTTTGTTTTTTTCCAAATAAAGAATTTTATTTAGCCCCTTAGTGAATGGGTAGGGGTACAAGTACCTCTTACTCATTCACAAGGGGGGGGAGGCATCTGGGTGCCCTTTTATTAAAAGGGTACCCTGATGTTAATAAGCCCCCCTGCCCGCAGAAACATACAAACAACGCCCCAGGGCACAGGGGACAAGGTGCTTTTCCAGGGGTGACCTTCCGAGTGCTGAGGACATGTGGCCTGGTATTGGAGGGAGGGGGGGCGCTCTCTCGTCCGTCAGTCCCTTTCCGGCCCTGCCAGGCCTATGCTCGGATCAAGAGTCTGGTATGGAAGTTTAGGTGGTGGGGTTTCTCCTCAAAATTCCTACCAGACCTTGAGGGCCTGGTATGACTTTAAGGGGAAACCCCACACACTTTTTATTGTTTTTTTTTACATGGGGTCCCTCCTCAATATTCCTACCAGACATTAAGGGTCTGGTATGACTTTTGGGGGCAACCCTACACTTTAAAAATAAAAAAATTGGTCCCTCCTAACATTACTACCAGACCTAAAGGGTTTGGTATTGTTTGGGAGGGGGAACTGCATACTTTAAAAATTAAAAAACAAAAATGTAATTTTGTTTTCTTTAGAAATGTTAGTTTTGCTGCAGCAGGTTCTGTACATTGTACAGATTGGCCACTTGACAGGCAGTTTATCCCCCAGTTATCATCCCCCAGGCATGATATTTAAAGGAATTTTTCATTTTTATTGTTAACCTTAAAGTGATGTTAAAACCACTGCTCCTTTAAAAACTGTATTTTTTTAAAGTGTTTTTTTCATTGAGTCCTGTCCCTGGGGGCAGTAGCCAGATCCCCATACACTTTTTATGGCTAATAACTTGCATATAAGCCCTCTTAAAAGGGATAATTGTTTTTGAAAGTTCTACCCACATAGACATGCGTTGAGTTCGAGTTCGAATTCAAACTTTTTGGATGTTCTAAAGTTCGAATTCGAACTGAACTCGGACCTGTTCGGCTCATCACTACTGTATATTACCAAACCCTTTTTTTCTCTCAAGGTTGATGCCTCATCAGGAGTAGGAGCCATCCATACTTCAAGCTTGCAAGGACAAGACTCTGCCTCTGCAAGTTTTCAGATGCTTTAAAACCTACACCATCAGAGACTGTGCAATTCTGGCTATTAAACCTGCCCCATAGGAACGGCGACGCCTATTAGAGGGTTCTGTATTTGGTACTGTATTTCCATGGAATTTACCTCCGATCTCCACCATCGTTTGGGTAGTGGTGGATCACTTTTCCAAAACGTGTCACCTGATTTTTCTCCCCAGTCTGCCTTCGGCTCCCATTTTTGCCACAATCTTTAACAAGGAAATCTTTAATCTCTATGGTATCCACTCACACATTGTCTCTGGAAGAGGAGTTCAATTTTTCTGGCTCACTTTTGGACAGCCTTATCCAGTTACTTTGGAATCAAATTGGATTTCTCTTCAGATTTTCATCCCAGGTCCAACGGGCAAACTAACGGGTCAATCAGAATGTTGAACACTACCTTTGTGCCTTCATCTCTGCACATTAGGATGACTGGGTAGACATTTTGCTCTGGGCAGAGGTCACCATAATTATCCCCTCTAATGGCAGTTCCAGGAAATCCCCTTTTTCTGACCTTTGGCTTGTCTTCCAGATCTCTGTTATCATTGTTGCTGTCTCCAACTCAACCAGTACTGTCTGAACATTTCTGCATTCTCCTTCTCCTGCATGTACAGGTAGTCTCCACGTGTTAAGCAGTGTGAACCTGGGGGTCAGCTAGTCAGCTAGTTCTTAGACTCCATGCCTTGGGGGATCCCATGCCAGGTGATCTGACAGCCGTTTGCCCTGTGACAGTTGGAGGTGGACCCTGTTACTACTCAAGCAATTTGCATCTGACTTCAAGACCCTGTAATGGATTAAAATCCCTCCAACGCTCTGGACAAATTTTGATAAGGTCTTATTCTGGTATAGCATACTGCATCATGGGAAAAGGCCCCCCTCCCCCAGAGACTCCCAGAGACACAAGAATGCATTCCCAATGTCATATGGATTCTTGCCACAAGAATCCCAGATGTCCCATTCAGATGCGGTCACTGTACTCATTCAAGTTAATGACCAGGTGGCAGCAGCCACATCTGTAAGTGGCAGTTTGCATGTAATTGTATGTGATACTATTAAATGCGGTTTGGAAAAGATCACTGTTTCTGGATGCAGGATAGATGTACCAAGTGACCGTGATCTATTCCAAACTCAGAGAGGGCCCAGGGCCATGTGCTGCTGCTGCCTGATTGAGATTGAGCTATCACATGTACTATGTGGTGGTGCTACTGAAGACTTCAGGAGAAAGGGAGAGAGTGGCCTGTTGACTCCGAAGAGTGAGTGATCATAATGGTTGAGTCTTCAGTGGCAGGGAAATATAGGGCAGAGCCACCTACTAATGGCGGACACGGGTTCTGGAGAAGGTGAAGGCTTTAATCCTTTTGCTGCCAAAACCATTTTTATAATGCAAATTTTAGGCCTGAAGGTTACTTAATTCCCCCTCCAGAATTATATGTTTTCTGAAAGCAAAGACCCTGTATAATAATATGGTAGCAGTTGCAATTTTTATTTCATACAATATTATTAAATTAATATTGTATATTTTATCTTAGTTACATAGTTACATTGTTTATAAAGTTGAAAAAACACGTCCATCCAGTTCAACCTATATACTGTATGTATATGAGTCTGTGTGTGTGTGTGTGTGTGTGTGTGTGTGTGTGTGTGTGTGCTCACATGTCCTATGAACTTTCATACCCCTGTATATTTTGTAAACTGAAAAACGTCTTTTTTTTTAATCATCTATGCCCCACAGTTGATACCACTAACTGTGGAAGGGAGTTCCACATTCTTACTGCTCTGACAGTAGAAAAAAACCTGTACGCAGTGTAAGATTAAACCGCTTCTTGTCCAACTTCACATTGTGGCCACATGTCTTCTTCAGAGCTCTTAGGTTACAAGGTTAATACAGTAATAATGCAGTCACCATTGATTAATTTCTATATTGCAATCATATCCTTTCTTAAGTTCAGTTTCTGTAGTTGTTCTTCATAACTCAGATCCTTTATCCACCTTCTTAATTTTGTTGCCCTTTTAAGAGTTCTCTCTATTTCAAGAACATGCTTCCAGAGGACTGGTGACCAAAACTAAACCACATGCTCAAGCTAAGGCTTAACCAGTGTCTGCTAAAGTGGTAGAACTACAGTTTTATTTCTCGAGAGCATACATGTTTTAAATGTATGATAGTAGTCTGCTGGCTTTGTTAGCTGCAGCTTGGCATTGCATGCTATTGCTAAATCTGTGGTCTACCAGAATTTGCCGAAGCCCTGAGAAAGAAGGCGGGGCGAAACGCGTCATGGTAGTAGACGCCAAGCTGTGATTTCACCTGCATGTCAGGTAATGGATTCCCGGTCAATGAAAACGAACAGCGCTGTTTGTGACCAAACTACAATATACAACAAGCTATTAGGACGCTGCTGAACAAAAGGAAAGTCTTTTTGAAGTGAAAACTGTTCCCCTACGTACGGCTTTACAAAACAACGAGTGGTGGAGTGATCTGACTCCCTGAACTTGATCCGGAAAGTCACTGCACCTGTGAGTACCCCCATTTGTGGATCTACACACTGTATGGTTAAACATTGTTTCCTAGTGTGATAAAACTCCAGGTGATACTCTTTAGCAAACTGAAGGACTGCATTCATTCATACTACATCAATGCCTGTTGAGGCATCCTGTACCGTATGAACTTGTTTCACATTTATAGCTGTGGCTACAAAGAAACAACTATTTATCCAGTCATATCATCCTCTTTGTGGATAAAAAGACTTCCGAATCCAGCGGAGAAGTTGAAGCAATCTAGCTGCTCTCCCATAGCTTTTTTATTTATCATATCTCGATTTGAGACATATACCATTTAATTGTCCTCTAGCGCTGTTTGCTCCCATTTTTTGAGCAGTACCGGTCAAACATATATGCTGATCAGCTTGTCGAAGTATGTATGGTTTGTTTGGAATGAGTGATTTGGTTCATTGACCAATTTTAAACAGGGTGAACAGGTGGTGGCCAGTAGGTGTGTGTTTTTTGGCAACTCATCATCTTTTAATGCATTGAATAAAACTTTATATTTTTGTACCTTACCAGGCGATCCTCATTGCACTGCCTTTTGATTTGATCTTCTTTTGGTCATCTAATTTCCTGTTTTACAGTTTCCCACAGTAGAGGATTGTTTTTGATAGCCTATGGTCGACAATACCCTCTATACTTAGGGTGAACTAAATTTTGGGCTTGGACTCTGGGTACCACCCCCCCCCCCCTTTTTTTCATAGTGTCTACCAGGATCTACCCTGGATCTTTCTCCATCCCCGATTTTCCCAAAGAAGAACCTCCTAATGAGTATATTGCATAACATCAAATTTTTCAATATTGAACCTCACCTGCCATGTATCTGCTTACCCCTCACTTTTATCAAGGTCTTATTATAACAATTCTATATCCTGTTGTGAAGTTATTGCCCTACATAGCCTGATATCAGAAAACACAGAGATAGTGCTACGTATTCAAACCTACATATATATTTAATAAAAAAATTAGGGGCCTTAGAGTGCATTTTGAAATGCGGGGCCTCCAGTGCGTCCCTGTGCCCTTGGAAGAGTGGGGCGCCTCCAGGCAAATCTGTATTCAATTTATCTACCACTACATATGCTCCAGTATGGAGGTTCTCTAAGAATAGAGTTAGGACCACGCTACACATGGGGGCCATGATGAGGCACTGTGGCTTCCACATACTTTGCAAAAGTTGTGCTATTTTTTTAATGCATATTGTTGCACAGTGTAATTTGTTTTGTTGCAGGCTAGCTGGCAAGTGTTGTTTGAAACCCCTGTGTTTTGTGCTGATTATAATCAACCCTGGGGTTATCACTACCCTCTGGATCCATTCCTGAAACTAGTTTTCTACACATGGTCATACAATTTCTTCAAAGTCAATAGGCTTTAATTTGAAAATTAAACATTTGTGGGGTATTGTATTGAATTATTTATCAGAATCCAGATAAACTACGTCCACTAGCCCTCCTCTATCTAACTTACTGCTCACTTCCTCATAGAATGTTAATAGGTTAGTCTGACAAGAACAGTTCTTCATAAATCCATGCTGGTTATTGCTTATAATACTATTTCCACAAGTAAATTCTTGAACACAGTCCCTTACCAATCCTTCCAATCCCTTGCAAACTATTGATGTAAGGCTCACTGGTCTGTAGTTACCTGGTATACATCTCCACCCCTTTTTGGGGTTAGTACTCAGTCGGTACCATTCCAGTGATTAAAATTTCCTTAAACATTAGGAACAATGGTCTTTAAGCTAGCTGGTCCAGGAGATTCGTTCGTATTAGGTTTTTCTGGTATTTTTATAATCTAGACTTCTATCAGCCATCAAGGTAACTTCAGTACAATTTTATTAGTATTACTGTTTTGATTATTAAACCTGTCACTTTTGTCTGCATAAACTGAAGAGGAGAATGTATTTAATGCATCTTCCTTATCCTGGTAACTTGTTACCAGCCTCCCTTGTTAAACCATTATGGAGCCTACATGTTTCATCCTTACCTTTTTACTACAGATATATTTGAAGAATTGCTTTGGGTTTCCTTCACTCTCTGTAGCAACCTGTTTTTTTGTAAGTTATCTTTGCTGCTCTGATTGCAGTCTTGCATTTTTTTGTTGGATTCCTTGTACTGTAGAAATGCCAGTGATGATCCTTCTGTCTCTATTTTAAAGAGCACCAGGCAAGAAACAAACTGGTAGTTGCGGTCTTTGGACAGATTTCCCTGTCTGTCCTTCTAATAATAGAGTCCCCTACAACCAGAATCTGTTTATCATTGCCTAAGCACCTGCTTCCATCCATACTGGAGCTGTCACTCATCTGGTAGCTAAAGGAGGTATTCTGCTCTAGCAATGCTACTCCTGAGTGGATCATCCCAATATTATGCAACAAAGCATAATTATTAGGATATATTAACTCAGGACAAGCCTCTCTAACGCTTTTCACTCTGCCCCATATACTGTATATAGCCACTGTTTTCTATACTGGCCCCAGCCAGCACCTGATGTGTAAAGTCCTGTAGCCAGCTGATCCTTTAGATCCAGGATCTAGGCTTCCAAATAAACTTGCTCACATCTTGCACAACAGTATTCACCTTCAAACAGTTTTTCAAGGAGTGAATACATGAAACAGGATGTACCTTGTGTTGCATTACCACTCTGTCTGCCATTAACCTAACCCTGAACCATTTTTGCATTTTTTTTCACACGTTATAATCCACATTTTAGGCCTGAGAATTACCTAAATCCCCCAGAATTATACAGTATATTTTCTGAAAGCAGAGATCCTGTAGAATAAAATGCTGACAGCTGCAAATGTCACATGATATTAGCGCAACTTTTTATCAAATTAAAAATTTCAGTTAAAAATACACTTAATTTTTAGAGTTAACCATGAATAATGGCTCTAAAATGATTTCTCTCATTTTGTTACCTGTGGCAATACCTAACATTGGGGGTGCAATAGACGCTTTTTGTACGTGGGCACACCTGACGCATGTTTGTGTTAGTATGTGCATATGGGTGAGGAATGTAAAAAAGTTGGGGATTCTTTAAATTTATTCTACTTAGCTTTCTTTTTTTTCCTTAATTGTTATCGCACAGAGGGGCTCGCAAGTGATGACAGTAAAAAAAAACACAGAACGGAAATGGAAATGTTTCAAATCAATTGTTTACAAACATACTGCAAAAAATATTCCTGTAAGCAATACGTTTAAAAGGATAAAGGTATAAGCCATGTGGCTCACATCCAATGTTGTTAAAAAAGCAATAGAGCATAAGAAAAGGGTGTTTAAAAAAATTTAAAAATGAAGGAACACTGTCGTTATTTGAAAGCTACAAAGAATACAACAAAATATGTAAAAAGGAAATAAAAGTCACAAAGATTCAAAACGAACGACGGTTGCAAAAGAGTGTAAGACAAACCCCTAAAAGTTCTTTAAATACATTAATAGTAAAAAGATCAGGTCTGAGCATGTTGGCCCCTTACAAGTAACTCAGAGTAACTGCCTCTTAATAGGCTCTATAGCCTACACCCTAAAGCCTCCAGTTCTGCTGCAAACCGATGCTGCTGGGACTCATATTGCACCAAGACTCAAGCAAATCACTACTCCGCGGCTTCTAAACGCTAGCAATCAGCCCAGTCTGGAGGATTCCCCTGTAGGAGCCTGAGTACAACTAAACAGCAAATATTTACTGCCATAGTTGATGAAATGCACACAACCCAGTATGACTTTTAAACGTGTGGTGTTAATCATCTATTACAAGTTGCTTCTGCTACTACATGCTTTTCAAGCTAATGCCATAACCTTGTGAGGAAAACTTTACACATTGACTATTACTAACTATTGTCTTCAGACAATTATCTTGTGGTGTGAAGATAACATTACAGACTGATTATTACTGTTTATTGACTTCAAACTAACAATGTGTGATGTGAGGAACATTACAACAGTTTTGTTACATAATGCTTCAATCCTGTCATGTGAACTGAACAATAGAATGAATTCAGCAGCATCACAATTTATTTTTCTTGTGATGTGATGCAAGCATTACCATTGATACAACCTTAGTTATAGAGACTGACATAATCTTGAAGTAAAATTTCTGTTGAAGAAGACTTCCGCAGCTGAGTTCCATCATTCATCATAAGAGGTATTGCAGAAAGATCAGCTGACCTGAATGTGTTCTCTCCGGAGAAGAGGCGATTAAGGGGGGACATGATCACCATGTATAAATACATAAATGGTCCATACAGTAAGCTTGGTGCCAGATTATTCACTTTAAGGTCACTGCAAAGGACAAGAGGGCACTCTTTGCATCTGGAGGAAAAGAGGTTTAAAATTTACATACGGAAAGGATTCTTCACAGTTAGAGCTGTGAAAATGTGGAACAGACTCCCCCAGGAGCTAGTTCTAGCTAGCTCAGTTTACTGTTTCAAAAAAAATCTGGATGTATTCCTAAATGCACAGAATATTACTGGACATTGAGCTTATAGATATATTAAGCACCAGAGACTGTTGATCTTGGGAATATCTGATTGCCTGAAGGGATAAGGAAGGATTTTTTTTCCCTTGTTGGGGCAAATTGAACCACGCTTTATAGGGGTTTTTTGCCTTCCTCTTGATCAACATTGTGTAACTATGGGCACAGCATTTCGTTTTAGGCTTGTTTTCCTTTTTTTTTCATATCTCTATAGGTTGAACTCGATGGACTTGTGTCTTTTTCCATCTGACTAACTATGTAACTATGATAGTCAGCTACCTGACTATTAGTAAATAAAAGTAAATCACCGGCACACACTTGAAGGGTTTTTAAAGTATTGATATGTTTATTCAATACCCAATGTCACATACTGTCATACGGTGCTAACGTTTCGGGTCCACACAGGGATCCTTCATCAGAGCGACAGTGACACAATGCATAGGTGAACATGCAGGTATAAATACACATCAATCCAGGTGAAAACAGACAGCCCTTGATGTACACGCTTTATAGGGGTTTTTTGCCTTCCTCTTGATCAACATTGTGTAACTATGGGCATAGCATTTTGTTTTAGGCTTGTTTTCCTTTTTTTTCATATCTCTATAGGTTGAACTCAATGGACTTGTGTCTTTTTCCATCTGACTAACTATGTGACTATGATAGTCAGCTACCTGACTATTAGTAAATAAAAGTAAATCACCGGCACACACTTGAAGGGTTTTTAAAGTATTGATATGTTTATTCAATACCCAATGTCACATACTGTCATACGGTGCTAACGTTTCGGGTCCACACAGGGATCCTTCATCAGAGCGACAGTGACACAATGCATAGGTGAACATGCAGGTATAAATACACATCAATCCAGGTGAAAACAGACAGCCCTTGATGTAATTCCTGCCAAAATAAAAAAGATAGACACACCCACATCAACACAGAATAATTCTATTAGTATTAAGTGCAAAAAAAAGGTAAACAAGAACTCTTTTCTTTTTTCAAAGGCTACATGTGTGCAAGGACCCCTGTCATTGGATCTACCTGTTGTCGATGCTGCAGCATCCCCAGTTGCCATGGTCACCAAATGTAGCGTGGAGAGCGCTGTCTGTTCCCCGTCGGACACAGCAATGAACTGCGCATGTGCCGGAGGCCGTAGATCCGCTCCCGGCATCTCCTCGTTGTTAGGATACAGTACGAGCGGCCGGGCTGTTATGCACAGCTGCTCCTCTGCTGGTAACAGACGGCAAGGGGGGAGGCTGAAAGAACAAAGTGGCGAGGCATCGGAAATACATAGGGTCAGAGGTCAACAGGCCACATATGAGAAAAAATGAATGCCAAATGAATAACATAGGATCAGGGGTCAACAAGCCACATATAAGCAAAAATACATAACAAGGCACTGAAACCAAGGGGGGGGGGGGCTCAATCAAAAAAGGGGGGTGAGAAAGAGGGGTAAAAGGCTAAAAGACCTTATTTGGTTTGGATGGTTAAGATTCATAGTAGATCCCTACAGTCAAGTATCTGGATAAATGGTCCTAAAGGTGTACAGGACATAAAGGAATGGAAATAGCATCAGTCCATAAGGAAGCATGTATAGGATATCGTACTGTTAAGTCCCCTGGGATGCATGGTCTCTAAAGTATGTATCCAAAACGCTTCCCTGCGTAGTAGTGCGTTGTTATGGTTGCCACCCCGGGGGGGTTTAGCACCTGTTCTATTACCATCGCACGTAGTTCATGTACCTGGTGACTGTGCATGGCAAAATGTATGGTGACCGGTTTGTTGGGGTCCATTTACCTCCCATTCTTTTTTTGTTCTATGGCCAATTTGATATAGTTTTTGTGCTTCTGATATCTCTTTTTAAAGGCGTTAATTGTCTTGCCGACATACACTAATGAACAGGGGCACTTCAAGACATAAACACAGTGGTCGGTATTGCAGTTATAGTAGCCAGGGATCACATACTTCTTGCCCAAATGTGGGTGCATAAATGAGTCCCCCACTATAATGGAGTTGCAGATACTGCAATTGAAGTATTTGAAGCACCCTTTTCTAGTGGAGAAGTTAAAGCCCTGGGTTGAGTACTTATCTATCGGATCCGCCTTAACTAAGCGGTCTCGAATAGATTTGTTTTTGGAGAAGGTGACCCGTGGTATCTGTTTTACAGTAGGGGCTAGTGTCCTATCAGCCTGGAGAATGCCATTATTTCTACCCAGAGTTCTCCCAATGTCACATGTCTCAGAATTGAATGTAGTAATAAATGTGGTCTTATCCGCACTAGTACTGGTTTTGGGTGTGTGTAGTCTTTGTCTCGCACATTCCATGTGCGTTTCAAAATGTCCTCAGGGTATCCCCTTTCACGAAACTTGTGGTGCATAGCCCTGAGTTGGACCGCACAGTCATCATGGTCTGAACAAATGCACATAACTCTTAGGAACTGAGATATCGGAAGAGTGTCTTTCAGTCTACCAGGATGTGTGCTTTGGTAGCTAAGGAGTGTGTTGCGGTCTGTGGCTTTGCTATAGAGGGTAGTGTCCAGGCAGTCATTCTTGACCGTTATCCTTACATCGAGGAAATAAATCATGGTATGCGATATCTCAGGGTTAAAAACCCTTTAACAATGGAATTTAGGAATGACACAAACGTATGCACAGCGTCCTGCGTACCTGTCCATATAACAAAAATGTTGTTGATGTACAGTATCTGACCCACATTTTCACCCATTTAAAGTAATCCAATGGAAAGATATGCTCCTCCTCCATTAGTCCAACAAATAGGTTCGCATAGGAGGGGGCAGCAGAGCTTCCCATGGCCGTGCCTTTTTTTTGCAGATAAAAACCTTTCTCAAAATGAAAATAGTTATTGTCCAATATTAAATGTAAAAATTCGATCAAAAAATCAGTGGGTGGTTCAGCCACAGTCCTTTTGTGAAGAAAATGTTGTGCCGCTCTTAGCCCCAACTCAGTGGGGATGCATGTGTATAAGGACGAGATGTCCATGGTAAGCAGGATCCAATCTTCCTGGACTTCCCCCACATCTCTCAATTTTTCCAGGAAGTCACCGGTGTCTCTTACATAAGATGGCAGTGATTTAACAAGTGGTTGCAGCTAACTGACTATCTCCACCCCCAGTGGCGTAACCAGAGTAACGGGCGCCCGGGGCAGAACAAAATTTTGCGCCCCCCCCCCCTGTGATATGTGCGGGTGTACAGGTAAAATGAGAGCATGCTGGGACATATCATAATTGAACTACAAGTCCTAGCATACCCTCATTGTCCCGCTACACCCCCCAAAATATTACAATCAACTGGTTATCATGGCAAGTGGGACTTTTTTTTTACCTTAATGTAGAGAATGTAATAAGGTAAAAAATGCCCAGCATTTAATACTACTTTAAGGTCTGTACATATAGAGCATTTAGTCTGTAATTGGATATAAAGCTGGCTTAAAGAAAAACTTTGGGGGTACACCTTTTTTTGCATTTTTAGTTTCCTTATGATACAGGAATACATTTTGTAATATACTCCTGTAATCAAAAATGCACCATAAGGTTAAAATTCAGTGTAATATATTCTGTGCGGGGGCTAAGCTCTGTGCTGAGAAGAATCCAGTTTATCAAACCCAACATTTCAGTTAAATTGCCTTTAATTTGATTTGAATGCAAATCAACACAATATAATACCCAATTGCCTACTGAACCTATTGCCTCGGCCAAGGCTTTGAAATGCCAAAGTGCTGAGATTGTTTCTGGGATTTTACAGGTAATACAGACGGTTTGAGGAAGGATTTGCCAATATTGCCCTAACCCTCAATGAACTTCTGAGGACCGAGGGAGAGGAAGATGACTTAAAGCCAGCAGACCATGTCCTGTACTTCCTCACAACTGCCAATCTAAATGCCATGAGGTATTGGTGGTTAGCTGTTTTGACCAAGTTTGGCTTCGGTCTGAAATAGTGACTAGGAGTTGGAAACAGAAATGCTGAAGACTTGTCCAGAAGACCTCACAATTGTGAAGCCTTGGGAGAGGAATAAACTAGGCTGATTCTGGAAGGAATGCAGGCCCTATGCCAGGGGGTGTGACATCGAGTCAGAGGAGCTACAGGGACTGAGGACATCAGGGTCATTGATGCAGGTGTCCCAAAGCTCTACTGAAATCTAGCTCAGGTGAAGGATGGAGGTCTGCCTACTCTTAGTAAGAAAGACCAAGCTGAGGACCCTCTTTGTTGTCTGGCTTTGAATGCCTTAAATAGCCATTGGCTGGGGCTTTTGCTGACAGATTCTCCAGAACAGGCCAGACTGATTCATAAAGAACGGAATTAGTTGCAGCTTCATGATGGGTGATGATCTAATGAAGGGCCACCACATGCAATTCCAAAGACATGTGGCAGTTATTCCTTCCTGAGAAGCATAGAGGCACTGTATTATTGGCTTTACACAATAAGCATTATTACCTGGGACCAGAAAGAGCTTTTAAACTTAGGGATCAGTTCTCCTGGTTCTGTGTAAGGACTGAAGTTGAGAATTGCTGTCATTCCTGCTTATGGTGCATACAGAGGAATTCCAGAACTGCCCCAATGGGCCATCTCCAAAGCCAAGGAATTGGTGTGCACCTGTGCTTGGAATCTGATACAAATGGACAAGGGAACATCTTTGTGGTGATTATCCACTATACCCAGGCTTTTCTGACTAAAGGTCAAAGAGTTTCAACTGTGGCCAAAGTTCTGATGGAAATGTTCATTGTTTATTATAGGAAAGTCAGGAAATCACCAGCACTCAGTAGTAAAGATAAATATGTCCCTTTTATTGGACAGAAAGCGTCGCAGACATCCAAATAAACCGACGTTTTCGGGGCCGCGCAGGGTCCCTTCCTCAAGGCGGAAAGATGTGACGTCACAATTTCCTGTGTTTGCACGGCACCATCCGTGGTAATTCATCACTGCGAGCACCACTTTTTTCTTATCTGGCCGGGACTGCTGTGGGGAGTGCAGAGGGTCTCTCCATCGACTTACATTGTTTATTATAGACTACCTCAAAAGTCTCAGACCGAGGCAGAGACTTTGAAAGCAGACTCATTAAGCAGTTGTTAGGCCTGTTAGGAATTGTGAATTCACCGACAACCCCCAATTATCCACAAGGAGACCCACAGCCTGAGCAGTTTAATTGCACACTTCTTAAGATGTTTGGGACTCTCATGATGGAGAAGAAACAGCATTAGAGCAGATACATCTCAGAGTTTGTCAATGCATATAATAGCACAGAGATTTATGAAAAAGGGTACTCTCCTTATATGCTCATTTTCCAGAGAGAGGCTCGACTGGCAGTGTATTTGGCCTAAGGTAATTTTGGCTGGTCGGATGTAGGCTGCATCTCATAAATGCCGTGTAGACCAGTTCCAGAAGATTTTAAAGATTGCCTATGAAAAGGCTCAAGTTTCTGACATCTGAGGTCAGAGAAACAAGAATAACCATGACTTGAGAATTTGGGTTTAAGATCTGCAGCCTGGAGATCATGTGCTGTTAAGGAATCTGGGTCGCCATGGAAAGCAAAAGCTAGATGACTTGACTGATGGAGCTCCCAACTTTAAATCAACTGTGCTCAATTACCTGTCTTTCTGTATACCAGATTCACCTAGAGGTGAAGACAAGGCCCCTGACATTGAAACCATCTATTGCCACTAAGAGATGCTGTCTGAGTGCTTTCACCAATAGATCCGATATTCAGCTGAATTAATCTGACTCATTTACGAAGGACTCAGCGATAATTGCCTGCACTACCCAGACCTGTTGATTTCGACATAGGAGTGTCTGAAGATAATGAAAACAATGAGTGGGGGTTTAATCTAGGGCTCAGTGGGTTATGACCAGAGGGATCTACAGACACTAGTACAAGAGATGGTGATCATCCAAATCAGTAGGGAGCTGATACTCCAGACTTCCCACCACAGGTCAGACAGGAGGAAACACAAAGAAAAAACAGAAAAAGACATTGATTGAATCAGCCAGAGAGGTTGAAGTACCCTCCACAACCCTTCAAGCCTGTTAGGGAGGCCTCCAGAGAGCAGAGGGTAAAGAGACAAATACATCCCCCTAAAATACTAGCTTATGATACAGTTCTGAAGAGGTAATCTCCACTTTGCACAGATTTCTTGATGCGTAGGTAGATCTAATCATTGTACCAGTGGATGAAAATCTCAGACCATTACCTGACACATGGTAATGGGAAGTTCTGCTGCCCACACCAATTGTAAATACATATTACCTTGTTCCATTTCAGTGTTAATTTAGTTTATTTAGTTGTAGTTGGGGACCAAAGACTTTAGTGAGGAAAGCATGTAGTCCAGCTACCAGGCTTCTGGCCCTTAAAGCAGTGCAACAGAATGATTCTTCTGGCAACTGGTCATTGATCCTTCCCTGCCAAGAGTAAAGAAACACAGAGAGAAAAGAGGAGCAAAATATGAGGCGTATTGCCTGCAGTTGCAGCCTGGAACTAAGCCAGTACCTATCAGCAGAGAGAAGATCGCTCTTTGGCTGGTGGACTTTACTCCCACCCACTGGCGCCAGGACTGTGGGAAAAGTGTGTCAAGGGTAGGATGAGTGGTGGTCATCTTGGCAAGACCAAAAGGAACCAGCACTTCTACTGGCTGCAAAAACTCAGTTTCTATTCTTTGGGGACCAAAGACTTTGGTGAGGAAAGCATGTAGTCCAGCTACCAGGCTTCTGGCCCTTAAAGCAGTGCAACAGAATGATTCTTCTGGCAACTGGTCATTGATCCTTCCCTGCCAAGAGTAAAGAAACACAGAGAGAAAAGAGGAGCAAAATATGAGGCGTATTGCCTGCAGTTGCAGCCTGGAACTAAGCCAGTACCTATCAGCAGAGAGAAGATCGCTCTTTGGCTGGTGGACTTTACTCCCACCCACTGGCGCCAGGACTGTGGGAAAAGTGTGTCAAGGGTAGGATGAGTGGTGGTCATCTTGGCAAGACCAAAAGGAACCAGCACTTCTACTGGCTGCAGCTGCAATGTTCAACTTCACCCAGCATGACCTTTCATTTGGCCTTTGAGGGACTAATCAAGGACAATGCCTGTGGTGACAGGCACTTTGCCCTTCTGAGTTTATTATGCTTGCCAAAATCTGCTTGAGTCCTCCAACTGAAGAACCATGGCCTCAATGTTGGCCCATCTGAGTTTATTATGCTTGCCAGACTCTGCTTGAGTGCTCCAACTGAAGACCCAGGGCCTCAATGTTGGCAAAATATAGACATAGACCCACTGGCCAGTGATATAGGCATGCTATATACATAGGGCTCTTGTTATTCCCAGTAGTATTTAATGTTATAACTACAGTTATATTTGCTGTTGTGCTATTGTTTGTTTTAATACCCCATTTATGCAGGACTTCTATCCTGCATTTAATAGAGCCCACCCTACACTTCTTGGTATGTGAGGAGTTTGGTAACAGTTAAGGTGGGTCACGCTGTGAGTGGCAGAAGGACCTATCTATCAAGCGGCTTCAACATGATTATCACTACATGCAAATATAAAAAAGCAAAATGCTTATTTGAACTTACGTGATGTTCATACATCTCCTTTGGCTATACAGTGTACATGAAAAGAATAATGGCAAACATTATAAAATCTGGCCAGGTTTACTTGCACTGCCACACTGTCCGAAACCTTGGTAGTATACAATACTGTGTTCTTTATGGGAAAAGAGATAACTATTGCTAAAGAAACACATACACTTCCATCATGTTGTAAATGTGTTTGTGTTATAGGAAATCATGTTTTGATTGCATTGCTTGCAAGTTTCGTGTCATGCACAAGTCTAAAATACTGTGCTAGTAACTTGATAGGCATTCCATTCACAGGAATCCAGCTGTGCAGATACCCAATATGCAAAATAAGTGGTTTTCTATATTTACTGTCAATATGATTCAATTTGGAGATTAAAATTAGTATTGTGAATTTCTGAAGAAAATGGAACAAGTAAGGTATGAACAATATAGCAGGAAGTGGCATTTCTGAACCAGTTTAATGTTCTTTACTTGCTTCAGCTGGCAAGTAAAGCTAGCCATACCATGTGAGCTCTACCACTTTGGGTAAATATCTGCTTGACATAAGGTGCAGCATCATGACAGCTTATGGTAAGTTTCTAAATAACATTATTTGGCATATTATTTGTTAATCATTCTTAATTGTATTTTCTCCAAATATTGGATCAATATTGTCTAACAAACATATAGTTATGTTGTAATTTTTGAATACTAAAACTGTGAAAAGAAATGACTTGGGAATGCACAGGAAGATGTGAGTATAGTGATTTTTTTCTACCATGAGAAAATGAGTCTTTCTTTAATATTTTTTTTTCTTATTTACAGTGGCCAGAGAAGAATCTGAAGAGTTGCTAGTAATGGAGAAAACATTGATTACCTGAGAATAACTTCATTGCAGTAAGTTTTTTTGGTTGGAGAATTTCAGGGAAATATTGTATTGGTTTATTACATTCAAGCCATGGTAAAAAAAAAAGTTTGTTTTCAACTTTTGGAATATCCTCATCCGAACAGATGAATTTTTGTGCTTAACTGTAATAGTAAATATATTCATATTTATAGTATACTGATTATACATTTATTTTGTAAAGTGTCCATTTTTTCTGTTTAATGGGTTTGCGTTGGAAGTGTTATATTTTTAGAAGTCAGAGCAAACATATAAAGTAGGATTGATGTTCGTTATGGAACCAACTAGTGTGGATTAGGAAATAGCATACATTAGGGATCAAAATGTATTGTCTACAAATGTATTGACTGTGACTAGCAAAGAAGAATTTTAGCAAAGTTTGCTACAGGAATTAGTAGAGGTTTACAGCAAAATGGTTATCAGCACTGGTCACAGGTATATATTAGTCATTCTAGAATGCTATTTGCAGTGTTTTATTATGTACAGTGGCTGTAGGATGCTATTCTCACATTCTAGAAAGTGATATGTAAAATATGAGGTTACAAGGTAGGAAAGATATCATCTAACAGCATAACTTCAAGTACACGAACTGTGGTCTGGACAAACAAAAACCTTTTGATGTGTGGGACTGCGGTTCTTCCATGAATACTAGAGTAGACTGCAAGACTAAAAGTAGCAAGCATACATGTGAGGGTAACATTAGGTAGACCATAAAAGGGTGAAGCTTACTGTAATGGAAGCTCAGCACATAGTAGATAGTGAAAGTCAGATATAGGGTAACAAACATGGGTGACACGATTGCTACAGCTATATTATGACAATATCATGTAAAAGCATCTATGCTATGTAATTCAAAAACCTATAGCAATACCATGCTGTAGTGTTTTTTTTGCAATAAGTTTTACTATAGCAGGCTATAGCTTTTGGGACTGTGTAATACCCTATTGCACTGAAATAAGCAACAGAATCAGAGGAATATATTGCAACCTAAAGAGTATATCACAACCTTTGGATTACTGTAGATATACCATGACATGATATGGCTTATTAGTAGCTTAGGAATTTAAGGATGCATAGCATGCCAAGGCTAGATAAAACAATGGGTGCAGGGATGAAGGCCAGTAATGTATCTAAATACTCTAATAAAGTTTTAATGTTGGTAGGCTTTAGCTGATTTGAACAAGCACACCCAGAAAATAATTTGTTCTAAGCACTCATGAGTGTGAGTAACATAGATGTGGCAAGCTATAGCTTTCTGCAGCAACTGCCATTGGAAATTAAGCTAGGAAGGGCACAATGCTTTTCAACACAGTTAGATGACAGAGCCATGGGTGCAGGGTTTACTCAACAAAAAAGCACAGGAGTAAACATATTAGGAAGAATGGAGGATAGAAACACATATATACATTCAGAACAGAAATAATATAGTATGTTGTAAGCCAGGATGGAAAGCTAATTAAAAAAGCATAGGAATAGTAGAATCCACTATATGCTAGCAGCATGGTTGCTGTGGGCTATAGCTTATAGAAATAAACATATAGCTCCAGAAGAGAAAACACCCTTGAGAAAATAAATATGGGTGCAATGCTTACTTGTACTCTGGATGCATATAGCTTACTGGGGAAAAAATAGGAATAGAATAATGAATGGTAAACTAAAATCGGGGGTATGGATGGAAGTATGTAATAGCAAGCTATAGTTTACACTGAGAAGCAAAAAAGTCGAATAATGTGTTTTAAACCAGAATCTAGGCAAAGAAAAATGTATTGAAGGCTAGGTGTAATAGGAAGCATATAGACAGAAAAAAGCACAGGCATAAAAAATGGTAAGCTTGTATGGGGACAAATATAGCTTTCTGGAACAAGTGCAGAATTATAAAAAAGCCTTTTAAGCAAGAAGGTCTGAGCCACAGGTGCATGGCTTGCTATAGGTATGCTGTGATAGAACAGAGCTTGCAGTGCCATCGGCTGGAGAAATCCGAGCAGAAATAGTATAGTATGTTGTATGCCAGGATGGAAGGTAGACAGGTAGAACAGGGGTCAAAAGTGTGTATGCTTCAAAGGTTATAGCTAATTTAAATAAGCATAGGAATAGTAGAATGCACTATAGGCTAGCAGCATGGTTGGTGCATGCTATAGCTTAAACAAATAAGCCATTCAGGTCCAGGAGAGAAAGCCTTTTAGGCTAGAATGAAGGTCAGAACACACAGGCATAAAAAATGGTAAGCTTGTATGGGGACAAATATAGCTTTCTGGAACAAGTGCAGAATTATAAAAAAGCCTTTTAAGCAAGAAGGTCTGAGCCACAGGTGCATGGCTTGCTATAGGTATGCTGTGATAGAACAGAGCTCGCAGTGCCATCGGCTGGAGAAATCAGAGCAGCAATAGTATAGTATGTTGTATGCCAGGGTGAAAGGTAGACAGGTAGAACAGGGGTCAAAAGTGTGTATGCTTCAAAGGTTATAGCTAATTTAAATAAGCATAGGAATAGTAGAATGCACTATAGGCTAGCAGCATGGTTGGTGCATGCTATAGCTTAAACAAATAAGCCATTCAGGTCCAGGAGAGAAAGCCTTTTAGGCTAGAATGAAGGTCAGAACCACAGGTGCATGGCTTGCTATAGGTATGCTGTGATAGAATAGAGCTTGCTGTGCCAACGGCTGGAGAAATTAGAACAGAAATAGTATAGTGTGTTGTATGCCAGGATGGAAGGTAGACAGGTAGAACAGGGGTCAAAAGTGTGTATGCTTTAAAGGTTATAGCTAATTTAAATAAGCATAGGAATAGTAGAATGCACTATAGGCTAGCAGCATGGTTGTATGCCAGGATGGAAGGTAGACAGGTAAAACAGGGGTCAGAAGTGTGTATGATTCAAAGGTTATAGCAAATTTAAATAAGCATAGGAATAGTAGAATGCACTATATGCTAGCAGCATGGTTGCTGCAGGCTATAGCTTAATAAAGAATAGAGCTTGCTGTGCCAACTTGTGTTGTATGCCAGGATGGAAGGTAGACAGGTAGAACAGGGGTCAAAATTGTGTATGCTTTAAAGGTTATAGCTAATTTAAATAAGCATAGGAATGGTAGAATCCACTATATGCTAGCAGCATGGTTGCTGCGGGCTATAACTTAATAAAGAATAGAGCTTGCTGTGCCAACGGCTGGAGAAATCAGAACAGAAATAGTATAGTGTGTTGTATGCCAGGATGGAAGGTAGACAGGTAGAACAGGGGTCAAAAGTGTGTATGATTCAAATGTTATAGCTAATTGGAATAAGCATAGGAATAGTAGAATGCACTATAGGCTAGCAGCATGGTTGGTGCATGCTATAGCTAAAACAGATAAGCCATTCAGGTCCAGGAGAGAAAGCCTTTTAAGCTAGAATGAAGGTCAGAACCACAGGTGCATGGCTTGCTATAGGTATGCTGTGATAGAAGAGAGCTTGCTGTGCCAATGGCTGGAGAAATCAGAACAGAAATAGTATGGTGTGTTGTATGCCAGGATGGAAGGTAGACAGGTAGAACAGGGGTCAAAAGTGTGTATGCTTTAAAGGTTATAGATAATTTAAATAAGCATAGGCATAGTAGAATGCACTATAGGCTAGCAGCATGGTTGTATGCCAGGATGGAAGGTAGGCAGGTAAAACAGGGGTCAGAAGTGTGTATGATTCAAAGGTTATAGCAAATCTAAATAAGCATAGGAATAGTATAATGCACTATATGCTAGCAGCATGCTTGCTGCAGGCTATAGCTTAATAAAGAATAGAGCTTGCTGTGCCAACGGCTGGAGAAATCAGAACAGAAATAGTATAGTGTGTTGTATGCCAGGATGGAAGGTAGATAGGTAGAACAGGGGTCAAAAGTGTGTATGCTTTAAAGGTTATAGCTAATTGAAATAAGCATAGGAATAGTAAAATTCACTATAGGCTAGCAGCATGGTTGTATGACAGGATGGAAGGTAGACAGGTAAAAAATGAGTCAAAAGTGTGTATGATTCAAAGGTTATAGCTTATTTAAATAAGCATATGAATAGTAGAATGCACCATAGGCTAGCAGCATGGTTGGTGCATGCTATAGCTTAAACAGATAAGCCATTCAGGTCCAGGAGAGAAAGCCTTTTAAGCTAGAATGAAGGTCAGAACCACAGGTGCATGGCTTGCTATAGGTATGCTGTGATAGAATAGAGCTTGCTGTGCCAATGGCTGGAGAAAACACAACAGATATAGTCTAGTGTGTTGTATGCCAGGATGGAAGGTAGACAGGTAGAACAGGGGTCAAAAGTGTGTATGCTTTAAAGGTTATAGCTAATTTAAATAAGCATAGGAATAGTAGAATGCACTATATGCTAGCAGCATGGTTGGTGCATGCTATAGCTTAAACAGATAAACCATTCAGGTCTAGGAGAGAAAGCACCATTGAGAAAAAATGGGTGCAATGCTTACTGTATATATACTATGGCTGCATATAGATTACTGGGCAAAAATCCGAATAGAATAATAAAAAGTAAGCCAAAATGTGGGAGGGAGGGCATGCGTGAAAGCAAGTAATAGCAAGCTATATTTCACACTCAAAAGCAAAAAGTAGAATAACGTGTTTTAAGCCAGAATCTAGGCAAAGATAAATGTATTGAAGGCTAGGTGCAAAGGGAAGCATATAGACCGTAAAAAGCACAGGCATAAAAAATGGTAAGCTTGTATCTGGATAAACCATGGCTGTGGGGCTTAATGTAGGTATATAATATACATTTAAAGCTTATTGAAACAAGAATCAGAATAGAAAACATGTTGTAAGCTAACAGAAGGATGGCACATGGAATACTGTAGGAATCCCACACAGCAGGTTATAAAATGCTGAGACAAGTTAAAAAAACAAGTCAGAATAGAGGTCAAAAAGAGGTGCAGAGCTGCAGGCTATTGCTTGTTAAAGTAGCTACTGGCAGTTCAGCACAAGCTATAGTTTACTGCCCCGAAAAAGAATGATGCCAGGGTGATGCACACATACTATTGAGTGTTGCTTATTGTAGCTAATAAGCTCTAGCTTATTAACTGGAGCAAATAAATTAAAACTTCAGTCCCAAAACAGATACATTATTTGCAGTTCAGCGCAGAACCATGAGGCCAGCTATAGCCCACTGAAACATGGACAATATGGAGCTAAACAAAATTTGCTCTTTTGCAATTATATTGTAATGGTAAGCTTGTATCTGGATAAACCATGGCTGTGGGGCTTAATGTAGGTATATAATATACATTTAAAGCTTATTGAAACAAGAATCAGAATAGAAAACATGTTGTAAGCTAACAGAAGGATGGCACATGGAATACTGTAGGAATCCCACAGCAGGTTATAAAATGCTGAGCCAAGTTAAAAAAAACAAGTCAGAATAGAGGTCAAAAAGAGGTACAGAGCTGCAGGCTATTGCTTGTTAAAGTAGCTACTGGCAGTTCAGCACGAGCTATAGTTTACTGCCCCGAAAAAGAATGATGCCAGGGTGATGCACACATACTATTGAGTGTTGCTTATTGTAGCTAATAAGCTTTAGCTTATTAACTGGAGCTAGGAAATTAAAACTTCAGTCCCAAAACAGATACATTATTTGCAGTTCAGCGCAGAACCATGAGGCCAGCTATAGCCCACTGAAACATGGACAATATGGAGCTAAACAAAATTTGCTCTTTTGCAATTATATTGTAGTCAATAAATCCCCTAAAAATTAAGTTCTATATTGTAAGCTTTAATGTCAGCTATGCCACGAAAAGCTATGGTAGTCAAGGATCTTGGGTTATCAGAGCTTTCAGTGCCCCAAAATGCTATGTGTGCATTATTGACCTTGATTGGCTCTGTTCAGAACCAAAAGAGCTGTAAACCATGTTCAGGATCATTTACCTACACTACAAAAGGCTTAGAACATTACAATAGTCCTTAGTTTGAAAAGACAAGGAGAAAATGTGCACAAACTTGTCCAAATCATAGCCTTAGACCACCTGTGCAGTCATGCAGTACATTGTTTTGTGAATGTGGGGGTGCCCAGATTTTCAGATGTGCATTGCACATTGCTGGATAAGGATATCGAGGGGAATGTATCAAAACTGGAGCAAACAGAATCTAGAGCAGTTGCCCATAGTAACCAATGACATTCTCTTTTCAGTTTGTTCAGTTAAGGTTTGAAAATGAAAGCTAAAACTTGATTTGTTGCCATTAGCAACTGCTGCTGGATTTTGTTTGCTCCAGTTTCGATAAATATCCTTCAATGTGTACTGCACATACTGCTCAGCATATGTCCCACCATTTAGCAAGTGTCCCACCATTTAGCAAATGTCCCACCATTTAGCAAGTTCCCATGGTGGCGTGTTGGCTTGTTTTATCATTACTTGGACAGGATAAGTGGGAGAACCAACAGCTTCTTCATTTTTTAGTCCATTTATTTGCTAAGATAGAATAATGGGCTGAAATAGCGTGGAATGATACCAGCAATGTGGCAATACTCTGGTAACATTACATGTTAACTGCTAAGATGGAACTACATTTAGCACATTAGGCCACTTTGATAAAATCGTATAACATCACTGCTGTGACATTGTTTGCAGGAATTTCTCTTTCCTGGGAGGAGGTAGGCACCATATTGACATATACTGCACAGAGGGGCAAGTAACATACGACTACCCCCTGTATATATCAATATACAAAAAATACAGGACAGTGCAGAGTTATTAGGTATTTAGCGTTGCATGCCAGAGACTTAGGAATAATGGACTTCAAATAAACTGACTTAGGGTTCCTTAGATAAATACAAAAAAAATTCAGTTAGAAAATAAACTGTACAGTGCATAGTAATAGTGCTGTGATGCTAGAAGGAGAAGAACTGTTAATCAGGGACAGGGTTTATTTCTAGCCCTCTAAGCGTCTTAAAAATAATTGCAGAAATAGTAAGGATAAGGCAATAGAGACAATCTGTGCATACTGTAGGGGCAGTAGTGTTGATTTACTAAAGACAAATAGGCCGTTCACTTTTCCAGGCATTTTGTACTTTGCAAGGAAATATGTTCCCTTAGCTTGGTGACTGTGGTGAAATGTCACTTTGCTAAGTGCCCAAATACCCAATCATGTGCAAGGAAAATAAAAAAGAGTATTTTTGCTTGCACATGATTGGAAGGTGGAAGTCAGCAGAGCTTTACCTCATTAAACTAAGGGGAAACTTCCCCTGCAAAGTGTAAATTCCCTTGCAAAGTAAAAGAGCCTATTTGCCCTTATTAAATCAACCCCAATGAGTGAATAGAGAATCCATGGTATGCCAATTTGTGAATCACATTTAACTTGAAGTTAAACCAGACTGGTAACAAAAATAACCCTTCTCTCAATAATATCTTTAAAAAAGCTGTGCAGCAATGTGTGTACCATATAAAAGATAGCACTGTGAGAGCCACCTATAGGCTCTGTGCCTATATGGTGAGGATATTGTTATCAGCAGCAAAATGAGAAATAGCTGGATACAGATAAATGAATGTAAAGTAATAGGGTAATCTTATATACATGCATGGCCTAAAAGATAGGTGTGTGAATACGGTAACAGAAGTCCACAGTTGAATATGCATAGAGTTCTGAATTGGTACTTAAAGTCTTATGTTTAGACCCTTGGGGCTCATTCACGCTTTGCCTTTTCTTGTACATTGTGTTAATGCATATTGTGTCACGTGTTAAAGTAGGTTGCGTTAATTTTAAATAAGCTGCCAATGCACCAGAATGCACAAGAAAAAACAATCCAGCAGCATTTTTCTTAAGCAGCGCACACAATGCATTGTAGTGCATTACCTTAGTGTGTTGGTGTGCCATTCAAAATGAATGGTCGAGCAAAGTGCTCACGCATGTAACACCTGAGAACATCTCAGAAGTGTAAATGGGCTCCTATTGTCAGTGTGGCATTTTCTGCTATCCCAATATCCCTATGTTGAATTCCAGAAAGAGATTTTGGAATTCCAGGTGCATCCCAGTGTGGGAATTATTGTAGCTGTACAAACAGACTTGGAAGAATTGCTTGCAAAGGTCAATAGTGGTATACTAGACAAATGTAGTATGTGAAAGTAGAAATATAACAGATTGTGTACTGAACAAGCAATGTTACTTACTGTATTGTTAGTATATCATAAGTTTATGGCTACATCACATTTGTTTTTGAGCTTTCTGTAGGCAAACATAAAAATGCACTATTGACCTGTTGTGTCAACAGCTGCCATTTTCTTTTCTTTTTTAAATATAGCCTATAAAAAGCCATTTTGTAATTGGCTTCAGTTGGCTTTCAATCTGCAGCAGCTGTAACTTTCTAAAACTGTTTTGAATTCAATGCAACATGACAACCCAGAGTACATACACCAATGGAGTACAGAAAGTACTCCATTGGTGTATGGAAATCCCACAGAGATGTTCTTTCCTGCCTGTATGTATGCAAGTATGTATGCATGTATGTAAGTCAAATTTTACCCATCCATTGCAATAGAAATTTAGTTTTTGGTGAAATATTCCCAATGGTTAACTAGTTTTGCACTACTCCTTTAACCCCAGTGTTCTTATAATATTTTCCAAGCCAGGCTTTAGCAATACAGAGATGTTCTTTCCTGCCTGTATGTATGTATGCATGTATGTAAGTCAAATTTTACCCATCCATTGCAATAGAAATTTAGTTTTTGGTGAAATATTCCCAATGGTTAACTAGTTTTGCAATACTCCTTTAACCCCAGTGTTCTTATAATATTTTCCAAGCCAGGCTTTAGCAATGTAGAGGCAATGTGGAAACATGGTTAAATTATACTGATGATGGAAAGGCAAAACTACAAAGACACTCCACTTAGAAGTTAAAAAGCAAAACCAGTCTCTGGAAAAATAGTAATCCAGTTATAACTGGTAGGATAGTCAGGGCCAGATTTACTCTCTCAGCTGCCCCAAGGCCAGGTTCCTCAATGCGCCCCCCTGTATGCAGGCTGCATGCAAGTGATCTTTGAGACACCGCCGAGATCACTTGTACAAAACAAGCGGCGGCTTCCCTGCTGTACATTTAGCTCTGCTTGCCCAAAGCAGGGCTAAATGTAGAAAACAGCAACCCACCCTGTGCCCAGAACTGCATGTACCAAGCATTTGGAGATAGGAATTCCACACCCCTGCTGCCCCTCTACTCCCTGCTGCCCCAAGGCCGAGCCTCGGTTGGCCTTGTGGGAAATTACAGCCCTGAGGATAGTTAGCCTTGATGACTGTTGTTGGCTTTGACAGAATTCTAAGGCCCCTTTTACACTGTCCGATTAGGAGGGTTCCATGCACGGATTACCTCCTGATCAGCAATGGAGGAAAAAACTGAAATGACCAGGCTCCATGTCGGTCTATGGGAAATTGGATATATATGGACCAACAACAAATTACCCCCGATCTGGCATGATCAGTCTTGGTGAAATGGAACACTGTTCCGTTTGTTTTTCCAGACCTGGCCGGATGTAAACTGACACACATCCATTTAGATCCAGCTATCCTTAGACTTACATCTATTCAGATCCAGCTATCCTTAGACTTACATTGGGCATCCGATTGGGTCGGCCTGAAAAAGTGACAGGTGTACGTGATCGGAAAGCCTGTCTGGTAGGAGTCTGAGTCAGCTATTTTTCAGCCAGTTTTTTTCAAATGGAAGCATCATAGAGTCAATTAATTGATTCATTACTATGAGAATTCAATAGATCAGCAATAAATAACAGAATCACCTGGTCATATAGTATATATAGCATATTGAAAAACATCTCATTTTGGAATTATCACATACATTAGGTAAAGGCAAAATGCATTCCATTTTTTTCTGTTATGCTCCAAACATTATCACATTATACTAATACATATTAAGTTAGCTAATCTCACTAGGTATGAATGATAAGAAAACCAGCAATGTTAACAAAACACACCTGGCAATGATTTGTGCTAACACCTAATACATTCTTTGCATGTCTTTATCCGTTCCAATAGCTATACCAAACTAACAAAGGAGATGTTGGTTGGTAACTATATGTAAAAATATCCTTTTCTTTGCAGAGTTGACATAACTGAGATGTATTTGCTGTTTTTCTGTCAGATATGATCTGATAACTGATAAATTAATTTATTACCCACAGCTGAGAAAAGCGCTCCATCAGTTTTCCCCCTGGTGCCCTGCTGTGACATCACATCCTCAGAAGTCACCATTGGGTGCTTGTCTACTGGCTACCTCCCTGAACCTGTAGATGTCACTTGGAATTCAGGCTCCATAACTACTGGAATTAAAAGTCTTCCAGGCGTACTCAGTAGAAATGGGAACTATATTTCATCCAGCTATCTGACTATTCCTACATCTAATTGGAAAAGTAACAAATATACATGTAATGTGAATCACAAGGCCTCGGGTCAAAACATCAACAAGGATATACCAGGTAAGAGCAAAACTGTTTTTTCTAGTAGTAAGTTTACCAATATTGTAAATGTACTTGTCTCATAAACATAGGCAAACATGTAACTAATTTAACAAAGTTACATTAGCAAGTAAATGGTCTAACTTTTAACAGTGGGCTCTAAGTGCAGTCCCTGACAGAAAGTTGTCAGAGACCGCAGACATTAAAAAGAACATGGTCAGAGGTCTATGGACATGCTACAAGTGATGTTCAGGGACTAGGGACATGCTACAAGAGATGTTCAGGGACTAGGGACATGCTACAAGAGATGGTCAGAGACTGGGGACATGCTGGATGATGAGATGGTCAGAGACTGGGAACATGCTACAAGAGATGGCCAGAGGCTGGGGACCTGCTTCAGGAGACAGTTATAGACCAGAGAAAGTTTACACGAGATGGCTAGAGATAACTGTTAATACAATGCTCCCACATTTGTTCTATTTACAGCCCCCCTAAATATTACTTCATATTTGATGTTTCTCAAAATCAATTATAAAAGATAAGAGGGAAAAAAAGAGAAAAAGGATGGACAGAAAAGAAAAGCATAAAACAGAATGAACCAAAAAAAAATCCTCTGCTGGCCTTAGTGAGCATCCAAAAACAGACTAATGTCTGCAGGGGCCCCAAGGACTGCACAATGAGTGCCAAAGGGCTACATTCGGCCCCCAGGCTGGTTAGCAGTGCTTTAATGCCTCATTTAACTGTGCTTCTGTGTTGCCAAATATACAAGAATATATATTCTTGCATATTTGGCAACACAGAAGTACAGTTGATTAATATTTGGGGGTGCAATTCCTCTTTCAGATTCCACTGAAGAAGAGGGGCTCTATTCCTGTAAAACCTTTCAGTCTTAGCCCTTAGTTGGTATACAGCCATAGTTTAATGCTATGTATATGTTCATACAATATAGCCACAAATGTCTGTAGAACTGAATACTAGCTATGCTGTTGTGAAGCACTGCTTTTCTTTTTGCCTATTTTCTTTTTACTGTATTCTGGAATATTGTGTAATGTGATCAGCAAAAAGAACACGTTCTTTGCAACACTTTGTGCCAAAGTCATCATTTTAAGGGTGTATTTATAAAAAAGAATTTGCAGAGCCATTCATCCTGCCAAACCGCATATACATTAATTCAACCGAATGGAGCTCAGGAAAATAGGAGTTAAATACTTGTTTCCAATCCTCAGCTCCATCTATTGGCCAAAATGGAGTATTTACTGATATTACTTTCGGACTTGAAAGAAAATATACAAATAACATTCGCTTTTGCCTCTATGCACACAGAACGTACATGCAGTTTTGCAGGACGAATGGCTCTGAAAATTTGTTTATGTATACACCAGTAAGTGTCATTATAAATGGGAAACATTATAAAATAAATGTATACTTTTATTTATAGTAATACTACAGTAGCACTGGGGATCCCCGGTTCAAATACCGGTCAGGACACTATCTGCAAGGAGTTTGCATGTTCTCCCTGTGCTTGTGTTGGTTTTCTCCGGGTACTCTGGTTTCCTCCCACACTCGAAAGACATGCTGGAAGGTTAATTGGCTCCTGTCTAAATTGGCACTTGTGTATAAGCATGTGAGATAGGGACCTTAGACTGTAGGCTGCTTGAGGGCGCTGCATAAATTGTTTGCCCTATATAAATACCTTTAATAAATAAATAAAAAAATTGCAACACAATATAATTAAAGAAAGTCATGCTTGTCCTGAAAAAAACATTATTTGTATTACTTTGTTATCTTAAAGTGGAACTCCAGCATTTACATGTAACTAATAAATATGTTGGGGTATTAACTGTATTTCACAAATAGGTTGCAATTAATTCATGTTTTATCTGTTTGTTTAGAATGCAGTGATCCCACCCCAGCAAGTCCACCCACTGTAGCACTTATGCAAGGATCTTGTGGGGAAACTGGTTCCGTGGACCTAGTTTGTCTCATGACTGGATACTTTCCAGATGAAATTAAAATACAGTGGCTTTTGAATGGAAAGACAACTTCTATTGCCCCAACAAACAGCACTCCATACAAGAATTCCGAAGGGAAATTTGAATCTAGAAGTCAAGTTTCTGTTCCCAAGGATGACTGGAATTCTGGGGACACTTACACTTGTAGGGTGATCCATCCACCAACTTCCACCACAGAAAAAGACAGCATACATAAATGTGCAGGTAATAATAGCATAATCTGCTGTAAACACAAACAAAACAACTGTCATTGCCAAAAGCATCTGAAAGATAGGTGGACTAGTAAAACATTTTTAAAGCAGAACTCCGGGCAAATTAAATCTTAACCCTTTTGCTGTGGGGCTACCCCTGCACTGCAAGGGTTAAGTGCATGTTTTGTCTAGGGAGCTAACATAACAAAGTTATACTCACCCAAACCGGGATCCTACACTACACAGCTCTCTACCTCCACTGCAGCCTGTCTCTTCCTACACTCCAGTGATGGAATGTTCCTTGGCATCCTCATGTCCAATACACTGTATAGAACATGATGACTCACAGGACCAAGTTAAACCACTGGAGTGGAGGGGAAGTGACGTTGAGGGGACCAGTCAAGGAGCTGGCCGGGATCGTGATTCAGGTGAATATATCTGTTATTTTAGCCCCCCTAGGCAAAACAAGACTTAACCCTTGCAGTGTGCCGGTTTGATTTGCCAGAGTTCTGCTTTAAAGTGGACCTAAACCTAAGATCAAAAATGTAATATACTGCAGCTTACCAGTTACTTAGAAAAGGGGAAAAGGGGACGGTAGTCATTTTCTTTTTTCAGATTCTATTTCCTTTATTTTCACCTGGAGAACCTGGCAGCAAGACACTTCCTGTCCTTGGGTGACAATACTTACTCACTGTGCTGTGTCTGTACTGGAGGAGCAGCATTGTTAGGACAGGAAGTAAGGCACACTACAAAACATCTCCTCTTCCCTCCATAACATAGGGGGGAGGTGTTCTGTAGTTCACAGAATGACATGTGAACAATGCTAACTGATTGCAATGCAGCACATGCAGAGGGTACAGTAAGTTATTAGCTTACATAATCTCTGGAAGGATCAACTTTTTTTTTTTTTTTTACTTATGATTGAAATCTATTTCAATATATATTTACAAGACTAAAAAAGAAGCTACTCTTTAATGGGATCTTTCAGTATTGTTTCACAGCGACATTAAAGCTTTATTTTCCAGGTCAGGCTTGAATCCTCTTTGTTGTAGTAAGGCAACTCAGACATTGTTTGAAAGAGATTTTGGTATATTAAAACTGCAGTGTTATCTGTGACAGCGACAGATTTAATGCCATATAACATTTAGGATCCCCCCCCACTCTGTATTAAACGAACAGACCATTGCTTATTGAAACTTCATAAAAAATGTGAACGTGGGACACTAGTGACCATTTGCACTGTGAATTGATTGGGATGTAGAGGAGGTGACATGCAGAAGTGTATGGCTTTTAAAATGGCTTTTATGGATTTTAAATTCTAGTTGTCACTTCTGTAACATGGATTTCAAAGTGAAAGAACATCTGACATCTGTGATGAACATCCCAAAAAGGAATTACTAGTGTTTACAATGTAACGTTTAAAGCAGAAATCCAGGGAAATGTCTTATTAACCCTTGCATTGAGGCCACCCCCGCATTTGAGGGTTAAGTGCTCATTTTGGTCTAGGGAGAAAAGTAACAAAGTTATACTTACCTGATCCTTGGAGCCAGACGGCTGTTACAGCTCTCCCTCCAGTCTGCCTCCTCCTCAGCTCCAGCAATGGTATGTCCCTTGGCATCCTCATGTCCTATACACAGTGTATAAGACCAAATGACTCACGGGACCTCAGACCTCTGCAGTGGAGGGGGAGAGAGGAGGCAGGGACCAGTCTGAAAACAATAAAACAGCAGAAAGGCATCATGGCACACTCACAAACCAGCATGTAAAACAACTTGTCTCACCACTAAGGATAATGACAGAGGTTTGGATGTTTTGCTTGACAGTCTGAGAACAAGCCGGCTCCGAGGATCAGGTCAGTATAACTTTTTTTTTATTTTTACACCAAGACAAAAGAGTAGTTAACCCTTGCAGTGCAGGGATAGCCCCAAAGCAAGGGTTAATAAAAAAAATTCCCCTTTAAGTATTATCCAAAATGGTTAATTGATGAGGTCTAATGCAGATCATTATAATAAAATAATAACCACCTTGCTGCAGGTCATTTGGCTTTTTTTTTCCTTTTTTAAATTCTAATTGTTGTTTGTTTTTTTTTATTCAGAGTCATCCGGTTCACTTCCAAAGGTTGTTATCCTGCCACCTTCCCCAAAAGACTTGGTGATCACCAAGGAAGCCAAAGTTACCTGTAAAGTGGAAAAACTGTCCTCTACAGAGTCTCTGGAAATTAAGTGGAGGCGTCAGGATGGCAAAAGACTTCAGGTTTTCACCAATGACCCAGAGCAGGGATATGATGGCACATACACTGTTACAAGTACCCTGAGGATCAGTGTCGCTGACTGGCATTCTGGAAACTCCTTTACCTGTGTTGTAGCACACAGTGACCTTCCAGCCCCCGTGGAAAAGAACATTAAATATAGAGCAGGTACAAATTTATGCATAAATATATATGTATCGGGAATATAAAATCTATTTTTTTAAATGTATTTGATTTCTTTGAGTGAGGTCAATACATATGAATACATTCTTTTGATATATTGTATTTTTTTTAGTGAAAGTATACACATTACCTTATCTAGACAGATAATAAAACGCCGCTGTTATTAACACACTAATAAGGTGATAAGGAGTGCAAAGTTCAGATATATCATGACCTGGATGAATAAGAACCTTCACAGACAAAGTTCACTGTTGTTTTTTTCTAGATAATATTTTTGATTTGCAGCCTGCAGATGGAGCTCTTGGCTCCTTGTCTCATGTTTACCAGGGTAATCTTTACTGTTTTCCTAAAAAAAAGCCTATTACTGATGAAGTCCAAATTACACGACATCTGAATGCGTTAGAGAAGGATCTACGTCCTAAAAAGATAGGACTTGACTTAAAAGGGCAATTTTGATCAGGGAAGTATCTTGTCCTAGGACATATTTCTCTAGTATAAATATTACTGCCTATATTATTAACTCTCCAAATATATACCACTGCAAACTACCTCTGCCTGAAAATATTGATATACGGAATACAGAAGTCTAAGGGTAAACATTTGGGTAGAAAAAAAAAAATTATATTTCAGTAATGGGTGGCTGCTGATGAGCTGAACCAATGGTTAGCTTTTGCTATGATTCTATTTGTAAGAAGATGGTGGGTGACCTGAGTTAAATTTATATTTTGCTTAGACAGACCCCTTTATTGGATTTAAAAGATAGTTATCTGTATAGCAATACAAATATACATTGTATTAATTATAAAAAATGTATTCCCTACAGATGAAGAAATGACAAATCCAACAATATATTGTTATCAACCACCATCAGAGGAGCTGGCTGTATTTGACTTTATAGGTCTAACCTGCGTGTTTAAAGATTTCAATCCCAAAGACTTGTATGTGCAGTGGAAGAAGAATGGTTTAGTCATGGATGAAGAGAAGTACACAAACACTGAGCCCATACTGGATGAAGATACTGGGACCTACTGGATGTACACCAGAGCCATTGTTAATAAAACAGATTGGAACAGAGGAGCAATATATACCTGTTCAGGCGTGCTCAGGGATATAACTTCAAAAGAAATAAAGAAAAACAGGGGTAAATGAATCTTTAAATATCTGAAATTCTAACTACAACCTATCGTCATTTTGATGTGTGGAACATCAAGCTTTAGTGCTCTAGTGCCATAGAATGATGCAAATGTTAACCCAATGCAGTTTTTGCCATTTGGATGAAATTATATAATCATATCATGTATCTTAAGAACAATCAGAGGAAATACTAACAACATTGAAAAGTACACTAGTGACAACAACGGCATTGTATTAACACTGTTTATCAAGATTTCCAACATGTTTCAATGTTTATGTATTCTTAATTCATTAATATCTTGCATTTACCCTTCCCCCTGTTTCTGGTGTGTGGAACACTGGATTTCACTTTGTGTCTGTCATGTCATGTCATGTGCTTATATCTCAATAAACTCTTGTATAACATTATGTTGCTAAACTCAGTATGTCTGTCTTTACTTATGTGGGGTCCTAATATAGCATTATGCTACAAACAGAGATGCATAAATAATAATTACAATGATAAAACCAGATATCAGACATATATATATAACATAGATACATAGTATATATATATATATAACATAGGTATAACATAGTATTTAATTTTTATAAATATACATGTCTAAAGTGTCCGTACTTATAAATATTGCATTACTTTTGGATTAAGTTAGATTTTCAATAAGAAAATCTAACTTAAAAGCGTACAGCTGACATTCCCTGTATAGGTACATAAACATCCACAGCCTTATTAATCTAAACCTTTATTAAAATGTATTTTAGAAGAAAAAAGTGTCATATTCACACAAATATGTCACTTTATAACAGCCAGACTGGATTTGCAAAGTTCTTACTATGGACCTAAATTTGCAAATGGAAGTGCTTGTATATATCTGAAGAATACATAGTTTGTCAGAGAGTACCTTTCTAGTGCATATGGTGGCTTTTTCTGCTTTTCCACCACAAATTGATAAACAGTGGTGTCTGTAGTTTTACTGTTAAATTATAATATATATGTTCTCAATATATTTCTAGTCTAAATTTTACTAAACTTTGTATAGGCCCTTAACAACTTGTAGCATCGCCTCCTTTGCTCACTCGAATCAAAGTGTTGAGCACCAAGTCTCACCGGTATTTTGGATTTTTTATTCTCAACTTTTAAAACAAAGTACATGGGAGTAACCAACAACACATTTCCACAAAATCGTTTCTAATTTGGCACTTGCCAAGCAGAAAGGTTATAATAAAAATCACTGTCTATGAAAATGTCCTCCATGGAAAAAGGTACAGGCCCAGGGTCCATGGCCTAAATATAAGCATATGGTAGATACACAACAACATACATGTGAGGACGCTGAATTTAAACTAGAGAATGCAGTAGGAAAAAAATACAATACCATATTCAGGTACTGGTCATAGGCTCAGCCCTACTAAGTTCTTTAAATCTATGTTATCCTTCTAATAGGCCATATATAAGATATCTTACAATCTACATAACATGGACTAACGTGCACTAACAATCTCCGTGCTCTTGATAATTTTGTCCAGTCAGTACTAACCTTAATGAGGTGCATTTACTAAAGGAGTATAACTAGCTCAGTAAATCTGTATTAATTTTAATCAACCAAACATGCAAATTAAATTCCTATTTTGCTAAATTTCTCTACACAGTACGAAGTGTTGGAAAAGCACACACATTAACTTGCCTATGTAACCATTAGGTTCCTTTAGAGAAAAAAAAATCCAATGCTACCCTGTTAGAGATGTGTACAGAAACCAACTACATACCTGCTTACAATGTTACGGTCATGGTATAAAATATGCCTCTAAGGGCTCGTTTACACTATATGCAGCGACCTGCATTTTTCTGCGTAATAAGAATGCTGGCCATCGCCAGGGTATGCTAACACATTTTTTTGCCTATGTGCCCTGTTTACATTGCAACGCTGACTTGAGGAAGGTTTCAGTGCAATGCACTGGAGCTCACCTGAGGTCATCGTTGCTCTCCGGAATGCATGCATTGCATTTTGGCACTTCAATTAAGTCTAAAAAAAAATGTAACAGTGTGATGCGCTCAATCAGAACAAATCACTCCAGCCCGTAAACATAGTGAACACTAGGCCACACATGAAAATTATGCAGGCTAATTTTAACAGACACCTAGTGTAAGATAATGCATAAACCTTAAAGTGTATGTAAAGCCTAAATCAATTTTGCAGTATGTTTGACATCATGTCTCACTGTATACAGTTATCTTGTACAAATAATTTTTGCATGAATCTGTTGCAAAGTATCTTACCTGGAGAGAAAGCGGACAACTCTGCTGCTAATTACGAAATAGTGGCTTATCGTTGTCAGCCTGCAACACAAAGTGCTGTAACTGACAGGATCTCAAGCTAAGAAACTTTGCAATAGATGCATAAAAATGATTTGTCCATATAAACTGTATACAGTGAGATAATTAGCCAAACATTCTGAAAAATAGATTTTGGGTTACAATCACTTTAATATCCTTGAATGATTGGCATACCCCGCAATACTATTGTGATACCTGTTTTCTATTGTCAAGCGTGTAGCCCTTTTATGTGTGAAATTGTCCTGTGTTTGTCTGCTTAAACTCTTCTGTAAAGACTAACAGTGTTATTCACCAAAGGGTGAAGAGTTTGGAGAAGGTAGGAGAAGTGAACAATCTAGGATAACATAGCTGAACTGGAAAGAGTCTCCAATTCAGCTCACTTTCCAGTTCAGCTATTTTGGCCTAGATTGTTCACTTCTCCTGCCTTCTCCAAACTCTTCACCGTTTTGTGAATAACCCTTTAAATGCATAAAAGAGTTAAGAAAATATCCAGTGTTTCAGATGCCTACTTATTTCACCTTCAACTAAATTAGTCCAATTATCGCATGTCTGTTTCTTATATGGCCAATTCTGTATTATACAGTAAGGATCATATTTGAAAAAAGCTCCTTAGTTAACTAATGATTGCTGCAGTGTTAGACTGCCAACCAGATGCATTAAAAGATATATTTATAACAGGGATCACTATTTTATCACATGTCTGACTTGCTAAATATAGAAATCTTAGCATTAGAAAACAAAACTTAGATCAATCAGTTTACTTCTTATATTAACAAATTACAAGCTGCTGCTTTAGCAAAACACAATCAATGGAACATTTACTTTTTACAGTCCTAAAAACATAAACATTTCAGGGGATCAAGTAAGGATTTTTGGAAAAAAAAAGATTTTAAAGGCACATTCAATCAAAATGAAATGTATATACGGTTTACTTATGAACTTAAAGTCTTTTGATGTGATTTGGTCTGGTCACCCTGACAATCCCATTACCAGCAGCACTTCAGACCAACACCATCATGTGTTTTAGGTCCTCATAAGTTTAAATGAAAGAAATGTTAAATATCACTAAAGACACATGTGGATCTCCAGTACATTTTCAACAATTAAAGTGCTATAATTAAGAAGCTAGTTTAAAAAAGATTCTGCCAGCCTGGAATTTTGACCCACGCGTAGCTGTAGGGCATCCTTTATTACTTCATCCCCTTCCTACCGAAAGTCTCCATGTTCTTTGGCAATCATACACCACCTTCTAATGTTGATGTGCAATAGGTCGTTTCCGACCCACACACCTAAAAATGTAATGACCACAGAGTCCAGACACCACATTATCATGTGGAAATCCTGTGGATAACATCACCTTCTGGCGCCTTCCACTCTCCTCTAAGCTCTCTGGAATTCACCCTTGGCATTCTCTTCTCAGCTGCTACACTTTTCCGACTTATGTTGCACTTATCTGAACTCCACATTCACAGGAGGCCTGGGGTCCACTTCTGACATGTCTACTACCAGAACATACAGGAGTTGCCCAATGTTCTTGACTGCCACTAGATATAATTCCTGGATAGCTTTAGAAGCACTTTAATATTACTTTATTTTATTTTTAGAAAATATTAAATATTTTATTAGCAATAGCAACTGAAAAGCACATACAATCTAAATAGAAAGTGAAGTACTTCAAATTCTGGATTAGGTTAGTACCTTTTTATCAGAAATGAGACTCGCATGGTAATTCTATCATATAATGATTGTTTTAGGTATCATCAGTTGAATTTTATGGAGTATTAACTTTAGAAACAACATGTTGAAAGTCAATACAAAATTTTACTGCACATTTTTTGCCATCCTTTTGAAAACACAAACTAATGAGGTCGTTGGGAAACGCCTTCATAAATTGACTATATATTTTGAATGCTGCTTTATATGGATATTGATGGTATTATTTACAGGGTTATTCACAAAAGGGTGAAGAGTTTGGAGAAGGAAGGAGAAGTGAAAAATCTAGGACAACATAGCTGAACTGGAAAGTGAGCAAAATTGGAGAATTTTCTCCTGCCTTCTGTAAACTCTTCAACCTTTTGGGAATAACCCTGTTAGTATCAAGCGTTTACAAACCAGTATTCTGTACAGCCCTTGAGCTACTGCTTATTACATTTATTTTTAAGCCTGGTATTCATTTATAATAACCATTTTATTAGTCTGAGGTATAAATGATTTTTACATGCATTTGCCTTAAAGAAAATAGCAAAATATTACCTGATTATGTGAAAAATGGGAAGCAATAAAAAAAAATACATTGCATATAACTTTATGCATCAGGCCCACCTTTATGAATTGTCACTCATTGTAACATCATAGTCATAAAACATGCATAACCCTATTGCATTGTTTAAAGTTACCGTGACCTGGCACAAGACATATCTAACGTAGGAGCAGTGCTGAAGTGCAACCACAATACCTGTCATCTTAGTCCCTTGAACCCTAGGCTAAAGCTAAACACAGAGTTAAGATTAAATCCTGCCATTCAACTGTCAATTGCCAGAACCCCAGTGAGCAGTAGAGGTTCTGTCATTTAACAATAATTCAACCGGGGTGGTCTTGGCACCTGGAGAGTGCAAGACTTATTTTAGGGCTCCATAGGAACACAGAGATCAGTTTGATGACTGAAACACATACTTGCAGAACCTGCAAGGTGCCAACAATTCAGCACCGTTGTTACCTTGGATACTTTTTATTGTCCCTGGGCTCACAAGGCCTTGATACAAGAAACATATATTTTGTGTCTGGGCAGTGCCTTTCCTTGTTTGACCTTGGATAATTAACAATTACACAAATTAATAACCCATTTCCTCCAATCTCTACCACTTTAGAGTACTTCATCTGGGAGAACAGCAATGAGGATGACGAGGATAGTCTATGGTCAACAGCTGCTACATTCATCACCCTCTTTCTGCTGAGCTTCTTCTACAGCGCAACTATCACAATTGTAAAGGTAAAAGAATCCTCACATTGATGGCCAAAAATAAAGGGATGGCAATGAATAAGTTTAAAAAAACAGTGATGTATTATTGCTTGCTCATAATCTGAAAAGGTGTTTCTTAACCATAATTATGGCAGAAGAAGCATTTTTTTTTAGTGGAATAGCTTTATACAGTGTTAGTAAACAAAAATATTCAAAATGCAGCTTTTTCCACCCAAAAAGAAGTTATGTATGTTTATATGATTGTCTATATTAATCATTGCATAATCATTACACTAAAGATCTGTCCTTCTTCAGTACTTAAATTTGAACTAAACTATCACCAAAGGATAATCCTCAAATATCAGCCAGACTTAGCCAGTGTGCATATAAAATCAAGTTTTATTGTAGTTGATCTAACATACATCCATAAGTAAACACCTCCAAACACTCCCTAATGCCTTCTACCCTTACTCGTTTCACCACATGTGCTTAATCATAGAGGATCACTAAAGGATACTTAGTGAGTGGTGTTGTATTGGGGCTTGGTGAGAATCTGGTTCGCTGGAGTTTGCCCAAGCCAGCGCAAATCTGTCATTGACATACCCCCCTCCCAGGTGCAGCCAGGGCATTCCCCCACCCATTTGTGACATGTAGCTGTTGGAAGGGAAAGGCCCTGCTACAAATGACATGGGCATGCCGCATGGGCTTGGGCAAACTCTGCACCAAGTTCACCTACAACACTACTCTGGAGTATACAAGAAAGTGCAAGAACACTGCAGCTGAACTGAGTATGCATTGCCTGTAGATACAACTTACTGTTATATTTTACTGTCACATGAGAAGGAAGATGATGCCATCAACCCTATGTAAGCTCCTACATCATCTGACAAGGAACCTAGTTCAGAGCAAAAAACAGAGTTGTGGGGAGTGCAGGTGAAGGAGAGTATAAATGTGTAGGAGTTGGCTTTCAAGAGGCTCTGTCACTTTTTCCTGAATGACTAAAGTAACTGAATCTCTTTAAACAAGGACTTTAGAAAGTGAGAAAGGTTTGTGAAGGTAAGTGTAAAACTGACCTCTGCAGTGTCATTCATTCTTCGTCCACTGACAGCACTTTTCTTTTTCCTGCTCTCTGTTACGGTAGGTAGGGAAATCCCCAAATATTTGTAAGGGGCAGACTACTCTAATTCAAAATATATAAAGTCTTAAGCAAGTGTGCCAGTGGGAGCTGAACTGCAGGGAGACCCACAATTTTCAAGCAGCAGGTCTAGAAAGGAGTACCACAGATATAAGGGTCATTTTCACATTATACATAACCTTTCAAGCCTTTCACAACTGCACTTCCTGGAGTTCTTGATTAAAAGGTTGGCCTTTACAGCATTTTGATTCTTTAAAATATTTTGATGTGTGTTTATGTTGGATCGGCTGAATCGAAGTCTTTCTGCACTTTGGCTAAACGAAGTGCATCCGATGGTAGGGTATATTTTACTGAGAGGAAAAAATCCTAAAAAGTGCTATTTCCGATTTGGATAAATGACACCATATTTTCAGGTCTTAACTCTTCACTTTTTACATTTTTCATGGGAATAAATTTAGAAATAGCATGTGTCACCAGCACTCTTTTGAACCCATTCAATCCTTTTTACTAACTTTTATTAACGTCATGAAGAAAAGGGTGACATTTCAGTTCTGCGGAGGACCTTTGTCAAAGCCTTAGTGGTCCAAAACATTGGATTTATCTCTGTAACATTGACAGAAGTTCATAAAAATTACTGAATTTGTGCTTATGAGTTTTGGTAATCTATATTATATTGGAGAATGTAACAGTATTACCTGTTGGTTACTTTAGCACCCAATTTTTCAGTGATAGGACACTGTGGAGTTTAACTATTACTATCATTTAAAACATGTCAATTATGCTATTAGAGTATAGCAATGATGATTTTACTATAGCTAACACTTGCTGATAAATGCGCAAGTGAAGAATTACTAATAAACTAACATTTTGCATAGCTGCAACATAGAACTAATATTATGATAATGATAATTATACTAAATAAATAAATAGTGTAAGGAACAGTTGGATCATAGTTTTGAGATGTAAGGAGTCAAAAGACTGCACTCATCTAATATGGATGAAACCTTTGTGCTGAAGCCTGTGATTGCAAGCATCTGCATAAGCGTTATGGGTTACCATAGCTTTGTCCTGCTCGATGAGGACTTGTAGACAAAAAGTGGTTGGATTGTACATTTTGCCTCTGACATGCCCTTCATGCAAGTTGGGAACAAGTAGTCTGACAATAAGCACCCTTGGTGTAAACATTGTGTGCTAAGTATTATATTTTAGGTAAGACACGGGATGTATTGCTGACCTGCCTGCTGGCTGGAGACACTACCAGTTTATGTATCAATTTTCCTGCTACTAGTAAGAATGCAACTTACAGATGTGTTTTACTTTCTTTTTTTTTATAGGTAAAATGGTTCATTTCTAGGATTATTCAGCTTGACAAAGTTGATGAGAATTTTGTTACAGTGCTGGATTCAGTTACTCCATGAAGAACTCTAACAAATGAAATGTGGTCAATAAATATAGCTTTTTGGTGGAATTGTATATTGAATAAATCCAAAACAATAGTGCATTTACAGTATAAGAGCGAAGCTTGTTAGTCATTCCCACTACATACCATGCATAAGCAGTTTATGATCTGAACATTTTGTGAAATAAGCTTTATATATTTTTTGCACTATATCCATAGATCTATATCACTGATTTGAAATGAGTGAATTCATAATACAAGTTTGCAACCATAATATGACTCAATTTCATGTGTATATACTTTTATGTTCACCTCAGAAGTTGGAGGTAGAGACATAGGCCTGATACTTGCAGTAAGTGCTTGGTCACAGAAATATAGAACAAATAAATAAAAACAAAACATTTAATCGGTAAATGAGGATGTATTGTCTAGAATGTGTTAGTCAAAAAGCCCAATAAGCTTATGCAGCAGTTAGGTATTGTCTAGAATGCGCCAGTCAAAGAGCACAATATGCTTATGTAGCAATTAAAGTATTTATTTTAACAAGTGTGTTCTTTAGATAATTTAGCTGGGGCTTCCATTTCTTTAATTTAAAATTTCTGTGTCCCCACTGAGGAGATTCACCCTTCTGTTTTACTAGTGGTCCTTGTCACTGAGATAAAATTGGTGGGAAATCCAAAAAGTTGTTACCAGTACAAGATATAACAGAAAGGGTAGAACTGTTCCAATGCAATTCTCTAAGGAATTCCATTCATTTTCACAAGATTTTTTCTCACTTCCTGTTCCTGACAGGAAGTGAATAAAAATCTCCCCAAGCAGGACATGGACAGCAAATAAAATAATCTGATTGGGGATTCACCCTCTTCCTACACTTTAAATAAGAAATAATGTTTTGGTCTTCCATACAGTTTAAGATGATATAGGGAATTGTATTCTGTGTATTTATCAACTGCTGATGGAATCATAAAAATGTCTGTATTCTTCAAGTGATTATGGATGTATAGATAAATATTGTTCATATTGGTCATCAAACACCTCACATATTTACCTCAACAAGACTCCCACTTTTCCTCTCAAAATTGCCAACTTCCTAATCTACTCATATTTTTTGTGGATTTTTAAAGTGTGCTTTTTGCATTTAATAACACAAAAGTAATGTCATACATGTCCATGATTTTGCCAGTCTCCAACTGATGTCTCCCTGGTAAAGTTGATCATCTCAAATATATTTTAAAAAGCCAGCAATGTGAGACAGACTTAACACAATTTTGCATGGCAGGAAAAAATCTGAGAAAGCATAACTTGTGCAGTTGATGGCATACTGATCTACATCAGTTATTCAGTATTCACTGCAAGATGGAAAACTTATTGCACTTGTAATATGGTGTGAACCCCAGTTCTATTTAGGAAGTCTTGTATAGATATGGCTGAATTAAATACAAAATATATATCTGTCTAGAGGTTAAAGATTCCTCACATTTCACAGTCACCTCAAGCCTTGCCAGGATGCATTTAAGAGTAATTGGATATCTGCTAATCTGCCCAATGATCTTTCTAGCTTTCACAATAACCTGCTAGGTGTATGAGGTGTTTATATTTGGCCTAGGGGTGAGGGGTTCATAAAGCCCTAATGAAAGTCAAACAATCATAGTTGCAGATCACCAATAAATTAACACTTGACAGATCTAGTTAAACACAAGAGGGTCTGACAATGATAACGACCCAGGTGGTGAACTCCAATTCACCTTGAGCCATAAACTGAAAGTTATCCCCAAATTCAAAAATCATAACTCCAGATCTGGGGTTCCTACCTTAAAGTGACATTAAACCCTCAGATTTTTTAACATAAACCAATACTGTAATGTGTGCCTTACTGTAATCCATGGTCTTCCTGTAGTGCTGGCTCAGGTTACAAGCCTATACAAACGGATACACAGACACCGTGTATCCATTCCTGAGACAAGGCAGTCTGCTGCAAAACAGAAGTTCTGCAGAGCATGAGAACAGATACAGATTTAAAAGGAAGAGCAGCAAAGAGAAGGGAAACTACCATGGATTACAGTAAGGCACACATTACAGTATTGTTTTATGTTAAAAAATCTGAGGGTTTAATGTCACTTTAAGTATATATAAATTTGATGGGTCTAGGAGGTCCAGAAAGCAATAAACACATAATTCTCCTTCTGAGCCACCCATAATTCATAAGCACGTTGAATTTAGTAATCCACACAAAGATAATGTCATGACACACAATAATTTAGGGGTTATCAGATAGTAAAATGTATGAATATTAAACTATGTTGATAGTTATGGAATTAACAGCTTGGAGGGGCAGAGGAGAGGATCATAAAATGCTCTTCCCTCCTAGTCATCCTCCCTGCTTCTTCTGGATTGGGCTAGGGGGCCAGCTCAGGGACACCCTCTAGAGGACTGACAAAAACCAGCTGCGCAGAGCAGTCAGGAGTTGCTTGTAACACCAAAGCTCGTAACATCAAAAGGAGAAGCTCTTGTAATATCCCAGAAAAGTCCCCCTTTAACATCAAGAAAGAATCTTTGCAAGCCTTACTTGGTGTCCAGATGTATCCCATGCACTTCTTACAGCGTTTAGGACCATACAGTAAATGGTGATGCTCGCAGGATGGTGCCGTGCAATACCAAGTCTTTATGCAAATGAAAATCACCAGCACTCGAAGAATACTTGTAAATTCTTGTTTCTATGTATTTCAAAAGGTGCATCATGTGCAAAAACCAATGTTTCGGGGCCACACAGGGACCTATAGTCACTGTCACCCTGATGAAGGGACCCTGCATGGCCCCGAAACGTTGGTTTTTGCACGTGACGCACCTTTTGATATAATTAGAAACAAGAAATTATAAGTATCCATCAAGTGCCGGTGATCTTCATTTGCATCATTACTTGAAGAAAGAGCCATTCAGAACCATCTTCTGTTGCACTGAACTGGACTCTGCTAGAGCTTACTAAACGCAGGATTTGTTAAGTTCTCTGCTTTTATTCCTTTTTATTTTACTGTTCTTATCTCTGTCTCTTTGTTAACATCTTCTATATTTTTTCCTGCACCTTTCATTTTATTAAAAAGCAATCTTAAAAATCGTTAAGCTTATCTTTACCCTCTAAATGAGAACTTAAAGGAGAACTATGGGGTTAGCGCTTTTCCCCATAGTTCTCCTTAGGGTAATGGGAGGACACAAACTAGCGTCCTCCCGTCACCCTAGGCTCAGTATACCGCGAGCTAAAGCTAGCGATATACTGAGACGCCGCAGTATACCGCAAGCAACAGCTCGCGGTATACTGAGACGCTGAAGCGGATCCTGACCATTATGTCTTGATCCGCCCAGCTGCGTGAGTGACAGCTGGCTCTGCCTATCTAGAGGCAGAGCCAGCTGTACCCGCCCCCCCCCCACCCCACACTGGAGGATCGGAGCAGGGAGCCACTCCCCTGTCACGGCAGAGTGCCGTGACAAGATCGAGAAGTGAGTGAACGCCGATATGTGTTTGCTCACCTCCTGATCTACTGAGCCGACCTGTGACAGTCTCATTGTCACAGGTCAGCTAGAACTATGAGGTGAGTGCAAAGCACTCACCTCATAGTTCTCCTTCAAAGTGTCTATGTCTCTGTGAAGAGTGCTACTGTATAGTGAATCCAGTCATATTCCTGTCTGAAAGGACACCGGTATCATAGGCTCTGTTTCAGTTTTTGAATTGTCAAAGCATTTACTGAGAACGGTGCGTGTTTTCATTAAAACATGTGGTGGAAGCTACTGTTTTGTGTGTAAAGAGTTAACTGCAGGGTTAACCAACCTTAGTGGTGATTGCTCTCAGTTTGCTGGCCTGAGATTGTTGTCCTGCCAGCTGGAAAATCTCTGTGCAGGGTGAGGCTTGGAGTGGTATCGCCACGTCCTTGTGAAGGCTTGGTTGGTTTGGAACTGCATATAGTCACGTGTTATTGACATACAGTGGGTTTTGACCGGTGCAGCCATCACAAGATTAGGAGGTGATCAAGGCATCATATGCTTCACAACAAACTATGACACATTAATCTTTAAATGGGATGTTTTGGTGCCAATATAGTAAACGACTTATAAATATATATACAAATAAAAAAATCAATTTATTAAGTACACAACCTATACCACATATAGATTAACACCAAAAGGTCAATATATCAACCATTAAAAATACATCTACTTTAATGTTTTGAAGAGAACACCTCTATTTGCCGTTTTATCCAGTTAATCCATATTATAATATAATTCCAGTACAAGGTGTATATCTAAACATACTTCCAAAATCAGATGTACAATAAAGCTGTTTACCACAGATTCATGGTAGAGTCCTTCCTGGTTTGGGTGGGTTGCAGGGGGGAAGGATATGGAAGATCCAGTTGGTTGAATATCTTTCCAAAGTATATTGAAATAATTTGATACTCATTATCACAGATACACAGTAAAGAAATAGTTGAAACTCATCAAACAATATCATACTTGATAGTTTTTGCAAATAATTGCGGCATCCAGTCCTCACAAGCCTCCCCATAAAATCTCCCATCTGCCAACAATATCTACACACCTCTCACATATCATACCATAGGGTGGTCTAAGAACAATTCTATGCCCCTCTACACTCCGCACCCTAACTGAGCGATATAGATCATAGAGTGCTAGAAAACATATGTACAGTCTCTCAATAATACCTCCAATCTCCCCCTCTGTCTGTGACTGTGGTCTCTATCCAAAGGGACTGGCAACACTGCCAGTCCCTCTATTTATCTACCCTGACAGCATGTGATTACGATGTCTGGTGTCACCGTTGGCATGGCAATGCACACTACATTTCCACTTGGCCCAGCCACCATATAAGGCAGGTGAGTCCTCCCATGGGTGGCACAGTGGCAGCAGCCTTTCCCAGTTACACCAGCTCCCATCCCTTTCCTCCCAACTTCCTATACGGATGGATGGCGAGGAGGCAGAGGTAGGCAGGATGAGGCCACATTTTACCACCAATCACCAAAAACAAGGAGGGCACAAATCTGCAAATGTGAGCACATTTTACAGTAAAGATTCACAACTATTTTATTTGATTCCTGTGACCCACCCCAACCCCCCAAACCAGGAGGGCTCCACTATGAATCTGTGATTAACTTCTTATATGTACATTTGATTTTGGCAGTATGCTTAGGTGTACACCTTGTATGGGAATTCAATTATCGATAAACTATATATATTGATCATGAATTAGATTGAATTGTACATTACCTCTGTTCCTGAAGAACATCATTGCAAAATGTGTTGAAATCTATCCATTCTGATATTCACGTTGAAACCCACGATTATATAATTGACCATGGAATGAAAGAGTATATATATGGCTCATACATAGTGCTATGCATATAATATGTGGTAAGCAGAGGTGTTCTCTGCAAAACAGCAGAGGTGATTTATTTTTAATGGTTGATATATTGACTGTTTTATACTGACTGCCTTTAATCTATATGTGGTATAGGTTGTGTACTTAATACATTGATGTTTGAATTTTGAATAGTCTGTGACTATATTGGCACCAAAAAAATCCCATTTAAATATTATGGTGCTATAGTTTTTCGTGTAGTAATCATTTTGGGAACTGTTTGTAAAATGAATCCAGAATTATCAAATTTTTTAGCTAGATGATGCCTTGTTCATTCAGAAATTATGTAAATATATTTGCTCTTGGAAAGTTCAAATAAAATTGAGCATATTATTACTGATGTGTGTGCAATCAATGTTAAAATTCTAAATTCTATTATCCCTTTAATGTCTGTTAACTTAATTTTACAGTAAGTCAATGTATTTTGCAATTCATGCTGCAATCGCAGTAACTCTGAAGTCCTTAGAAGTAAAAGAAAATAAATAGGTTATTAAGTAAAACCTGGTTTCAGAATCATTGAATAATCTGATGTGCCAATAAAGAAAACCAGCACTGATAGAAATACACTGACCACCTTTGCTGACATGTCCTTCTTTAAATATAAATTCAATAATGTAGACATTAGTGTAGTTTACAGTAAGTGTCTTTGGAACTGTCGGATTTTCACTGTTTGGATATTTTAAAGAGAATGATTTTAGCATTCGCAACTCTTTTTTAGGAACTGAATCTGAATTAAGGAGATACCAAAGTTTGGACAAAGTATTCTTGACAGTTTTGTGTTGCCCATTATAGTGAATTAGTGTAGTTTATGGAGTTCTTTGTGGTATCCTTCTGTGTTGTGCTTTAATTTGATTCATGACATCCTTGTTACAAGGCATCGCATCAGGGACGTGCGGTCAGGGGAGGCAGGTGAAGCAGAGCCTCACCGAGTATTATGGAGGAAAAAGCTGTTACATTCAAGTCTGAAGCTGACAGCTTTTTTTCCATTCAGACCAGCTTCTAACAGGTTACACAGCGGGAAAAGCCTCCCCGCTGTGTAACCTGTCATGGACGGAGCACTACCAGTGAATTACAGGCGGAGCTGCATCCGACTTTTGACAGCTAAGTTAGGTTACACAGCAGTGGGCTTCCCCACTGCTGTGTAACCTAACATAGTGAGGACAGACCTGTCACAGCCTCTACTTTGTGTTAGAGGCTTGAGCTCTGTGGATGGTTTGGTCCAAGCTGTCTAATCAAAAAAAGAAAAAACACTGAGGACATCTTGATGCCTCACCAGTGACAAGCAAGTGAGGAACAGGGAGGGTCCCCCCTGTCTCCTCCTTTCTCCCTCCCTTCTCTACACACAGTTAGGTGACTGGGTTGGGAGGCTGGGTGTCACTGGGCTGGGGCAGAGCGGGGCAGGATGGGGGTGGGGCTGGGATGGGCAGGGGGAATGCCTCACCCAGCACGGACCGTACTGCACGTCACTGCATCACACACAGTACAAGGAGTCAAATGACCCAAAAATCCTATGAAACACTTACATTACAGTTGTCTGCAGTGCATTATGTCTGTTGCTTATTGTGACACATTGAGGCTGATTTACAAAAAGAGTTGGGAATCTTCATTTAAAAATGTGTGTGAACATTCATATCAATTATCAAATCATATAAAAAGCAAATTCCTGGATACACAATTATTTGCTGATGCTTTTCATATTATTTGATAAATGAAGTGAAAATTCACACTCTTTTTGAGTAAAGATTCTCAGCTCCTTTAGTAAATCATTGTGTGCATCTGTGGATTTAGGGTTGTTTGATTTATTTAATTTAGTTTTTCCTTATTTTGTTCTTTTGTATTTTAATGCTTTTTGTGTAAGTTCTTTACATTTTTTTGTTTTCCTTTATTAGGGGCTTCCCACCCTTCATTAGAAGGAGACTGAGAAGTGAAGCAGTAAGAGGAAGAACTTCCACAAATAAGCTCTCCACATTATTCTAATTGAACCAGTGCGGTACCTGTTCTTCTAGAAGTTTCACAGAAGTGGGGTGCCATTAAAAGCATGTATTTAATGAACTGAAGAGTTGCAGAACTATAGCTTATTTAGACCCATCTGCACTGACCCAAATTATTGCTAAAGTATACCTGTGTCCAAACTAGGACATTACCCACTTGTTTCCAGCAGGCATTTTAAAACATCAGTGGGATAGTGGCTATTTGCTATATATCTTTTTTTAAATGGTTGCTGGTCCAGCATCTCCCTGCAGCAAAATATTACTGGTATAGTGATCTATTGCTGGCTGTTTGTAGCCAGCAATAGATCACTATTGCCAAATACTGCCATAAATTAAGACAATGTCATTAGAATTGTTGCAAACCTGTAAAAAAAGTAGCTGTTGTGCTAATGTGTACCTTCGTCAGTGTGACCCAAGGTTATCTTAATGTTATACAAACAATTTCTGCAATCCATTTTTCTCCTGGGTATGTCACAGTGTAGCGTCAGAATGGGAATACATTTCTTCTAAAGTAAAACGCATATGTTCTCTTTACCTATCTGCTATGTTACAAAAAAGTCACAATTAAGTGATATCATTAAAACAAGCCACCCCTGGCCTTTCTAGCTGTTTATACCCCTTCTTTTACTGGGGAATTTATCAAAACTGGAGTAGACAAAATCTGGATGCAAATAAATGCACGCGTAGGACATTGTGCATGTGCTTTGAGATCGTCGCCGCCATTCCATTGTGGTAACCTGGCAGCAGAACTCTCTTACACACACACAATGTGCATTAAAGGGTAAGTTCACTTTCCCAGGTAATATGGGAAAATGGAATGACCCTATGAAATCTGGCCTTGTTTCTCCCAAACCGCCACCCCCCGTGGTATACTTACCTTTCAGCGAACAGTCCCTCCCCTTCACCATGGGTGTACTATCTGTACCCCGTGCTGCTGTCCAGCGCAGTCCTGCCCTATGCATTGTGAATTTTGCTCGCAAATTGCAAGCACTCATTGGTCAGCGTGGTTCAGATGACTGCACTGACCAGTGAGAAGCGCTATTTAGCACAGTCAAATACATTTTGATTATTGATGCACCTATACTAGTATCAGTGCCGATACCAAGTATTTGGGCGAGTACTCACCCAAATGCTCCGATACCCTCCCCGATATTGAAACTTACGGGCAGATGAAAATTTCCTCTGACCGGTAGTGCCGTAGGGGAACATGGAGCCAGCTTCCCGCGCAATCAGGAAGCCGCGCTGCAAGTAATGACCTGCATTGAGAGGATCCCTGATTAGGATCAGCAGTAATTTGATGCACTGTTGCCCTTCTGTTGTCTTGTACCAGTCTTGCCACTCTCCCTAACATTGACTAGTCGCTGACGGTCACAATTCGCACGTTCAGACCTAGATTTTCGGCTGACAGTCCAGTCTTTAAACACTTTAACAACAGCTGCTCTTGAACATTTAACGAATTCTGCTGTTTTGGTGATACTCGCTCCATGGCTCCGAGCGCCAACAATCATCCCACGTTCAAAGGCTGTTAAATTGCGTTGTTTACCCATATCTTCAGGAAAAAATCACTTCTACTGTCGTGGTAAACAACCTGCTTCCCTATTTATAATGGTCTGGCCCTCTAGCAACTTCAGCGCGAAATTATGGCTAATTTGCCTACAAACGTCAGGTGGTCATAATAATCTGGCCACTCAGTGTATATACATATATATCTATATGTATAGATATATATGTATAAAGTATATGTGTGTATATTGTGGCAGCAGGCAGATAACAACGTCTGGGTCTAGCCAGGATGGCGGAGATGTATGTCCCAGATTTAGGTGTTATAGTGAAGGTTGTCCTCTAGGGGAAAGTGTTGAGAGGACTGGAGGCTTGGAGGTGTAGCCACCATCACATTCTGTGATGTGGCTACTGGACATTTAGTGATAGCCAGGGCTGTAGACAGCCTGGCTGGATTATAGTGGCATTTATCTGGTTAATTTATCTGTTCAAATCACCTTAATCGCCACAGGTGTATAAAATCACGTGCCTAGGCATGCAGACTGCTTGTACAAACATTTGTGAAAGAATGGGTCGCTCTCAGGAGCTCAGTGAATTCAAGCGTGGTACCGTGACAGGTTGTCACTTGTGCAATAAGTGCATTCATAAAATTTCCTTACTAGTAAATATTCCACGGTCAACTGTTAGTGGTATTATAAGAAAGTGGAAGCAACTGGGAACAACTGCAACTCAGCCACGAAGTGGTATGCCACGTAAAATGACAGAGCGGGGTCAGCGCATGCTGAAGCGCACAGTGCGCAGAAGTCACCAACTGTCTGCAGAGTCAATAGCTACAGACCTCTAAACTTCGTGTCTGGGTTGGCGGTTGCCAGGAGAATGCCTGACTGCATTGTGCCAAGTGTAAAGTTTGGTGGAGGGGGGATTATGGTCTGGGGTTGTTTTTCAGGGGTTGGGCTTGGCCCCTTAGTTCCAGTGAAGGGAACTCTTAAGGCATCAGCATAACAAAGACATTTTGGACAATTTCATCCTCCCAACTTTGTGGGAGGAGTTTGGGGATGGCCCCTTCTTGTTCCAACATGACTGCGCACCAGTGCACAAAGCAAGGTCCATAAAGACATGGATGAGCGAGTTTGGGGTGGAGGAACTTAACTGGTCTGCACAGACTCCTTACCCTCAACCCAATAAATCTGAGCAATACATTATACAGCTATGCAGAATACCATCAGTTATAAAGGACTACAAATCCCAGCAATACATTATAGAGAAAAGCAGAATGGAACCAGCTATAGAGGACTACAAATCCCAGCGATACATTATACAGCAATGCAGAATACCATCAGCTATAGAGGACTACAAATCTCAGCAATACATTAAACAGCAATGCAGAATGGCACCTGCTCTAGAGGGCCACAAATTCCAGCAATGCAGAATAATACCATAAGCTACAGACGACTACAAATCTCAGCAATACCTTATACAGTAATGCATAATGGCAAAGACAATAATTAACATAATTCCAGGATCACAGTTCTAGTGATCTGCTGTAGCCATAGCAATAAAATAATAATAATAATGTTATGAATGGCAGTTCTCCTGTACCAGAGGTAGTCACAGTAATAGCAAAATAATAATAACAATATAAAATAATAAACATTTTAGGATCTTTATTGTTCTGTACCTGAGGTAGAACTGAGATCCTGGAGTTATTATTATTAGTATTATTACATGTAGTATTATTTTTATTCTTGTAAGTAGTAGTATTCTAGGATCCCAGTTCTGCTGTGTCTGAAGTAGCTAAATAAGAAGAAGAAGAATTATTATTATTATATTAAATGAATAGACCCCTATACTTTTTGTAAATTATAACATACACATGATCAGATCACAGTGACAGCTGATTGTAGTGAATGTGACATACAGAAAGTAGTTTTATTGCTCATTATGGGAGATAGGGGACATTCCAATGGAACATATTCAAGGACCAACCTTGCCAGGAAGGCAGTGCTCATCTGTGGAGGGTGTCCCGTCTAGGGAGGGTGTTCCTGTGCTCAGGACAGGTGACAGTCCCATCTATTGAGGGTGACAGTCCCATCTATGGAGGGTATCAGTCCCTTCTATGGAGGGTGTCCTGTGCTCTAGACAGGTGTTAGTCCCATCTATGGAGGGTGTCCTGTGCTATGGACAGGTGACAGTCCTGTCTATGGAGGGTGTTAGTCCCTCTTCTAGTAACTTCTGCTCCTGCAGTAATAGTAGCGCCGTACACACACTGACCTGTACCGGGAGAGATGATGGGGGAGATGTGCGAGCCGGCGGAAACACTGTAAATAGGCATTGCATGGTTCCCAAGAAGGCAGCCGCAAGGTCCCAAGCAAGTGTGGGACCTCATGCAGCCAAATCAATTTGAAAAAATTAAAGCGACGGTATCGGTTTATGGTATCAGGTCATTTTCACAAGTATTGCTTAGTATCAGTATCGATGCATCACTAAAATATATGAAAATGTTATATACACCAATATATAATACATGTACATGTATTTGGATAGAATATATATGATAAAAAGTGATAGGGGCAATAATTCGCTTTTGGCAAAATTGATTTTTAGCCCCGAGAATGTACCAAACATAGTTATGTGTTGGAGCACTCGTGGAAGTTGGGTAGAGGGGTCGGATAACAACAGTACTATATCATCGGCGAACAGGGCTAACTTAACATCATTAGGGCCTATTGAGACTCCTGAATACAGGGGAGAGGAGGCTAGGGAGCGGAGAGTGGTTCGATTGCCATGTTAAAGAGGAATAAAGGACATCCCTGGCGTGTACCCTTATTTAGAGGAAAGGACGCTGAGATGGCTGATGAGGTGCAAATGCGGGCCGTGGGGGAAGTGTAAAGGGTGGAGACGAAAGACCACAACTAACCTATATCAGTTTAGTCAAAATGCACTTAATAATCCCATTGGACCTATCTTCTCTCAGTTTCAAAATCTCTATGTTTTATAACTCACAGAAATACAAAAAATGGTACATTGAATAAAACCATAAAAAGGCTCTTTATTAAAATAGTAATATAAAAACACACTCACATATTTAGGTTCACTCAATAACATCAATAACATAACATAATAAGGACAATAAGATCCCATTTATCCCTTACATTTAGGTGGTGAAAAAATCCCCACTACACAGACTTGTTGACTTTCTCCTTTTCAGGTTTGTGTTAACAAGGCTTTGAGGAAAGCCATTGCAATTTGGTCGCATTACACCATAAGCTATGGTTTGATCAAAAGATCTTTGAAAAGTGGTACATGGGAATCATAATTGTCCACATAGTGGTGATATCCCTGATGAAATAAGGGCGACATAAGGTCCCACACTATGCTTCAGTTGCTACCTATATCAGATGGGCATCAAGGGGGCTCCTGCTGGCTATCTCTCTCTTCATGAATGTGGAAATCAAATGAGTAGCCTGTGCCTCTCTCACACAGTTTGTACAAATTCACACCATATCTGGAAAAGTTACAGTGGACTGCTTTATATTGAGCCTGCCTATAAAGTGGTTAAATTACTCATCCCTTATCATGAACTGGTAATGAATAGCATTGAATGGCATTTCCAGTGCCATGCACTGAATGGCACTGGAAATTGCTGCACAGGCACTGATACTGGATGACACCGGTACTGGTTATACAGGCACTGGTACTGGATGGCACAGGGGCTGGCTGTACAGACACTGGTACTGTAGAGCACTGGTATTGGCTGTACAGGCACTGGTACTGGATAGCACTGGTACTAACTGTACAGACTCTAGTACTGGCTAAACAGGCATTCGTACTGGATGACACTGGTTATGGCTGTACAGACATCTTATACTGGATGGCACTGGTACTGGCTGTACAGACACTTGTACTGGATGGCACTGGTGCCAGCTGTACAGGAACTGATACCGGCTGTACAGGCACTGGTACTGAATGGCACTGATACTGGCTGTACAGGTACTGGTACTGGGTATCACAGGTAATGGCTGTACAGGTACTGGATTGCATGGATACTGACTTTACAGGCACTCTGGGCCCATTCACACCATGCCCGGATCATCTCCAGACCAGACTGTTTCCGGACCCAAAATGCATCCTATGCTATTTCTGGCCTCTGTTCACACCGGCGCAGTCCATTCCAGACCTGACCAGAAAAATACTGCTTGTCTTATTTTGTCTGGTCTGAAATGCACTGGAACGCATAGAATCTCATAGAAACGCATCAAAAATGCCTACAAACGCACTGGAACGCACCTGTAAGACCATTTTAAGCTAAAAAAAAACACCTTTTTGAAAATCAGTGAGGTCGTGGAGAAGCAAAGGGAAGTGCCATGAATCGGAAGTGTTCCTGCCCCAAGGCAAACAGCAAGAATATGTGGTGCAGAGGGAATATTAATACACGCAGACAGGCATCCTTGATGTTCACCAGAGCAAGAAATCCCAGTGTCAAGCTGTCTCTCCACCCTCTGGTGTATCATTATGGCCAAGGAGCCACTGTGCAGATGTAGTCAGCCAGAGCAAGATGGCAGCTGCCTGCGTAGTTGTGCAGCCAGTCCTTAGATGCCCTTGGAGAGGAATTGGGGGGCTGGAGCATGGAAATGCCAGAGGAATTAGGGGAAAGGAGGCAGGCGGGTCTGCAGACCAGAGGAAGATGAGCAGCAATTCAGCGAGAGGCCAGGGATGACCAGGGATCAATAGGGGCACAGCCTACCCACCATAGCATCAGACATACAAACACTTCTTCTTGAAGAAGAACTCTGGGCACATTTAACTCTTGCAGTGGGGCTACCCATGCAGTGCAAGGGTTAAGTGCTTGGTTTTTTTTGTAGGGAGCTAAAATAATCTTTGTTGTTTTAACTCCCTAGACAAGGGGTAGCTCCACTGCAAGGGTTAATTTTGTTTCTGTCCAGAGTTCTTCTTTAGGAATGTCACATACAGCAGGATTATTTAAAAATAAACACACCGCTTTTTTTTTATATTTTAAAGACTCCAATTCAATATGTTTCTTTTACTATCATTCAGAATTGAATTGCAGTTTTTCTCAGTGGCCGTCTAAATTCATTTTGTTGACAGTCAGCATTTAGGGAGCATTGAGATACACCTGGTTGCTGAAGACATATGCTTTCATCTTACAATGATGTTAATAAAAATGCAGAAGATATTAAGGTTTAATTAAAAGTAGAACTGAAGCCAAAACTTTTTTTTATATGATTTTGGGTCGTGTAAGAAGGGGCTATAACCACTCTATCAGGGTTATTCACAAAAGGGTGAAGAGTTTGGAGAAGGCAGGAGAAGGGAACAATCTAGGACAACATAGCTGATTTGGAAAAATTCTCCAATTTAGCTCACTTTCCAGTTCATCTATGTTGTCCTAGATTGTTTACTTCTACTTGCCTTCTCCAAACTCTTCACCCTTGTGAGAATAACCCTGTAGGTTTTTTGTTTTTTTTTGGCCATCTGTGTCCCACTGGGGAGATTTCCCTTCACTTACTGTATCATAGCTACAACAGGCAGTGAGTGGAAGTCCCTCTAAAGTAAGGGTATTCCCGGGTTGTCACCACAACTAGTATCCCCAGTGGGAGATTTCACCTCTATTCCAGTTCTGGTAACAATTCAAAATTTGTGATTGTTGTGACAGTCACCAGGACAAATGGACAGGGTGAATTTTTCTAACGAGACGCAGACAGCAATAAAAACCTGACAGATCTTCTAATCCTTCTCCACTCTATCCAAAACAAAAAAAAAACAGTTTTGCAGTTTTTTCTACAATAACTATCATCAGTCTATTTATACATACTTTATCACATAAGTGGCCATCAAACCTGTCCATAAATATTTATGTTTAGTTTATAAGTTTAAAATGCACTTCTGTCTGGACTATGGACAATAAAGTAGTTTATAAAACAGGCCATCACTGACCTTTCTAGTTGCTTTTACTGCACTGTAATTCATTCTCAAAGATCCTCAAAGATCACAACAGAGACTTTAGAGTCAGGTTGTTAGGAAGGTCGAGCACATGGCTATGCTCAAAGATCTGCATGTGCACATAGTACATAGTAATGCATAGGGAACCAGGTGTATACACATCTGCGCATGTTTATGTATCTGTTCGTGCATGTACTAAAGCATAAAGGTGCCCATACACTGTACGATTCTCGTACGAGAATCGCGGGAAATCCCGCGATCGTACGAGAATCGTACAGTGTATGAAAGGCGTGCTACCGTTTCTACTGTACGGTCGCACGTCTTCCATCGAACAAGCAGGCTGGAAAATCCGCCGGGAATCGTACGATTCTCGGCGAGTGAGTGGCCTGCTTGTTCGACAACTGACGAACGGGCCGGTGTGTGCACGCGCACACTGCCCGTTTGCCGTGCTTGCAAGCCCGCCCCTCATTGCAGTCATCGCAAGTACGATCTGCCTGTCCAAGATGGGCAGATCGTACGTTTTTTTAAGTACTTTACAACCATCGCAAGACTAAGGTCTTGCGATGGTTGTAAAGTGTATGGCCACCTTAAGAGTGTGAATGAGTGAGCATGTCCAGCACTGGCTTTGGTGCCATGTTCTATTTAAACCTGAACTCCAGGTATAAAGTATTATGCATTTTTACATTGGTCCAATGTAAATATTTACTGTATATGCCATACTTGATCAGCCCAACAGCCAGAGCTACTACAGCTCTGACAGGGATTTCCTTGGTATGGTGCTGTGCAGAGTGGTTTCCCCTCTGCTCCGAAACCACAGGGTTTCGCTCACTCGTTCGGCACAACAGCCATTCAGAAAAGGCCTAGTATTTTTATAAATGGATACAACGAGTTCCCTGATTGGACAAGAGGATTGTGGCATCACTGTCTCTTGTGCAATTCAGAGAGTGCTTTGTATAACAATACTGGGCATTCTCTGAATGGCCACTGTGCTGAGCGAGCGACCACCTTTGTTTTCAGAGCAGAGCTTCCTGTGCCCAACCTGTGTAGGAAAGGCCTAATATTCTGTTACACTACGTGAAGCTAGAGAATGACTCATGTCTGGAAATCAAGATAGTATATACTCTGGCTCAAATATCCTTGATTTGTAGGTTAAACATATGTACAAATACACAAAAATAGAATTTTTATTTAAATTTGATCAGATTAAATATTTTTAGGCACTGACTGACCTGCCCATACTTATATTTCTACACTGTGAAATGTAGCACATCTGCAGTAAAGGAATTAAAAAATAACAGTTCCCTAATGATTCTCGCTGCACAAACTGTTGGTGCTATATGAATACTGTATAATAATAATAATAATTATAGACATTTTCCAAATTTTGCAACAATCTGTGTGTGTTAAAGCAAGCAGCTCTAATGTTAAAGCAGAGCTCCACGAATTTTACCCTTGAAATGGGGCTACCCCACATTGCAAGGGTTAACTGTTTGTTTTGGTCTAGACTGAATAAAGAAGAAATACTCACCCAAGCCTAGATCACACCTGGCTGCTAGACTGGTCTCTGTAGCCTCACCCTGCCCCGACTCCAGCGATGGAATGTCCCTTGCCGTCCTTATGTCTAACACACTATATTAGACATGGTGACTCACTGGACCTTAGACTGCTGGAGCAGAGGGGGAAGAGGCAGGGGAGACCAGTGTAGCAGTCAGGTGGAATTGAGGCACAGGTGAGTATTTCTTCTTTGTTCGGTCCCCTAGACAAAAACGAGCCGTTAACTCTTGCAGTGCGAGGGTAGCCCCACTGCAAGGGCTAACTTTTAAAATTCCTGGAGTTTCACTTTAAGCTGCACTACACAACTAGATTTATTTGAAGACATACTCAAATTGTTTTCATTGCTTGCATATTTTAAGTCACAATTTAGTCTAAAATGTTTTGTTCCAGTAACTGTAGATGCATTCCAAGCATTCACAGGAATCAGGCTGTGGAACCCAAAATGCAAAAAATGTGGTCTACCATAATTAGTGTTAACATGATTCAGCATGATTCAGTTTAGAGATTACAGTAAAAATGTATTGTGTGTTTAGTGAAAGAAAACTAAACAAGGTGTGTAATAATTAAACAGGAAGTATCATTTCTGACCGGATTTGGTGCTTTTTTAACTTCTTTGAACTAATTAAGTATTGAGTTCCTTTTAACATATGGGCTTATAGGTGAAGCATTGCTTGATGTAAGGTACAAGAACAAGTTGTGCTTATGGTAAGATATTTTTTAAATGAATTCTTATTTCTTAATATTTTAGTCATCACTAAAGTTGTCCTATGCAGCTAAGATTTACAATAGGTCTAGAAAGTTCCTAGATTACATATCAGCAAGCCTAGATTACATCTTCCCTCAGTACACTTTTGGAGATGATCTTAGGAAGGATGATTGGTCACAAACCAATAAGAGTGAGTTTGGTTGTGACTACAAAAACATGAGGATATCTTTTTACATATTTTTCTTTTACAACTGTAGATTAGTCAAAAAGGAATCTAAAGAGCTGATATTTCTCTTAAAGAATGGATTACCTGATGCCAACTTGTCCACAAAACAAGCTACTTGCTGTGAGTAATTTTGTTAGGGCATATATCAATAGTGTCAATTATAATATGAGGTGTAAAAAAATATATGTCTAGTATACTTTTATTTAAATAATATATAATATGCTGTATCAATAGTTAATGCTGATTACAAGATTACATTTTGCAATTTGCCAGTTTTCTTTCTCTTTCAATTTCTTTTTCAAGCGTTAGAACATTTTGGTAAGGGAACTGACTAATGTACATTTGGAAAAAACACAACTTGGTGATTTTAAATAAAGGAACAGAAAGATAAAAAAAAGTCACAACATGGGCTTCTCATCATGAATGGTAGATCAATTTTTGCTGGTTTTATAGCTGTATATGCTGTGTATTATACAATGCATAGACAAGGTTACTGCATCCATAATATCAACAGAGCTACCTGCAAGGATGCATACAGGCATACAACAAACAGGTTAGCAGGTCTTTTTAAAAGCCCATCTACAATTGTATTTTCAGGGTTAACTGATGTACAGTGGCGAAATGCTTCTCTCACGTTCTAGTAAGGGAAGTGTAAAATATGGGGTTTCTAGGAAGAAAACATGTACTAAAACAGCACTTTTGAAGATCTTTATAGATAACTTTGTGCAGGCAGCATTATAAAACTGCACGATATGATATTAGGTGAGGTGCTACAGATAAATATATAGAGAAATTGTGCTTAACCTTTTGCTAGATAAGATTTTATTTTGCTAGGTGGAAATGTTTCAGGTCCCCAGTGGACATGTTTTTTTTAACCACATTTGGAATTCCATATGACTTCTAATACACAAGCTGATGTTTAATATAGAATAATCATTTCAGAAAATGAAATGATATTGTGGCTTTCCAATGAGAGCAGAGTAGGTTGCTAGGGTTCTAAAACATAGAAGATCAGTACAAGCATAGCAGAATGTAATGAAAACCAACATAGAATGTACCATGATGGGGCTTATTATAGTTGTATCATGACCATATCAGGCCAGGGCACTGAAGCAAAAAGAAAAGGGAAAAGCACAGAAATAGAAGCTCTGATGTTAACATGTAGTACATACTCAAATTGGTCTCATTGTTTACCTAAATTAAATCGTAATTAAGTAGAAAATGTTTTGTTCCAGTAACTGTAAATGCATTCCAAGCATTCACAGGAATCAAGCTGTGGAACCCAAAATGCAAAAAATATGGTCTACCATAAATAGTGCTAACATGATGCAGCATGATTCAGTTTAGAAGTTACAGTAAAAATTTATTGTGCATTTTGTGAAAGAAAACTAAACAAGGTATGTAATAATTAAACAGGAAATATAATTTCTGACCGGGTTTGGTGCTTTTTTTGCTTGCTTGAACTAATTAAGTATTGAGTTCCTTTTAACATATGGGCTCTAGGTGACGCATTGCTTGATGTAAGGTACAAGAACAAGTTGTGCTTATGGTAAGATACTTTTTGATTGAATTCTTATTTCTTAATATTTTAGTCATCCGTAATGTTGTCCTTGTGAAATATGCAGCTAAGATTTACAATACGTCTAGAAAGTTCCTAGATTACATATCAGTATACCTAGATTACATCTTTCCTCAGTACAGTTGGAGATGATTTTTAGGGATAGTAATTGAGGTTCTTCAAATAAATACATAGAGAAATGGTGCTTATCCTTTTGCTAGATAAGATTCTAATTTGCTAGGTAGAAATGTTTCAGGTCCCCAAAGGACATGTTTTATTTTAGCCACATTTGGAATTCGATATGACTTCTAATGCACAAGCTGATGATTAATATAGAGAATCATATAAAGAATCATTTCAGAGAATTAAATTATATTGTTGCTTTCCAATGAAAGTAGAATAGTTTGTCAGAGATCTATAATATAGAAGCTCAGTACAAGCATAGCAGAATATAATGAAAGCATTATAAAAGGCCTAGTATTATAGCTTATTATAGTTGTACCATGACCATAACAGGAAAAAGAAAGGGGAAAGGCATAGAAATAGCAGATTGCACTCTTAACCAAAATAAGTCAGGTGCATATACAATGACTTGAAAGCAAGCAGTACCATGACAAGCTTTCTAAAAAGAAACAGCCGGCTATAGCTCAATGCAACAAGCATCAAAAATATGGAGTGCACCAACAGCTCAGACCCCACAGGTTCGCAATGGGGCCCGAGGCTCGGGGGGCTCGGTCACGAGGCTGGGGCCCAGCAGCAGAGGTGGAGGAGGCCAGGGCCCAGTAGCAATGGTCTGGCAGTGGACGAGAAGGAGGCCGGGGCCCGGCAGTGGAGGAGGCCGGGGCCCAGCTGCACCAGTCCGGCGGCGGAGGTAGAGGAGGCCGGGGCCCAGCAGCAGGCGGCTGGGGACTGACAGGTAAGAGGAGCACAGTGTGAAGGGACCCCGACCAGCCCACCTGAGAACCTGCAGAGCCCACCATAAAGAGTTTTAGGTGGACTGTGCAGGATCTATGGTGGGCTCTGCAGGGTCACTCCCAGGTGGGCTGTGCGGTGCCTCAGATGGGCTATGCAGTAGCCACCTGGGACCCTGCAGAGCCACCAGCCCACCTGGGATCCTGCAGAGCCTACTTGAGACCCTGCATGTACCAGAGCTGTGTGGGGTCTATGGTGGACTGTGTGGGGTTTATGGTGAGCTCTGCAGGGTCTCTGGTATGTGTGGGATCTCAAGCCTACTTGAGACCCTGCATGTACCAGAGACCTCTGGTACATGCAGGGTCTCAAGTAGGCTCTGCAGGGTCCCAGGTGGGCTCTGTGGGGTCTACGGTGGGCTGTGTGGGGTCTCAGGTGGGCTCTGTAGGGTCTATGGTAGGCACTGCAGGGTTTCAGGTGGGCTCTGCAGGATCTCGGATATGCTCTTTGGGGTCTATGGTGGGCTTTGCGGGGTCTCAGATGGGCTCTGCAGGGTCTACGGTGGGCACTGCAGGGTCCAGGTGGGCTCTGCAGGGTTTATGGTGGGCTCTGCAGGGTCTCCAGTCTGTGCAGGGTGCCAAGTGGGCTGTGCAGGGTCTCTGGTATGTTCAGGGTCCAGGTGGGCTCTGCAGGGTCTATGGTGGGCTCTGCAGGGTTTATGGTGGGCTCTGCAGGGTCTCCAGTATGTGCAGGGTCCAGGTGGGCTCTGCAGGGTCTATGGTGTGCTCTGCAGGGTCTATGGTGGGCTCTGCAGGGTCTATGGTGGGCTCTGCAGGGTCTCCAGTATGTGCAGGGTCTCATGTGGGATCTGCAGGGTCTCACGTGGGCTCTACAGGGTGTCGGGTGGTCTCTGCAGGGTCTCAGGTGGACGCTGCGGGATCTCAAATATGTTCTGTGGGGTCTATGGTGGGCTGTGCAGGGTCTCACATGGGCTCTGCAGGGTCTAAGGTGGGCTCTGCAGGGTCTAAGGTGGGCTCTTCAGGGTCTATGGTGTGCTCTGCAGGGTCTCCAGTATGTGCAGGGTGTCAAGTGGGCTGTGCAGGGTCTCTGGTATGTTCAGGGTCCAGGTGGGCTCTGCAGGGTCTATGGTGGGCTCTGCAGGGTCTCCAGTATGTGCAGGGTCTAGGTGGGCTCTGCAGGGTCTATGGTGGGCTCTGCAGGGTTTATGGTGGGCTCTGCAGGGTCTCCAGTATGTGCAGCTTCTCATGTGGGATCTGCAGGATCTCAGATGGGCTCTTTGGGGTCCATGGTGGGCTGTGCGGGGCCTCAGGTGGGCTCTGCAGGGTCTCAGGTGGGATCTTCAGGGTCTATGGTGGGCTTCACAGGGTTCAGGCGGGCTATGCAGGGTCTCTAGTATGTGCATGGTCTGAGGTGGGCTCTGCAGGGTCTGAGGTGGGCTCTGCAGTGTGTCAGGTGGGCTCTGCAGTGTGTCAGGTGGGCTCTGTGGGGTCTGTGGTGGGCTTTGCAGGGTTTTAGGTGGGCTCTGCAGGGTCTATGGTGGGCTCTGCAGGGTCTATAGAATGTGCAGGGTCTATGGTGGGCTGTGCGGGGTCTCAGGTGGGCTCTGCAGGGTGTCAGGTGGGCTCTGCGGTGTTTATGGTGGGTTTTGCACGGTTTCAGGTGGGCTCTGCAGGGTGTCAGGTGCGTTCTGCAGGGTGTCAGGTGGGCTGTGCAGGGTCTCTGGTGGGCTGTGCAGGGTCTATGGTGGGTTTGCACCAGTGAGTGGTGGAGTGATCTCTTCTTCGGCTCTGATGTCAGTAGGCTCTGCAGGGTCCCAGGTGGGCTGTGTGGGGTCTATGGTGGACTGTGTGGGGTCTATGGTGAGCTCTGCAGGGTCTCTGGTATGTGTGGGATCTCAAACCTACTTGAGACCCTGCATGTACCAGAGACCTCTGGTACATGCAGGGTCTCAAGTAGGCTCTGCAGGGTCCCAGGTGGGCTCTGTGGGGTCTACGGTGGGCTGTGTGGGGTCTCAGGTGGGCTCTGTAGGGTCTATGGTGGGCTCTGCAGGGTCTCCAGTATGTGCAGGGTCTGATGTCAGAGCCAGCAGGAGCATAGCTTAAGAGAAGGAGACAGAGATGGCGTAGGCACGGGAACATGTTCGGGAGGTAGGTACTTTTTTTGCTATGGAGCCCTGTGATTTCTAGTTATGCCCCTGGACAGAGACATAGGTGAAAAGCTTACTGTTGCTATTCCATGGAAGACTACAGATCACTAGAGCCTGCGGTTTAAGCAAGTAGCCCAAGTGGAGTTCACAAATTTCATAGCAGGACCTTGTCAAGAATAGGTAAAGAAGATGCATTGTATGCCAAGAAAGGGACTGAAACATGGATGTACAGAGTGCTGGGAGTAAATAATTGTAGATTATAGCTTTCTGTGACTTGCAAGAAATAGGAGAATATGTTGTAAGCAAGATTAGAGGTTAGAAGCAAGGTATAAGGCTGCATGCTATAGCTAAAATAGAATGATAAGAATTAGCACAGGCGTAGAAAAGCACTTACCTACCAGCGCTGTAGGCCAAGATGAACATCAAGACGTAGCTTTAGAGCTTATTGTAACTAAAACATGACAGGTAGTAAAATAAGTGCAAGGATGGAAAAGTGCATTGTAAACCAGGATAAAAACATTTGTTAGATATATTATGCAAGCTATAGCTTTCTCTGAGCAGTACAAAAAAGAGCTATAGAGCTTGTGATTCCCCCAAAATTCAGTTTAGTCCCAAAAAATACATGAACATGTACAAATAAAAAATATGCAAACAAATAAATTAGAACTGCATCGCAGCAGCTGTGGCTAGCATTGGTATCTACTGGGAAATAGATGAAATCACTGTGGGTAGGTGTACCATAGCAAGCTATAGCCTACTAAAAAAAGAACAAGAATACAGTAAAAGTTTACATTGTAATAGTTAAAACTTAGTAGTATCTAATAAATTATGGGTAGTCCCCCTGTGTATACCTAGTTTTACACTTCTCCCCCTAATTGCATAATTAGACAAAACATAAAAGGTTGTAAGGGTTTCTGGAGGGGTGTAAATGACCGTCCAAGACAGTGGCGTAACAACCGGGGGTGCGGGGGGGTCACTTGCGCCGGGCGCAGGACTGAGGGGGGGCGCCGTCACGACCCCCGCTAAACGAAGCCATGGCTCCCTCTCCCTGACACGATCACCTGGCTGTCATCGGGCGGCCGCTCGCTCAATAATAAAACTTAGTAGTAGCTAGCATATCGAAAAACAGAACAGGCAGGAGTGGATGAAACCTATAAGTGCAGAGCTCACCATACATATGCTACGGCAGCCTAAAGCTTAATAAAGAAGAACATACACTGAAACCTGCACTGCATTGAAATAGATGAAGGTATTATAAGAAAAAATGGAGTTTACACACACAGGTACATGGTTTGCTATAGGTATGACCTGACCAACTAGAGCTAGCTCGGGTAATCAACAAAGGAATAGAACAGTGCATTGTAAGCTGAGATGGAAGTCAAAATGTTGGAAGAAGAGCTTACAATGTGTATGTCATAGTTTATACATTATTTAAGCAAGAAAATAGATCAATGATGAAGGTAGCTTGGGGCCAAAAACAATGGTACAAAGCTGCAAATTGTATCTTATCAAAATTAACAGCTAGAGAAATCAGCATAGTAATAGAATAGTGGATTGTTAGTTAAGATTGAAGTAAGAAACTCCGGAGCAGTATGCATAGCATGATAGGCTATAGCTTATATTAACATGTAAAACAACAGAAGAATGTATTGTAAGCTAGCATAGGGTCAGAAGCATGGAATAAAAAAAGATCACTGAAAGCAAAAAGGGCCAGAACCAAGGCTATACCATGGATGGATATATGTAGTTGGCTCTCCAGGAAAGAAATAATAAACCAAGCTATGATGTAAGTAAAAGCCATGCCATAGATGCAGGGCTTATTGTAGGAATAGCGTAGTAAGCTAAAGCTCACTGTAACAGATAGGAAACACAGCCCCAGAATAGATTAATAAACTGTAAATCAGTATAGAAGAATGTGTAGTATGTTCTGGCAGAATATGGATCTTTGGGCCCAAGACAATAGGGTGCTATATCAGTGTGATTTCAGTTGTGCCAGGAAAGTACTGGTAGCCTCAAGTATGTAAATTAGGATGTTGAGTCTGTGTGAACTTGCATCAGCCTAACCTAGAAATAATAACAGGGGCTCTTGACCAGGGTCTGGTTCTTGGGTGTGCACAAGCCTAGAAGTATATAACTGTAGAGTATAGCTTAGTGTGACTAGAAAGAAATAGGAGAATACTGTATGTACAAAAGGCTGGAAGTATATAATTGTAGTGTATAGCTTACTGTGACTAGAAAGAGATAGAAGAATTTGTTGTAAGCAAGAATAGAGGTTAGACCCAAATGTGCGAGGCTGCATGGTAAAGTTTACTAAAACAGATAGATGGGAATCAGCACAGGGATAGAAAAGCACTTACCTACCAGGAATCAGCCTAACATAGAAATAAAAATAGTACAGTAAAATTAACTACTAATGGTACTACTAATATTGTATGTAACGTCTAAAGAGTTTATATGATGCAATAGTGGTGTAAAGATGCATAGAGGGTTATCAGTGCATGAAAAATGATGTTTCTTTCTAGTACCGTAAGCTTCCTAAAATAGGTACAGAAATAGCACCTAATCTAGGTGCAGGAACAATAAATAATTTTCTTGTTTAACTCATTGCAGTATATCATAGTGTGATAAGAGATCACATATAGCTTCAAGTTTATACTGGCAAGCAAATTGGGCATATGAGTAAGATGTTTGTTAACTCAAGAATAAGAGACTGGATCTATGTTAGGATCGATGTGCACTGACTAAAGCCTCTATATAGTTCTCAAAACAAATCTAGTTTGTACAGATAAAATACAGGAATAGTATGGTGTTTTTTTTTCTAGAACTGCATATTTCCTAAAACTGATGCAGTAATAGGAAGGATGGGCAGATAATCTGAGTCATGATTTAAAGAGCTAGCTAAAGGCATTGCAAAGCTTACTTGCATACAGGGTTACTTTGTACAGATAATGCTATGGGAACCAAAAACAGGCATATACAGTACATGAATGAATGTACAGTATTGCAGCACTGTAAAATAATATATATAAATTGTAAGCCCTCAGGGGCAGGGACCTCCTTACCATCTTGTCTTGAATTGTATTGTGATTGTAATGTCTTCCTTATGTTGTAAAAAAGCGCTGAGCAAACTGTTGGCGCTATATAAATCCTATATAATAATAATATACTGTATATATACAGGTGAAACTCGAATAATTAGAATACCGTGCAAAAGTAATTGCAGTAAGTGCTGCAAAAGGGACCCAAACCAAGTACTGAGTACATATGCATGCTTGTACTTTTCAGAGGTCCGATATTGTTCTATGTACAATCCTTGTTTTATTGATTGCATGTAATAATCTACTTTTTTGAGGTTGTGGATTTGGGGTTCTTGGGGTTTTCATGAGCTGTAAGCCATAATCATCACAATTATGACAAATCACGGCTTGAATTATCTTGCTTTGCATGTAATGAGTCTATCTCATATATTAGTTTCACCTTTTAAGTTGCATTAGTGAAATAAATGAACTTTGCACGATATTCTAATTATTCGAGTTTCACCTGTATATATGGGTTCTTAACTTTTGTTGAGTTGAAACCCTAGCTGCCAGCATGGCATTGTCCTTCTATCAAACAATAGTTCAATTGTTTTTTTTTTTCTATAAATAATTTGGACTTCTGACATAGATTTTTACATAAACTCCCCGTTATCAGGCACCCATGGGGATCAGTAGATGTTGGATAACTGTGGTTTCTGGTTGCTTGAGAGTTAATAGCAACTGGAGTGTCCGATTATAATTTCATTGAGCATTAAATATGCACTGTACATTACAGAGAAATAGTGTGTGTGTCTCAATACTACACAGGCAATCTGTCATGAGAAGAACATGGATGCTTTCCTTCTATAAGCACTAATTACCTGGCTGCTATACTGATTATTTGGCTGCAATGCTATGTTACTAACCTGCAGCAAATATGCAGGTAAGGACTTTACCATGGAGGTATCAGCCAAATGATCACACGAACAGTAATGTGCAACTTAATGTTCACTGGATGAACACAGAATAAATTGACACAAAGCAAAAATGGTACATGAGACCATTTAGTTGCAGATAGTGCTATGGGACCACGAACAATAGAAAAAGCAAGCCAATAACAAATTTCTGTAGAACAAAGTATAAGGGAGAATCACTGTGGCTTAAACAGTACAGTTCAATATAATAGAAATGCAGTTTACTTGTGTTCCCTGGAGGTAACACCTCTCTCTCTCAAGAAGGTTGACTGCAGCTGCAGAGGAAAGGCAAAAGAAGACTCTGGTCTGGATGCTTAGGTGGTGAAAGAAGTCCCAGGGATGGCTGTACAGGGGCATGGTTGAGGTAGCAGGGCCACTCCACTGGAAGGGCAATACTACGGTGCCATCTAGCACAGTGCCCATAATAGTGACTGGGACACATGCCAGAAACAACAAAGGAGGAACCAACTCCTGGTGACGGCTGAGGAGTCAGTTAGCTTGATGGCCCCATTCTACCCCATTCTAGTTTAATAGCTTCCTCTATGTCCGTTTAGGGCAGTCTCTCAGGCAATGGCCCAGTTCTTGACAGCCCCAGCCTGGGGAGGGTGACTTTGCCTTGGTTGTCTTCGACAGCATATCTCAACCTTTTTTCACTTTACATCAGGAGCCCTCCTTTACATCAGGAGCCCCATTTCACATCAGAAGCCCCTTCGTTTCACATCAGAGTCCTGTCATTCCCCCCCCACACACACACACACACACACTAGCAGTGCCCATTCATATCAGAAGTTCCTCTTCACATCAGAGCCTCTTCCTTTTACATCAGAGTCCCCCTCTTTTCCTTCAGAGTTCCCCCTTCACACCACAAGCCCCCTTCACATCACAAGCTCCCTTCCCATCAGAAACCCTTTTTTACATCAGCAGTCCTCTTCACACTAGAAGCCCCCAGCTTCACATCAGGAACCCTCTTCACACCAGAAGCCCTTCCTTCACATCAGGAGCCCCCTTTCACATCAGGCATCCCGCTTTACATCAGAGCTCCCCTTTCATATCAGAGCCCCCACACTTTCAAATCAGAGTTTCCCATCATGAGCCCCCCTTTTACATCAGAAGCCCCCCTGCACATCAGACTCCCCTTTCATATCAGAATTCCCTTTTCACATCAGGAGCCTCCTTGACATTAAAAGCGCCCTTTACATCAGAATTCTCAGTCCCCCTTTTACTTTGGAATCCTACCATCACATCATGCAGTAGCACGGCGGAGGGCAGAAGGGGGAGAGGGTTTCCTTTTTTCATAGATCCCATCCTTTCTGGATTAGCATGATGATGGTAGCTGTTCTACCTGCATAATGGAAAGGCATGACGCTGTACAAAAATGTTGAGGCACCCCCAAGGAAGCCACATGTAAACCCAGGGTGCTATGACTCCCGGGTTGAGAAAAGCTGGTGTTCAAGAAGGTGGTATTTGCTTTTTCTACATGGGGACATTCTCTCTTAACCTCTCAGGGTATTTCTGCCTGAACCTCGATGTAGATTAATCTGTCTGAAGCTGAGCTATCCCTTAACCTATCCCTCTATCAATTTCTGGATGGCCACCTCCCTTTGAGTCATCCATTCAATTTCTGGTCGGTACAATGATTTTCCACCTGCGACTGGCATGGGGGCATCTGAACCAGTGTGACTCTGCATGTAATATGGAGATATAGTATCAGCCAAATGATCAGACCCACAGTAATGTGCAACTTGTTGTTTACTCAATGAGTAAAGGATACATTGACAATGCAAAACAAAATGGTAAAGGGATATGCAATAAGCACAGGACCATAAATAACAAACTTTGCAACTATTGCAGTAACGGGGACTGCCTAGAAGTAGTTTCCCACTAAGGGTGCTAGGTCGCAGCACAGTACAACATGGCCAATTTCTATAGAATACAGTATAAGAGAGAATCACTGTGGCACAAACAGTACAGTACAGTTCAGTCTACTACAATTGCAGTTCATTTGTAGTTCCAAATATGCTACAACACATGTGTTTGTATTCCCAATACTGTTAAATGTGCCATTCCACATCACTGCTGTGTTACAGCAAATTTTTAAAAAGCCTTATTTCCATTTTTTATGCATGGTTGAATGTCAAGAGGTCCATAAAAGTCAATAGCAATGCACGAAAATGCAGTTACCTAACAGACTAGAAAAGGGCATCACAAAGCAGACACAGGTGTAAATGGCCACTTAGCCTTGTAATTCAGTGAATGAACACTTTATGTCCTGTGGACAACATTTTACCAGACAGGAAGGGAGAACTCTCTAACAGGACAGGAACTCTCTAACCAGACAGGAACTCTCTAACACAGTGGTTCTCAACCTTTCTAGGGCCGGGACCCCTTGGTAACATTTGCCAAGTTGTGGTAACCCCCAGCGGTAAAATTTAGGGATGACGCGGCTGCTGCAGCGACATCTGGCGGCGTGGCGGGAGAACGGACACTGCTGCGCTAGGAGAGGGCTGAGGAGGACTCTCACCTAGCACAGCAATGATATATACTTACAGAAAATAAGTTCTTTGAAATTCTTCACTGCATCTGTTTAGTTGATATGAGAAAAGACACCTTCATACTCTGCAATATGTATAATACGCTTTAGAGAAAATGATTGATTGGTAGCAACATCATCTTTTTTTTATTTGCCGTTTTCATAAATTAAAGTGCAAATGAAGTCAACTTTTTTTGTTTTTAAATAGAATGGAGAGGGATTAGAACACCTATCAGGTGTTTATTGCTGTGTATGTCTCCATTAGAGATTCCCCCTCTCTGTTTGTCCTGGGGACCGTTACTACTAAAAATGAAAGAAAATCCCAAACAGGAAAAGATGGGAAATCTTCCAATGCTGACACTAGTTCTGGTGACGCTACTGACCACCAGGGTTTTCCCTCTCTTTGGAGGGATTTCCTCTCACTTGCTGTTGTGGCTGCAGGACAGGAAGTGGAGGAAAATCTTCGCAATGGGTCACAAATGGGAAAAAAGGTTAAAGTGGTTAATAACCTTCCTTATTATATACAAAAAAAATTATTTTGGCTTCAGTTTTTTGTATGTTCATTGTGATCTAATAACACATTATTGCTTTAATCCACAGCTGAGACCAGTGCTCCATCAGTTTTCCCCTTGGTTCCCTGCTGTGAGACGTTATCATCATTACCAGAAATTACCATTGGGTGCTTGTCTACTGGATACCTCCCTGAACCTGTAGATGTCACTTGGAATTCAGGCACCATAACTACTGGAATTAAGAACCTCCCTGGTATACTTAGCAAAAATGGCAACTATATCTCAACCAGCCTTGTTACTATTTCTGCGTCTGATTGGAAAACTAGGAAATATACATGTAATGTGGATCACAAGGCAACAAGTAAAATCAACAAGGATATACCAGGTAAAGGGAAAACTATTTTTTTTTCTGGGGGTGGGTCCTTGGCACTCTAGGCATACACGAATTAGGTTAAAAAGCCTGGGCATCATTTAACCTGGAAGACCAGCCACAGCAGCAGGTCAGAGTGAACATCTACAGGGTACATTGCTGGAGAGAAGGTGAGGAATGCAGAAAAGGCTGCTTTTTATTTCAAGCACTACTGGGCTACTTTTTTGGCTTATGGTGGAATTGGCCTTTAAAAACAAACAAAACGACCTTCATTTTGCCAAAATTTTTCAAAATCTCCTGAATTTTGCTTTTTGCTTCACAATTCCTATACCATACAATATGTACTGTATGTTTCAGATGTTATGAAACATAAATTCCCTATTTTGGTTTCTGAAGATGTAACTAATAGAAAAATATATCTCCTTCCCCTTTAGATAATTGACAAACCACTTGACATATTTCAAACATAACTAATAAAAATATTTTCTTAAGAATATTTAAATGTGGAACAATTTACTTGTTATACTGGATTAATATTGTATTATCTGTCAATTTAGAGTGTGGAGGAAAATCCAGCACACCCACTGTGGAAGTTATGCTATCGTCTTGTGGCGTAAACAATTCGGTGGACCTTGTTTGTCTCATCAGTGGATACGCACCTAAGGATATTAATATAAAATGGCTACAGGATGGAAAACCAGTTCCTAGTGTGCAATATAATAAAAATCAATACGGGGCTATCCAAGGAAGCTTAACATCAAGCAAACTTAGTGTGCCCAAGCAGGATTGGGATAAGGGAACTATTTACACATGTGAGATGAACCATCCAGCAAGTTCTACAACAGAAAAAAAAATCATAAGCAAATGTCAAGGTAAGAATACCATACTCTGCTGTAAACACATGAAAAACAATTGCCATTACTGAAAGAATTAAATATATAGACATTCTCATCTTCAAGTGATATTTTATAAGAACTGCCAGCATTCCTTTATGGCCAACCAATCAGACTGAAGCATTAATTTTCCTGTTCCATTCTCTAGGCCTAGTTTGCATTCAATTTGTTGTTGTGAAGCAATTCACACAGTTTTTTTTCAAAAAGGTACTGATATATGACACCTAGAGGATTATTATCTTGATAAGTAACCTCATCATACATTTAGGAGTCTAGCAATTACTCAAAGATAGCAGGACAGACTAATCCATATCTGAACAATACCAATATGATATTGTTAAGATGGTACGCTAGTCTTATTTGTACTTTGAATTTACTGGGACGTTCAGGAGCTAATGTATTGAAACCATAGGAGGATACAATGGAGTTATTTTTTTAAAGAAGAACTGCAGGCATAAGAAATCTTAACCCTTGCAGTGGGGCTACCCCTGCATTTCAAGAGTTAAGTGTTCATTTTGGTCTAAGTTCTAAAATAACAAAGATATACTCACCCGAATGGCGGCTGCTAGACTTGTCCCTGCAGCCTCTCTCCTCCTCCACTCCAGCGATGCAATGTCCCTCAGCGTCCTCACATCCAATACACTGCACTGAACATGATGACTCACAGGCTCTTAGACCGCCGGAGCAGAGGGTGAGATAGGCTAATGAAATATAATGATATAAAAAAAGAACATTTAATAAATATAACAAATGTAATTTAAGTATAAATGAAAATGTGTTATATAATGTTTATTAAAGTAATATTGGAAATTATAATGTACCAAGATCATAATAATGGCATAGTAAGCCACCTCACAAGATCAAAAAATCCTACACCATCAGTTAAGTCTTATTTGTGACATACACAACATAAGTGAGAATTCGATATGTGAATATACACATAGATATGCACAGATGCAAATGTCCAAAAATGAAAAAAAATAAATCAAAATGTCCTTAAATATATTGTCCAAATAAAATGCAAATACTCCAATCAGTGTGACCACCAATGTGTCTTCACTTGTGCTTCACCAATGCCTTTGGAAATCAACTTACCAGGAAGAAGGTCCTAATGCGCAGAGTAATTCGACAAAGGTAACCATTCAGGCTTCAAATACTGTGTGTCCATTTATGGAGGAAGATCTTAATTTGGGTATTTCCCTAAAGCTAGCTAAAGCAGTCACACAGTATCTAGTGAGTTGATTACCAAGGGATTGATACCTTGGTGGCCTCACTGTTTGGAGTATTTGCACTTCATTCTGACATTATATATTTAAGGACATTTTGTTTTGTTTACATCTTTGGACATTTGCTATTCACATTCGCACATATCAATGTTGTGTATGGCACAAATAAGACTCATCTGACGATATATGATTTTATGGGTTTGTGAGACGTTTAGCCCACATCAGGCCTAAATGCTGGATATTTGGGTGTCACAGATATAAGTTTAATGGTTTGATATTCACACAGTGTTTGGGGATCACACTAGGGTTTGTGAAAATTTGTTTTTTAATACTTATTCTTTTGTGCAGAGGATTCATAGCCCTGTATGTTTGTTAGCTTATTTTTAATATCTATGCGATATTAATACAGCAGCTGAGAGGTTTCGTGGGATACTGAGTGCAGCCATTTGATTGTTTATAAATATGTTACACACTGTGGCTTTCATTTCAGATCTCACTTCCAAACCAAAGGTTGTCCTTCACCCTCCTTCCAGAAAAGACTTGCTGATCACCATGGAGCCAAAACTTACCTGTGAGGTGTCAGGAATAACCTCTAAAGCAAGTTTAAAAATCAAGTGGAAGCGCAGTGATGGCAAAACTGCAGAGCCAGTCATATCTGAATCATCTAATGGTTTTGCTGGAACATACACTCTTAACAGTACCCTGAAAATTAGTAAAAGTGACTGGGATTCTCAGGTATCCTTTACCTGCATCACTGAACACAGTACACTTAAATCCCCCATAGAACAATCAATTAAAAACATAAGAGGTACAAATATTTTCCTTCAAAATGTCGTATTCTATGTTATTTTAAATTATCCTGTTTAGAAAAGTGTTAAATTAATGTTATACGCACGCTGTTGCCCACTGCAAGTTACACTTACAAAATGTAGCAGCAGGGATAAGTAGGATTTTTTTTTCTCTTCAAAGTTATGTTGAAATTAGCTTTTAAAGCTCATCTGCAGGCAAATATTCCACCCTGCCCCCAAACCACAACAAATGTATTTAGAAGAAAAAATCTTCCTAAGCCCTTTTACCTGAGTCCACCATCACTCGACCCTCCATGGCTTCTTTTCTGGGAGTAAAGATCAATGATTCACTACCACTGTCAACTGGTCTTGTCACCGTCCCTTGTCGGTATGCCACCATACCGGAGTCTTCAGGACCCTGTGAGGACTGCGCAAATGGAGCCAATAGGAAGTGTGCACATCACCAAGCAGGGATATGGGCACCCGAAGAAGGATCCTCCCACTCTGCAGCCCAGTAAAGAGATTACTCAATACTCTAGCACATCAAGTTACCATAGATTTATGTGAATATTCAGTATTTAATTACTGGGTATATTAGTTAGGGGGTTTGGTAATTGTTTAGTGGTGGGAAGGTCCCCTGTCCAGAGTTCATCTTTAAGGCCATAAGGCCAACGTTTAACCATAACCTTTTTATTTATTTGTTTTTTTATTATTATTTTTTAGTTTTGGATACAGTCTGGTTAGAAGCTCAGGTTTTCCGTGTCGCTGTTGGAGAGATTTACCTTCACATCATGTCCTAGTAATACCCCATTGTACCCTAACTCAGGATGCTACTGTAAAGAATATGAAGGAAGCAAAAACAAAAATGAAAAAATAGAATCCTTATGTCCATAGAGCATGCATCTCTAGGTGTCTGGGCTTATCTGTTGACCACCAGAGCATTGCTAACCCTGATGCCGTCTTATGCACTAAAGTAACCACTGCTTCCATGGTTAATTCTTGGGCCTGAACCCTTATACTGATTACCAAATGCCAAGTGCCATGTATTGCAGCTTACTAGATTTCAGTTTTGTAGTCTGTCCTTTTATATAAATGTAAAAGATCTCCTGTATACTGTTAAAGAGATACACATATTAATATTATCTATGTAACTATGTTTTCCCTGCAGTGCCACTAAGAGAACCAACAATTTACATTTTCCCACCGTCACCTGCAGAATTTAATCCAGATCAACTGGTGGGGATTACCTGTCGATTTGAAGGCTTCAATCGCAAAGATATATATGTAGGATGGAAGATGATTAATGATAGCAAATGGAAAGGTCCCTACATAAACACTGAACCTATGCTGACTGATGATGGTGAAACGTATGTTATGTTCAGCAGGCTCCTTGTTTCCCAAAATACTTGGAAGAGTGAAGCAACATTTGCCTGCCTTGGAGGACTTGAAAGGATTTCACGAAAAGAGATAAAGATTGGTAAAACTATGTAATAGCTTCATATCAAAAGATGTTCCACTGAAATGCTACCTACAACATGTCATCACTTTGATGTGTAGTCTGTCCATCACTCTGTAGTGTTTTAGAGCCACAGAATGATGCAAATGTTAAGCCAATGCAGCTTTTACTATCTGAATGTATTTTTATCAAACAGAATCATATAACCTAAAGGAGGTGATATCAACATTGCACATATCAGTATTGACAATACTCTTTATCCCCAGACAGAAGCTGCATTGTAGTAACACTATTTATCAAGATTTGCCACATGTTCCCATGTGAATGTAATCCAAATGCATTATTAGCTTGTCTATACTCTTCCCCCCCTTTTTCTTACGTGGTGGGGATAGGATTTAACTTTGTGCCTGTCATGTGCTTATTGCTCAATAAACTCTTGTATAACATTATGTTACTAAACTTAGCCTGTCTGTCTTTATGTATCTGAGATTCTGGAACATGCTACACACACGAATTATGACAGCGATAAAAGCTGTTATCAGTGAATGATATTATGATGACAATATACATTAAAGTGTATGCACAGCCCAAAAAATTGACTTAGTTTTTGATACATCTAGGAAGGGCTAAAACTGCAATCCAGTGCTCATTTAGACAGATTTACACACACTTTATGTCCTGCGGACAACATTTTACCAGACAGGAAGGGAGAACTCTCTAACAGGACAAGAACTCTCTAACAGGACAAGAACTCTCTAACAGGACAGGAACTCTCTAACCAGACAGGAACTCTCTAACAGGACAGGAACTCTCTAACCAGACAGGAACTCTCTAACAGGACAGGAACTCTCTAACAGGACAGGAACTCTCTAACAGGACAGGAACTCTCTAACCAGACAGGAACTCTCTAACAGGACAGGAACTCTCTAACAGGACATGGACTCTCTAACCAGACAGGAACTCTCTAACAGGATAGGAACTCTCTAACCAGACAGGAACTCTCTAACAGGACAGGAACTCTTTAACCAGACAGGAACTCTCTAACAGGACAGGAACTCTCTAACCAGACAGGAACTCTCTAACAGGACAGGGACTCTCTAACCAGACAGGAACTCTCTAACCAGACAGGAACTCTCTAACAGCAACACAAACAAAAAACATGTCTTCATTCACTATAGTAGGGGAAGACTATAACATATGTTACATTTTTAGTTCTGTTAAATCAGATAGCACTAAAAACCTAAATATCCTTCCCCACTCTATCCATACCTAGGAAAAAAGGTTTTGATTGTACATAAATTTAAAGCGGTTTATTTATAAATGTTTTGTTGTAAAACTGCTGCAGATGTATCTTACCAATTACAAGATGGTGTTATGACCCATGGCTGAGCCCTTCTTGTTTTAGTGGAAAATTACAGGAAGGCAGAGAGACAGGAAATTACATCATAACCACTAGAAAGAACAATACATTGACCAAGAATTAAACATACTACTATCCCCTCCCATTGTTTTTTGTGTTTCCTCAACCTTTGGCTTTGGTAGTTGTTTTGTCATTCCAGTCCCTTTGCCAGGGTTTACTTACACGTCTGCAGAGAACTAACATGGCAGCTCCTATATCTGGCTGTGTAATTGTTGCAATCTAAAAACTGCCCTCCAGTGTTCTTCACCTTCTAACTTTAAGTGGGCTGTTTCCATTGGTGTGTTTAAACTTTTGCATTCTGCGTGGAGCTGGTTGAGAGTTGTCATTTCTTCATCTGCAGCTTTAATCCACATTTGCTTCTCATGACCAAGTAAACGAGTAGCTTTTGCATTTCTTCCCATGACGCTGGCTCAGGCTGCGGTGCTGTATGAACTAAATATGACAAGCATCCACCTGGGATTCTCTCATTGGATCTTGCAGATTTTCTGAGTGAAGTTTAGCTTTTTTTCTTTTAAATGGATAAATTACTGACACCATTTTCAGTTTCCGTGATGTTCTGTTCCTTTTCCTGCAGTACTGGTGGGGTTACTTGCTCAGATTGTTGTTCATACAGTGCTGACTGTGCCACTTAGTGAGTCTTTTGAAACATAGATGTTTCATTAATAATTACCTTTCTTCTGATTGTTGCCTTAAAGAAGAACTCTGGGTAAAACTGATCTTAACCCTTGCAGTGGGGCTACCTGCGCACTGCAAAGGGTTTGGTGCTTGTGATCCTCGGAACCGGCTGGCTGTTAGAGCTCTCCCTGAAGCCTATCTCCTCCTCTACTTCAGCGATGGTATGTCCCTTGGCATCCTCACGTCCCATACATGTGTAGGACGTGATGACTCAAGGATCCTTAGACAGCTGGAGCGGAGGGGGAGAGAGGCTTCAGGGACCAGTGTAAGAGCCAGCTGCTGGTTCAGAGGTTCAGGTAAGTATAACTTTGTTATTTTCGCTTCTAAACACAAATGAGAACTTAAAGTGATATTAAACCTTCGGTTTTTGAGGTTTTTTATGAATTGGAGGACCACACTTGTGCAAATCCTCCGTTCTTGTTTAAAATTTAGCAATTCCTCATTCTCTAGTTGGTCCCCAAATCGCTTTCCTTCCTGCCCCCTGTGCAGGTGCTTCCATCAGCTAGCTGGCTGCTGTGAAAGCACCCGTGCGTGTACGTTCCCGGCAGTGCCCCCTAGTAGCAGTGTGTGTTTATAGACACACACAGCATGCCGCAGGTCCACGCCAGGCATCTTTTTCCAAGAGATTGACTGGCGGCAGATGAAGCCTTTAGCTTCTCTGCCCTCAGTATCCTCCCCCGCAACCAGGAAGTTCGGAGAACAGAGGAAGCCTCAGGGACCAGCGGCAGTGACAAGTGTTCTCAGGTAAGTGTGCGGGGGACAGGGGGGACACGAAAAGGTACTGGGCATTTTTTACCTTAATGCATAAAATGCATTATGGTAAAAAACACCTAGCCTTTAGTACTACTTTAACCCTTGCAGTGCATGGGTAGCCCCACTGCAAAAGTTAAGGTCAGTTTTGCCCAGAGTTCTTGTTTAATTATGTTTGCATGCAGAATTCTGTAATGCATTTGAGACTCACTGAAGACAACAAATATACCTTTCTTAACATAAGGTTCCCAATTTGTACAATTTTCTTTAGGAACATGTATTTATGCTGTGATTCAAAATCATTTTGATCTCTTTCTCGTCAGGTTTCTTTCTATTCCGTAACTCATACGTAGTTTTTGTTGCTTTTCCAGGTAAGCGGCTTTGGAGATAGTAGGCTGTCATAATTGCCTCTTCACAGAATTCTGTTGGCATATCCACTTTAAAAATCAAGCGTTTTCAACTTTCACATTTAGTGTGGTTCATTCTCTTAGCAACACTATTTTGTTCTGGATTGTATGGTACAGTAGTCCGGAACATAATTCAATGCTTTACCGCTTGTGTACTTTATGCAAGAGTAGTAAATCTTGAGTTGTCATCCATGATGAGAGAAAATACCTTTTCTTTCCTAGAGTCTGAGTTTTTTATGAGACTATTTAGATCTGAGTGGATTTAGTCCAGGGGCTGTCAAGCTCTGCTGTTTACTTTCGGAAAATATTTCCTGGTCATTTTTCCCTTTATGTAGCTAGTACACTTCATTGTGCTAGTATGTGTGCACATGTGTAGAACATCTTTGATACATATCTTTCTGGTCACTCTGTTGGGACAGAGATAACCTTCCCCTATTCCTACTATGACCATATACTGTCCATTAGCTGTTGTAATTCTTTCTGTCTTGCTTTGATGAAGCTTAGTGAGGACATTTTTATCATCATATCATCCAAAGTCAATTCACCAAGTGAAAGATGATGAAGTGCCCTCTTTGGAGAGAAAAGGACACTCAGCATTTGAAGTATCATCTATTTTGTCCTTAACACTTTTGACATTTTGTTGTTTAACATGTCTTTTTCATTGAATTATTCTAGCTTTCCAAATTCTGCAGTGACCTCTCTTTTTTGCACACAAAACATTAACATGTTTCATGGTGCACATTACTATTATTGCAGTCATTGGTTCTTGTGCAGATTCCGCCATAGGAGCATTTTTACTGTTTGCATTTTCCATTTTCTCTTATATTCATCCATAAACTTGCCTTTAACAGATTCCATAGTAATTTCACCATCTAGGCAAGAATCAAGTACTGTAAAAAGTATCTCATAGCTGTCCGGGAAACCACTGTGTAGCAGTGCTGCTATATGAAAGTCTTCTACTTCTACTTTTGAAGCTCACAGATACTCCACCATTTCTAAAGTACATTCTGTATAGTCCTGCATGTGCCGGGCCTTTCATCAGCTTAGACTGATATAGCTTTTCACTTAAGTACAGTTTATTGCTAAGATTTGCTCTCTTTGTGCAGCTTCACCTGCATTTGTGCACAATTTGATCATCATCTATGCTTTAGTACTTTTAACTTTTTGATCTTTCGCCATCCACTAATCTAAGGTGAGTTTGGCCGGTGCTCTTGTACCCTTTCTTATCAGTAGCACATTCATTTTTAATTTCCAGGACTGGTCGTTCTGGTTTGTCAGATTTGGAGTAAAAAAAGCCTTCTGTTTCTTTTGACTGTTGTGCTATAATTCTGAGCTGTTTGCAGCAATATTTAGTACTTTGGCTGTAGCTAGGCTCATAACTAGTAATCAGTAAAACATTTGAGAATGGTTGTTGCACCTATGTCTGTAGAAACAGTATGCTAACATGTTCAATGAAGGATTCACATAGCTTTCACCCAAAATTCATTCATCTATCTAATTGGATTTAATTGAAAAATTAGTGAATCTTGGGTGAAAGTGTGTGAATCTTGTTTAAAAACATTTATAAATAGACCCTACATGTAAACATGTAGACATATGAATATTGCATTGTACTTTCTCAACTCTAAACTTGTTTAGCACAGGGTTTGGCACATACAGTATTTCCCTAATAGAAACATAGCGATTTGTATCATATGCAACACGTTTTCTAAATTTTGTGTTGTAAAAACATCTCTAAATACCTTGTAATCCTACCAATTAGGGATGCACCGATACCAAGTACCGTGCTCGGTACAAGTACAAGTACAGATACTTTTCGAGCTCCAAGACTAGACTAGAGAAAAATTCAAAAGTTAGGAGGCAGCTGTCATTTTTAGGAGCACACAGAGCTCCTGGGATTTGTACATCTCTGTTTTAATGTACAATTTTGTTTTTATAAATATAAATAAAGGGATGCACAGATACCAGTTTTGCAAGTACGAGTACTGATACTTGCCCAAGTACTTACAAGTACAAGTACTGAAACATTTTTGTTTATTGTCATGTGACAGTTTTTCTAAAACAATACAGACTAATGATTTCAGGACAGTGGTGGAGCACCAGAGCCAGGTCCCAGCTTCAACCCTGGTAGTTCTCATGAAAATGCCAAGTATCGCCACTGGTACTCAAAAAGTATTGGTGCATCCCTACTACCAATAATCCTAATGCTACACACCCTCATGTTCTTCTCCATCAATGTTAACCATGTATGGCCAGCTTGAAATATTTTTGCCTCAGCAGACATAGAAAGTCTCTTTTGCCCAAAAAATCAGAGCAAATTTTCTGCTGAGAATGTATACTTCACTGAGAATTTGCATACTGCACAGCAAACTTTCCACTTAGAATGTACACTGCACAGCTAATTTGTACACTGCACTGTGAATTTGCACACTGCAAATTTCCCCCTTAGAATTTACATTGCAGTCTACATCCCAGCTCATTCTCGGCATACCAAGAACAGAGCCAGGTATGATAAAACTCCTGTGCGCATGCCCAGGATTTCCATCATCAGTGGCCTGCCAATGGCTGAATATGAGTTTGGTAGGACCCAGAAGCAGCAGCAAAGGGGATGGTGGCAGTGGTCGGTTAGTGACTGGTGGCTGGACCTGTTAGCACTGGAAGAGTGCACAATGAGATGTGAGTGCACATTATGATGAAAGCTCACACACAGTGGAATTTAGCCCCACTTTATACGAAAACTTCAGGCAAAATTACAAATCATTGAAATCCATACAGGTGACACAGCCCACATGCCCTGTGCTTCTGGTACCTTCCACTTGCCTCTTGACAAGATGGAATTGAGCCTTTGCCTCTACTGTGAAGGTCTCTTGACTGCTACAAGCTTCTACAACCATCTGATTCATTATGCTGAGCTCTTCATATTTGTCACAGTTTGCAATTCACTGTCAGACTGGAGGCCTAGTGACCCCCTCCTCACAGTGCTGTCTTTTTAACGGCACACATACAGTCATGTGAAAAATTAAGTATACTCCATTGAAATTGATGACTTTTTCAACATGCCTGAACAGGCAAACATTAACAAGCTTATTTAAAAAAGGCTGAAGAATTTGGAGAAGACAGGATAAATAAACAATCTAAAATAGCTGTTTTGGAAAAATTCTCCAATTCAGCTCAATTTCCAGTTCAGCTATATTGTCCTAAATTGTTCACTTCTCCGGCCTTCTCTAAATTCTTCACCCTTTTGTGAATAACCCTGTAGATCTTTATAAGAACATAAGAACAAAAAGAACATTTGTCTTATTAATCATTTGTTCGACAAAAATATCAATAGATGCAATGGTGTACTGTGGAAAAAGTAATTACACCCTTGGCATCTAGCTGGTATTGCTCTTACTTCTTGTAGGCTTTTTGAATAAATGCCCACCAGTCTCTGACATTGGCTCAGTGAAATTATTAACCACATCTCCATGCAAAGTTCCTTTAGTTGCAAGATGTTTGTGGGTTTCCTTGCATGAACTGTCTGTTTCAGAATCCTCCTACTAAATTTTAATGGGAATCAAATCAGGGCTTTGACTAAGACTTTCCATAACATCCAATTTCTTTTTTATGCTTGTATTGAAAGATCATTTTCCAGTTCAGCTTCAGCTTTTGGATAGATAACCTCACATTCTCATCAAGAACACTTTGATATAATGTAGAATGTATAGTTGACTCGATATACAGGCCCTGAAGCACCCCAGACATAATATTTCCAACTTCATACTTCATGAGGTTCTTCCCCTGAAATACTGTCTTTGGTTTGCGGTAAACATGTCTACTCTTACTAGACAACTATATATTTTATTGATTAATCTACAGCACATTTTCAGAAGGCCAATTCTTTGCCTAGATATTCAATGGCAAACTGTAATCTTGTTCTTATGTTTCTTTTTGGAAAGCAAAGGCTTTTCTTAACACACCTCCCATTCAGGTTGAATAGGTGGAATCACTTTCTGTCTGTAGATGCATGCACTTTGACCCCAACTGTTGCAAGAGGTACCTGAACACCCCGATGCAATTTTTGTTACCTGAACACCCCGATGCAATTTTTATGTGGTAGTGGTCCTTAAGACATGAGTTTTGGAAAGGTTGAAGTATCATACTGCATGTTCCTGCATTTTGGAGCTTCGGGGCCATTCAGAAGCAGCATTGCTTTAAAGGAGAACTATGGGGTTAAGGCTTTTCCCCATAGTTCTCCTTAGTGTAACGGCAGGACACAAACTAGCATCCTCCCGTTACCCTAGGCTCAGTATACCGCGAGCTGTAGCTTGAGGTATACTGAGATGCCGCAGTACACCGCGAGCTGCTGCTCGCAGTATACTGAGACGCCGCAGCTTAAGCGGATCCCGACAATTCTGCCGAGATCTGCCCAGCTGCGTGACTGACAGCTGGCTCTGCCTATCTAGAGGCAGAGCCAGCTGTACCCGCCCCCTCCCCCGTCCGTTCCACCAGTTTGCGCTGGCGGATCGGAGCAGGGAGGGGGGAATCCAGCCCCTCCCCTGTCACGGCAGAGAGCCGTGACAGGAATGAGAGGTGAGCGAACGCCGGTATGTGTTCGCTCACCTCCCGGTCTACTGAGCCGACCTGTGACAGTCTCATTGCTAGAACTATGAGGTGAGTGAAAAGCACTCACCTCATAGTTCTCCTTTAAGCAGGACCCATTGAGCGGCACCAGGTCATGCCTAATATCAGTTGGCAATGTTAGTTCTATTTATTTTAACACACCACCAGGTGTATTTTTAAGACTATGACGCATTAGCCTATTATATATGCACAATTCAAAACATAAAAGAATAAACAAAATATAGACAATACATTTTGTCACTTTGTCACTTATACATGCTGCCACTTATTATTAATGGCTTAAACAATGAAACATAAATAATCTATTGGCCACACAATAATGAAAATAAATAAGGCAAATCTATGTGATAATAAAAGAAAAAAACAACAAATGATGAAATACTTACAGTACATTGCCATAAATAAATTGTGTACTGAAGGAGTTCTAATTTAGTGTGCCAGGGGATTCTTCCGTTCAGGTGACAGCTGATTCATTTTCAGAGGGACAAGTTTATGCTGCTAATTTGGCTCAGCTGTATACCATTGGTCATTTTTTTTAACAGTCCTATTTCATACATTTAGGGTTATACTCTAAGTTACCACTGCCTGCAAAACCCATAGAAGGCAATGGGAAATATCTGACATCTAGACTGAAGACATAAAAGAAAGATAAGGAGAGGAATGCATGGCATAGGACTTTACAGCAGCTCCATTCAATTTCTGTCAGTCAAAGAGAATTATGATTATGTCCCTTCACTGCCCTCAGACTCTAGATGGGGAGTCTGCCTTTAAATCCTATCTCCCTCCAGTGCTCAGAATACAGTTGTGACTGAGGACCAAGTTGCAAGAAAAAAATGTATTTTGTGTGTTCAGAGTGTTCTTTCCTGTGTTGCCTGAATACCAGTAAAATAATAACTATTCTCTCAGGGTTGTCTATGGCTAAAACGCCCCAGATAGCAACTCTTTCTATTATTTCGGGCCCTCTTTGCCCTGCCTAAAAGAGCCTGCTCTGTTTTTTTTGGTGGTAGCACATGGTCTCATTCCTAGGCACTGGAACTCGCAAACTATTAGACATGTGAATTTCCTTTAGTTCCGAATGAATATTCGTACGAATTTCGTTAAATTCAGACATCTGCATCTGAATTTCTGAATTTGAACGAGTCCAAATGCAAACAAATCCAAATAGTGCTTTAATGAAAATTCGGATCCGTTCAAATTTCGTTCCAAACAAAACTAAAACGGACATGTGACTGTTCTCTGGCCAATCAGATGGGTTTTTTTGGCTGTTGGGGTTTGCATTACAGGCACGGTGATGTGACTTCATTGCAAAACAAAAATTCGGACTGGTCCGTAATCCAAATAATGAACCAAATAAAATTTCAGATCCGAAATCCAAAAACAAAAGGAATAAAAATCCGAATTGATGCAAAACAAAACACATGTTTTGCGGAGTTACATGTCTACCAACTATCCTAGCCATCTTTAAATGGGTGTAGGAACTCAGCTTCATAATGAATTTAGCACTGATGAGAGCACATATACATCAACGACACTAACATTTTAATGAGCTATGAGCACCATGGATTTTAAATAAGGATTCTGCTTGCTTTTGGACCCTGTAAACTGCATGCCACAGCAACTGTTCATATGTGACTGGACCTGACTGTTCCTTCCATGTAGGTGTCTCTTTCTAATTGCTCCTTGAACTGCCACTTAATGCAATTCTTTTTACAAATGCCTTCCTTATCCACCTATTTTTTTCGCTCGCCTCTTCTTTTTCACTCTGCTCTAAACTAAACAACCCAACTTGGGCCACATTTGCCCTACTTGAGCCTGGAACATTGTTTGAGTCAAATAGAAATGAGAATTCCTATTTAAGTGAGACCCCCTGTTCGGGGATATGTATAAACATTTTTTTTTTTCTTTAGCTCTACTAACCTAACCTAACTAACCTTCTGCTGACTGTAATGCCATATAAACTAATGGGACTGACATGCTTTTATGTTCAGAAATGCACTTGTTCAAAGATACCCATCTGGGCAGGTACACTTATTTCTGTTTTGAAAAACTTGAAATAAACCGATATTATAAAAAAAATAAACTAATCTCTTCCACTTTAGTGTACTTCATTTCGGAGAGTAGCGGTGAGGATGACCAGGAGAGTCTATGGTACACAGCTGCTACATTCATCATCCTCTTTATCCTGAACCTCTTTTACACTGCAGCTATCACAATTGTAAAGGTAAATCAATGTCAAGTCTATACCTTGGCACGTGCAAAAAAAGAGATGACAGAATAAAATGTATTTTATCATTGCTTGCCAAAGATATGCATATACAGTATTTTTATATCATAAATACAGGGAACTATACCAAATTATGTACAGGTGAAACTCAAATATTTTCAAATTATTTCACTAATGCAACTTAAAAGGCGAAACTAATATATAAGATAGACTCATTACATGCAAAGCAAGATAGTTCAAGCCGTGATTTGTCATAATTGTGATGATTATGGCTTACAGCTCATGAAAACCCCAAATCCACAATCTCAGAAAATTAGAATATTACATGCAATCAATAAAACAAGGATTGTACATAGAACAATATCGGACCTCTGAAAAGTATAAGCATGCATATGTACTCAGTACTTGGTTTGGGCCCCTTTTGCAGCGAGTACTGCCTGGCAAATGCGGCGTGGCATGGAAGCTATCAGCCTGTGGCACTGCTAGCACGATATTGTAATTATTTGAGTTTCACCTGTATTTGCTATTTGTGTATCTTTTCTAAGAAAAGAATACAAAGATTCTCAGGACCTAGAGACAGCTAGTAATTAATGTCAGAATTCCATGAAGTGGAGGAATGGAACCCTTGATGGCTGCTGAAAACATGCTCAGTTAAACACAGAAGCACAATGTCAATGGAAGGGGTAAGAATGTGTTTTTGTGACATCTGATTTAGTATGATTTGGGTAGTATTATGTTCTGATGAGCGCATACTAGTCAGTGTACAACTAACTGCTCTTTTTTCTCCATAGGTGAAAAGGACTCTTCACAGTTGATGCACATAATATCACAGTACTGGATTCTGCTAGTCATTGAAAATATTGGTCAAACTCTAGAGTCGAGAACACTCCAGCCAAGAAAATGTGTTTCATACTTGCCTTTTTATAAGAATTTTAGTGTTGTCTACTCCATAGTATATTTTATTTACAGGAGGATAGCTTGCATCACTCCCACTATGACCCTTGGGGACACTCCAAACAATCTGAACCTTTTATATGGAAATAGAATTACACTTTTTTTTTTTACTATACCCATGTAGATACAGTGCTTATTAAAAAACGAGTGGGCTCATGTCTCACAACTATACAACACTTTTCATATGGACAGTACAGTATGTAACATGATTAATAAGAAATGACTAATCCAGCTACAAGATAATAAAAGGTGGTAAAGATGATTAAACAGTAAAAGTGCTGACTAGTATTGTAATGTACCATACTTTTAAATAAACATGTGTGAATCGGATCAATGTGAAGCCTGTATATTGATTTCTAAGTGGAAATGCACTGATATAGGAAAAGGTCTGAAACATGCTTGCAATATACTCTTTTGGCCTTTGCTGTTTTATTTGCTCTATCTATTATCAGATGGATTGGTGTTAAAATATGTGTGAAGAGGTAGAATTTCTTCACAGGAACAAGTGCTGAGTATTATGCCGCAGAAGTTATTCATTCTGCTTAATTATTGATTGTTGTTTTGGTAGAAACCCATTGGAGAACCAAGATAAGCAGCTATTAGTAAGACAGCTGCCCAGGCCAGCGCACAGTCCTTGCCTGGGTTAGAACACCTCACAGATCATAGTGTATGGCAAACCTTTAAGTGTTATTCCAGTATACTGTATGTAGTCACCCTCCACTTTCTGAAGTAGCCAGTATGGACTAATTGGGTAATATATTCTTCACTACACTGATGAGCACTTGATATTTCACATATGACACAAGAGGTGAGAAGCCAGTATGGACTAATTGGGTAATATATTCTTCACTACACTGATGAGCACTTGATATTCCACATATGACACAAGAGGAGAGAAAAGACAAAATACTGAATCTCACATTCTGGCTAGCAGGTTTCTGTTGTGAAACGTTTGATTGTATGATGGTGTACCTCAAGAACATTTGAAGTTTCATTGTGGTATGTCACAGTTTGTGAGCCACTAGTATAGTATGTACAGTTCGTATTTTTTTTCCCTAAAAGGTTTTTGCCAATCTTCATTTTCCATTTTCCATTCTCCATTTTCCATCATCTCTGCGTGAAAGATTTAGAGCTATGAACAGGAATGAGGAATCCGACTCTCATCAAGCTCCATACATCTGGTAAAACAACAGCTTTGCCAAGCTGCAAGAGTGAATTACAATACATAAAAAGACTGCACTGGCCATATGGAAGCATCACATAACTTTTTAGAGTCAATGCACAACTTGGTTTTCCAACATCACCTTAACACATTTGACATAAAGACATGCTTACTATATCACTACATACGTAGCTAACACATGTGTTGTGGGGTAGTTTTATTTCCTTTTATTTCATGTTTATTCATTCTTTTTTTTTCTGCTAGGTTAAAAAATTGGGCTGGACTTTTAGGACAGAAACATCTAATAATTGCCAGTGTATTGAAATACAATAGTATTTGAAGTACTGTAATTCTTGCATGAGTTTTTTTGCTGCTTTGTTGTTGTTTTCTCTTGGAAGTGGCGCACATGAGGGCATTTGTTGTAATCAAGAAATGTTTCACTCATAATGTAATGTGATGTACATTCTATTTAGTTAGTAGTAGGAAGTATTGCAATAGCATATGTGTGCTGCAATGAGTATATGTCACTGTTGGCTGTTTGGGCCTAGTGACATATATTCTTTACTTTTTGTATGATGTAACAAACACCTTGTATCCTTGCATCTTTTGTGAAAATTCCCCTGCAATTGTAGGTTAATTGTTTGTTCTTTCCCCGTTAGCCCCTCCCTATCCATTTTGTGCACAGGATATCCCAAAACGTGAGATAATTTTTCTTTGGTTCCAGATTTTGGGATGAAGTCTACTTCAGAAGGGGTAGTATGTAGGGACTCTGTTCTATGCAGGGGTGTAGTCAGCCTGAGATTGGACTGATAGATCTGCTTCATTTGGTGTTCATATAGTTCCAGGTACAGGCTGCTGTCAGGAAAGTACTGCAGGTAGTTCTGGAGGCTCATCCAGGGGGAGGAGGTTCATGTGCTGCAACTACTTACAGTCTGAACAGTACATATTGCTGGTTTGGGTTTAAATGCCCTTTCCTGTAGTGATTGCAAGCACTTCTGCAGTATGCAACTGTCTGCTTTTCTCGGTATCCTGTTAACTGATCCTCTCCCTACATGTATGGTCCTACAATAAATGAAATTAATAATTCTAAAGTGACTGGTACCTAGTTTTCCTCTCCCCACAAAAAGTCAAGAATCCCACCCTAGGGTGAAATGTTAGCTCACCGAGCCATCTGGGGTCCCTAACTACCTCTAACGGGTAAGGAGGTGCTACACATTTATGAAAAAGAAAATCACTGCAAGTAATAATATGAAATACTTAATTTTGTGACTTTCCCTACAGTTTTTTAGAATGGTGATAGTCTCTTTAATACATCCTCATATGTTTGTGCATCCCTAGTATGATAAAGGACAAATGTGACACCCTTAGGTAAAGTAGCAAAACAACATAACATGTATTTATGAGCAGGAGTGAGATGAGACAGCAATTAGGGAAGTATGAATATGTTATGTGGTATTCTGATGGCTGTCACAAACGTTGGAGCTGTTGCACCTTAGATGTTGCAAAGATCTAGACTAGACATGGGATACCACATAAACCACGACCTTTACTAAAAAAAAAAACACAAATCACAGCCTGCAGACTCTACATATCATTGCCTCTCCACCTACCAGAATTCCAAATTAGAGACTTGCCTGCTAATCTGGCTTTCATGAATGTCATTGCATGGCATCCTTCAAAGCAGGTCAGACAAGTGAATTATATCATACTGGTGGAGAGGAAACAAGCACTTAGGTAAGAACATACAGCAAACAGTTGAAACTGGTTATGGAATTTGCAGATATTTACCTTTACAATATCCCTTTTTATGTGTAGCATTTGATTTAACATGAACATCTCACGTTTATATGATACCTAATTCAGATTCACCTTTTTCTATTGTATAAATAGGAGTGAAAGTTAATTATGTGTGTTCTTCAAAGTGATTTTGAAGAGTCTAGATATGGAATCTTCCAATTTTCTGGGCAAGTACATTTATAAATGCAAGAAATGTACTTTATGATTATGTACAGTATATGTTATTTAAAACAACTTTTATTAAAATATATTGTCATGTATTTTATTATATGTTTGCAGATATTAACAGGCATTTAAGGAACTGCAGCATTGCGATATAGTGTGAGAACTACAGTAAAGAATATAGGTAAAAGTGCTGTAATAACACTTATTCACATGATGGTCTGTAACCCTAATTATAGTTTACTAGCCACTATATAGAATAATTTCCATATTTCCATGGGCCCGTTTCCTTCCTAGAATTATAGATAACATTCTCAAGTCAAAACTACAGATGTACTAAGTTAGGATTTTGCTGACAGAAAGTTTTAAGGAGAAATAAAACACCAGCATAGTGGAACGGTGTAATGCTTATGTAAGTATGACGGATAAAGTTCTGAATAACTACTACTGTTAAGCTGCAGAATCATGGTGGGTTATAGGTCTGGGTCATGATAAACATGTAGCTAAGGAGTTTTACTGAGCTTTAAAACAGTGGAAAGTGTTGATGAATGTTTAGCTAAATAACTCTAATAAGGAATGAAACTAGGAGTCTTGGATAACCACATAGCGACAGAGCTTTAGCAAGAGATAGAGCCCTGAATAGTCATAATCATAATTTAGCTAAAGAACTCTAGTGAGCAATAACTTTCTTTATGGCTATGTTGACCATGTAGTCAAAGAGGTTCTTCTTTGTAGCCATAGAGGTTCTAAATAGATGTAATGATCCTTTAGCTGAAGAGGTCTATGTATCATATTTTTTTGGAGAGAGACATTTTATACAGCAGAAGAGTTCTCTAGTAATTATGCAGCTGCAGATGTCTAATGAAGAATACAATTCTCAATAGTTATTAGGACAATATAACTGAAGAATTCTAATGAGGATAGTGTCCTGAGTTATAGCTGAAGAACATTGAAAAGACATCCTTCTCTGGAAGCTGTAATGATTATGTAACTGATAGTTAAAGCTCTACAGAACTGTAATGATTACTAAGCCAATAAAATGTAATTAGATATAGCATTAAAGGTTATGCATCTGGTAATCCCATACCTAAGAAAAGGGAATCGGGTAGCTCTAGTATATATCACTTACGATTATGTAGCAAGAGGTTTTGGAAGCTATAGCAACATGTAGCCCTAAACATCATTAGTAATATGTGTAGCTCGTCAATAGTAGCATGGAAAGTTATAGTAGTGATTATATAGCATGGGAGCTTTTAGTTATGCCTATGAATATGCCAAATATGCACTACTGGGAAGCTAATAACACAATTTATAAACTGTAAATACCATCTAGGATATATTTTAAATTATTGTAAGTATTCTTTGTTTGAGCCCGAGGCTACCACTGCTGCTCCTCACCACTTCTCTGTGCTGGTTGGAATTGCAACAGCTAAAAGTCGGCACAATGAAGGAAGGTAAATAGGCACCACATTAGCGCATCAGGAGCAATGCATGGGATGTAAAGGCCAGAGACAAAAGATGTAAGGCAGATGGGATGTAGCCCCTGTGGTGCTCTGTAAAGCTGCAATCCCCTAGCAATTTGTAAAACTGTAGCATTTGTACCTCTTTGTAAAGCTGTAGCTCCTGTAGCATTCTGCATGGCTGTGGTCCCTAAAGCTCACTGTAGCCCTGTACCTCTCTGTAAAGCTGTAGCCCCTCTACCTCTCTGTAAAGCTGTAGCCCCCCCAGTACCTGTCTGTAAAACTGTAGCCTTCTGCCCCTCTGTAAAGCTATAGCCCCAGTAGCTCTCTGTAAAGCTATAGCCCCTGTTCCTCTCTGTAAAGCTGTAGCCCCTGTACCTCTCTATAAAGCTGTAGCCACTGTAGCTCTCTGTAAAGTGGTAGCCCTTGTACCTCTCTGCAAAGCTGTAGCCCCTGTAGCTCTCTGTAATGTTGTAGCCCCTCTACCTCTCTGTAAAGCTGTAGCCCCTATAGCTCTCTGTAAAGCTATAGCCCCTGTTCCTCTCTATAAAAGCTGTAACCCCTGTACCTCTCTATAAAGCTGCAGCCACTGAACCTCTCTGTAAAGCGGTAGCACCTGTACCTCTCTGCAAAGCTGTAGCCCCTGTAGCTCTCTGTAATGTTGTAGCCCCTCTACCTCTCTGTAAAGCTATAGCCACCCTTACCTCTCTGTAAAACTGTAGCACCTGTTGCTCTCTGTAAAGCTATAGCCCCTGTAGCTCTCTGTAAAGCTATCGCCCCTCTAGCTCTCTGTAAATATGTAGCCCCTGTACCTCTCTGTAATGTTGTAGTCCCTCTACCTCTCTCTAAAGCTGTAGCCCCTGTAGCTCTCTGTAAAGCTGTGGCCCCTGTACCTCTCTGTAAAGCTGTAGCCCCTGTAGCTGTCTGTAAAGCTATAGCCCCTGTAGCTCTATGTAAAGCTGTAGCCCAGTACTTCTCTGTAAAGTTGTAGCCTGTGTACCTCCCTGTAAAGCTGCAGGCCCTGTAGCTCTCCGTAAAGCTGTAGGCCCTGTACCCCTCCCGTTGTTGTAGCCCCTAAACCTCTCTGTAAAGCTGTTGCCCCTATAGCTCTCTGTAAAACTATAGCCCCTGTACCTCTCTGTAAAGATGTAGCCCCCATAGCTCTCTGTAAAGCTGTAGCCTCTGTAGCTCTTTGTAAAACTGTAGCCCCTGTACCTTTCTGTAAAGCTCTAACCCCTCTACCTCTCTGTAATGCTGTAGCCCCTATAACTCACTGTAAAGCTATAGCCGACATAGCTCTCTGTAAAGCTGTAGTCCCTAAAGCTTTTTGTAAAACTATAGCCCCTGTACCTCTCTGTAAATCTATAGACTCTGTAGCTCTCAGTAAAGCTATAGCCCCTGTAGCTCTCTGTAAAGCCCCTGTAGCTCTTTGTAAAGCTGTAGCCCCTGTAGCTCTCTGTAAAGCTATAGCCCCTGCAGCTCTAGGTAAAGCTGTAGTCCCTATAGCTCTATGTAAAGCTATAGCCCCTCCAGCTCTCTGTAAAGCTATAGCCCTTGTAAGCTGTAGCCCCTATAGCTCTCTGTAAAGCTGTAGCCCCTATAGATCTTTGTAAAGCTGTAGCCCCCCCATACCTCTCTGTAAAGCTGCAGCCCCTGTAGTTCTTTCTAAAGCTGTAGCCGCTGTAGCTCTCTGCAAAGCTGTAACCCCTATAGCTCTTTGTAAAGCTGTAGCCCCTATAGCTCTCTTTAAAGCTGTAGCCCCTGTACCTCTCTGTAAAGCTGTAGCCCCTATAGCTCTCTGTAAAGCTGTAGCCTCTGTACCTCTCTGTAAAGCTGTATTCCCTGTACCTCTCTGTAAGGCTTTAGCCCCTGTACCTCTCTGTAAAGCTGTAGCCCCCTGTACCTCTCTGTAAAACTGTAGCCTCTGTACTTTTCTGTAAAGCTGTAGCCCTGTACCCCTCTGTAAAGTTGTAGCCCGTGTACGTCTCTGTAACACTGCAGCGCCTCTAGCTCTCTGTAAATCTGTAGCCCCTCTAGCTTTCTGTAAAGCTATAGCTCCTTTAGTGCTCTTTAAAGCGGTAGTCCCTGTAAAGCTGTGGCCCCTGTACCTCTCTGTAAAGCTGTAGCTCTCTGTAAAGCTGTAGCTCTCTGTAAAGCTGTAGCTCTCTGTAAAGCTGTAGCTCTCTGTAAAGCTGTAGCTCTCTGTAAAGCTGTAGCTCTCTGTAAAGCTGTAGCTCTCTGTAAAGCTGTAGCTCTCTGTAAAGCTGTAGCTCTCTGTAAAGCTGTAGCTCTCTGTAAAGCTGTAGCTCTCTGTAAAGCTGTAGCTCTCTGTAAAGCTGTAGCTCTCTGTAAAGCTGTAGCTCTCTGTAAAGCTGTAGCTCTCTGTAAAGCTTTAGCCCTGTACCTCAATGTAAAGTTGTGGCCCCTGTACCTCTCTGTAAAGCTGTAGCTCTCTGTAAAGCTTTAGCCCTGTACCTCAATGTAAAGTTGTGGCCCCTGTACCTCTGTGTAAAGCTGCAGGCCCTGTAGCTCTCTGTAAAGCTGTAGCCCCTATAGCTCTCTGTAAAACTATAGCCCCTGTACCTCTCTGTAAAGCTGTAGCCCCTGTACTTCTCTGTAAAGCTGTAGTCTCAGTAGCTCTTTCGAAAGCTATAGCCCCGAAGGCCAGATTTGCTCTCTCTGCTGCCCCAAGGCCAGGTTCCTCATTGCGCCCCCCTACCCGCCAAACTACTCCTCTACTCCCTTCTGCCCCAAGGCGGGCGTTGGTTGGCCTTGTGGGAAATCGGGCCCTGATAGCCCCTGTAGCTTTACCTCTCGTAAAGCTGTAGCCCCTCTACCTCTCTGTAAAGCTGTTGCTCCTTCCGCTCTCTGTACAGGTATAGCCCTTTTAGCTTTCTAAAGAGGTGTAGCCCCTGTTCCTCTTTGTAAACCTGTAGCCTATTTTTAAATCCGTAGCCCCTGCAGCTCTCTTTACAGAGAATCTTTAAATCGGTAGCCCCTGTAGTGCTCTGTGTAACCGTTGCCACTGTAGCTCTATAGATCTATGTAGCTCCTGTAATACTGAAGCTGTAGCAACTGTACTACTTTGTAAACCTGTAGCTCCTCTAGCTCTTTGTAAGGCTATAGCCCCTATAGCTCTTTCTAATGCTGCAGCCTTCATACCTCTTTGTGAGCCTGTAGCCTGTGTATCTCTCGTTAAACATGTAGCCCTTGTATCTCCCTGTGGAGCTGCAGCCCCTGTAGCTTTCTGTAAAACTGTAGCCACTGTAGCTCTCTGTAAATCCTGTAAAGCTATACCTCTTTGCAAAAAGCCTTTCTGTTTGTATTACTGAAGCCCCTGTACACCTGTAGCCCCATTAGCTTTCTATAAAGCTGTCACCCCTGTAGCTCTTTGTAAAGCTGTTGCCACCATAGCTCTATGTAAAGCTGAAGGTACTATAGCTTTCTGTAAAGCTGTAACCTTTGTAGCTCTCTGTAAAGTAGTAGCTCCTGTAGCTCTGTATGAAGCTATAGTCCATGTAGCTCTCTGTAAAGTTGCAGGCCCTGTAGCTTTCTGTATAGCTGCAGTCCCTGTAGCTCTTTTTAAAGCTGTAGCCCTTATACTTTTTTGCAGATCTGTAGCCCCTGTAGCTTTCCTTACATCTGTGAGGGCTTGTGTAGTACTCTGTACTTCTGTAGCTCTTTGTAAAAACTGTAACCCTATAATCTATACAAGCTTGAGAAAGTAGTAGATCACCAGCACTCAAAACATATAATTTTAAATCTTTGTGTTCATTTATTGATATGTAGCATCACATATATCAGATAGCCAATGTTTTGTGGCCACGCAGGGTCCCTTCATCAGGGCGACATTGTGATGTCTCTATGTCGCCCTGATGAAGGGATCCTGCGTGGCCCTGAAACGTTGGCTATCTGATTTACTGTATCTGACGCTACACATCAATAAATGAACACAAAGATTTAAAATGATAACTTTTGAGTGCTGGTGATCTACTACTTTCTCAAGTTTGAACATACACTGCGCCATCCGTGTTTATCATTACAAGTACTGCATCTGCTACAGGCTGTAGACGCTAAAAGGAGTGCAGGGGGCACATCTGAATACTATAATCTATACAAAACTATAGCCGCTGCAATTCACTGCAAAGCCGTAGACTCTCTAGCTCTCTGTAAATCTGTAGACCCTGTAACTTCACATAAAGCTAAAGCCTTTGTGGCCTTTCCAAAGAGGTAGCCCCCGTAGCTCTGTGAAGATATACAAATTATGTAGTTAGTGAGAAATACATAATTTAGTAGCCACACCAATGATTTTATAGCTAACAATCTTCAGATAAGTATGTGTATTTGGCAAGCTTTATCGGTCATCATCATGGATCTGAGAAGCCATAGTAATTATTTATTGGGCTCATAATAGCAAGAAATATTAAACTCGAGGTGATGCAAGTTCTACTTGAAGTATATAAGAAACTATGATGATTTATAAGCTATACTCCCCATATATAGGCTCATGACACGTCCGCAATGTTTATGTAGCTGGTATAATTTTCTTAGGGATATAGCTTGTCCATAATAATAATAGTAAAAATCTGCGCTAATGGAAAATTAAAAACAAATAGCAAGTTAAAATCTGGTATACCAAAGTTGTAAAGCCTTAATAGTCGAAGGTGTAAGTGTACAGCGCTCAGAACCTTTCCGTGGAATGAAAACACTCAACATGCTAAAGAGTGTCTCAATATAAATACAACAAAGTGTTATGTAACGGTACTAAAATATAAATTGTAAGCGCTGTACAATTACACCTTTGACTATATAGCTTGTCCAACCTTAATGGATTGCATTGCACAATATTGTAACATAGGTTGTCCTAGAGTGCTCTCCTGCTTAGTCAACAGCCACATGTATAGTTGCCAGGACCTTCTGTAAGTTTGCCAGATTTTGCCAAAGTCTGGCACAATTGTGACTGACACCCCCACCTCCAGGTCCAATCAGTTGTGGCTGGGGCATTCCCCACTCTATTGTGCTCTATTGTGCTGTGTAGCTGCAGGGTGGGGAATGTTCCAGTTGCAACTGATTAGGTAAAAAGGGGTGTGTTAGCAATAGTTTTGTGTGGGCTGGGCAAGTCCTGACCTGTGTATCAGAGCTGCTATTAGCAACTATTTCATTGCTGATAAGTAGAAACAGCTGTAACTAAAATGTCAAAATGTAAACAAACATTGGCACATTGTAGCTAGTTGCAGCTGTCTGAGCAACTAATTATAATGCTTCTGTTTTATTTGCACAGCAGTTCCTGAAAAAACTATTTCCCATTAATCCCTTTTTACTCCCTTGTTACCCCAAACTGGCCCCAATAAGCTAATTTCTCTCCCTTCACTGCTCAACTACTTTTTAACATGTATTTATTTTTATATTGTTTATGTGGCATTTTGAATTCCATTTGTTTGTTTTGGAAGTGAACCTTAACAAAAGATATGCAAAGAAAAAAAAAACCTTCCAAAATGTCCCTTTATACCAGAAAACATAAATTTGGCAACAGGTTAAAAGGGACAAATTCCAGAAAAAAATAACTTCATACCTATAGTAACACTTAGGACTTTCACAATACATTATCTGTTAAAAAAACAATTACTGCCATTTAAAACATATGCACCTGGAAAATTGACCTGCAGTTAACATTTTGTGTATGTCATCTTTGATGCTTTATGAATGTACCCCTTATTTTGGAATTATCACTGGTCAAACTGGAAACAAATAGTTTAGCTTGATTTACTTAGCTGGCCTCTTTGTTGATTCTTTGAAACAATATGGCAAATTAAATAACTGTTAAAAGACGATAGCACAGAAAGAAAACATTGACTTTTCCACCCCTCAAAAAACAATATAGGCCTCACTTCTATTGGTTACAACTTAAGTAGGTGCAGTTTCAACTTTTATACAAAGGGTTATAAACAGTGTTGCCTGCAAAAGAAGACAGTGAGAGGAATTTAAAGTTCCGTATAACAAAACAAAATGGTGTTCAGACCCAAAATCGGAAAGAAAAATCCGAAAAGAAACACATTTTTTGCCGGCTTACATGTCTATTGGATGCCTGCTGTAGTACCATCTGCTGGCCCCTACATTACTACTGTGATTGAAAGTATACTTATTATTTGCCCCCACCACAAGCTAAAGTACCACACCCTAACCTCCACCCTGCAGCCATGGCCCTGCAATGTTTGCAACATACCTTTGTGTTGGCCGCGCCCACTTACATGGACCTCCAAGGATCCATCTGAAAAGGAAGGGTGCGGGGGTCAAAAAGCATAAACTCAATTTCTTTAAAGGTGCCCTTATCCTTTAAAAGGTTAGCATTCTACACACACTGGCAACAGCATGGTGACTTACAGTATATTACTATTACTGGATACTTTATTTCACTAATTTATTTAGCACCAACTTATTTTATAGCACTATAAAATGGGACTACACCCTCCTATCCTTTACAGCCAAGGATGCCGTCATCTTCGCCTATTTTGAATGCAGTTCCATGGTACTGTACATGTGATCAGCTATGACACCACCCATAACCTAAAAGTTGTGTTGAGAACTGAAATTAGCACACTGGCGACCTTGACAGTTGGCATGCCTTAAAAATAACCATTTTAGGAGACTAAAATGGTAAATTGGTGGGTCAGGTTCCACTTTAAATAGAAGACTGAACCACTGACATCAGACCTGTTACCAAAGGAGTTGAAAATGTCCCTGTCATCATTACACTGGGGCCAGTACCGGTGAAAAGATGAGTCCCCTAACTAGTGAAGAAAGCTGCCTTTGCCCAAATACTAAATGTAATGTTATATTAGGCAAGCATGTAACAGTAGTGGAGGCTGTAGAGGCATGCTCTTCTGCAGACCTAATACCACTAGTTCTGGAGGTTTACAGTTGAAGCCTACATTGTTGGAAAGATGACAGTGACAGCTACACTTATAGTTCTGTTCAATTTACAAACATTACAGAAGATAACCCACATACAAATATAAAAATAATTCAGACATGTAGTTCTCTCATTGAGAATCCCATTAAATAATTAATACTCACTTAGAGTGAGATCTTTCCCATTTTACTAAAATGTATCTATGCATTTCTCAATATTGTAGGCAAATACAATGTTGCATAGTAGTATATTTTGTAGACACCAAAACCATACATTTTGTAAATAGCTTTTATTGTCTTTGTTGTTATGCTTGTATAGGCTTTTAGATGGGGTCAGTGAGGAACAGTCAAATGTGTTGCTCCGTACATAGTTGTTGACACACCATAATGTTGTATATATGTAAACCCCCACTGCCATATGTGAATATCTGTAGACATGTTATTAAAACAAGTAAGCCATTTGGCTACTTATACACCAACACTTGATCATTACATTTAGTGAGTATACTGTTGTTTTAGCTAACAATTTCATTATCACTGCATGTGGCTCTAATCATGTTCTTTATTGTAGTTGATTTGCTCACCCCGCAAGTCTTTCCTTTTATCGCTTTTGGTCAAGAAGGAAACAGCTATATCACAATGGCATGTATGGCACAAAAATATTTTCCCACTCCTGTGACTGTGAATTGGAGCACGACTTCTGGGGGAATACTGTCCGGAGAAAAGAATATTGAGTTCCCCCTCTCTGGAGATCCACTTAGTTACAATTTGGTCACCCAGATGATTGTCAGCAGTTCAGAGCGGAATAGCAATAGTTACATTTGTGGCATCAAGCACTATTCCAGCAGTATCCAGAAGGTTATACCAAAAAGTAAGTAAACACTAAATTCTAATCTAGACTCTACTGTTAATGCAGTCAAATGATGTTAACCTATCATATGTTTACATTAAGCGAATATATGTTCAATTATGAACATACAGTACAGGTCTGCACATACTCCAAGGTGCTTAAGAGGAAAACCTTTTAACCTAAAAGTTATACTCAGGCATTTTCAGTTATTATTCTAGAACCTAAATTAAACGTCTAGCGCTGACACTAGAATGACAGATGGTTGCAGTGCATTTGATAACACATACGTGTAGAGTTTCCCTTCCCAGAACACACTAAGGGGTCTATTCACAAAGCTGCCGAGGGCAGCCGAGTGAATGACCGATCAGAAGTGAAGTGAGCCGAACACTGTTCGGCTATTCACCTCAGGCTGGTACGGCTGATTTCAGCCGTATATCGGCTGAAATCAGCCGTACATCGGCTTGCTTCGTGTGGCTTTGGATCAGCCGAACATGCTCAGCATGTTCGGCTGATCCGAAGTGCAGAAGGAGTTCGACTCAGCCGATCCAACATCTGGATCGGCTGAGCCGAACCTCCGGCAGGCTTCTCACTGCTGTTCGGGCTATTCTGAAAGATTCCGAACAAGCGCATAGAAGTGAATCAGCCACATAGAAAATATTGGGACTTCTGCTTAAAATGCATTTTCATGCATTCAGTAAAATGCATAGTTTGCTGCATAAAAACAAGTCTGAATAGACCCTTAGGAATCACTGTACAGTCCTCAGTCAGCCCTCAGTAACTCTAGAATAGACTTGTGCGCCGTCAAAAAATTTGTTCTGTTTCGTTTCGTTTTGGAATATCCGTTATTTCGTATTTCGGATAAAAAAACAACTACCACTCCAATATTAACAAAGGTATTTTGCTTTTTAACTTTAATATAACGAATGTTCGTAATGGAACGAAAATACGTCAACGGAATTTCGTATTTCGGATAAAAAAACAACTACCACTCCAATATTAACAAAGGTATTTTGCTTTTTAACTTTAATATAACGAATGTTCGTAATGGAACGAAAATACGTCAACGGAATTTCGTATTTCGGATAAAAAAACAACTACCACTCCAATATTAACAAAGGTATTTTGCTTTTTAACTTTAATATAACGAATGTTCGTAATGGAACGAAAATACGTCAACGGAATTTCGTATTTCGGATAAAAAAACAACTACCACTCCAATATTAACAAAGGTATTTTGCTTTTTAACTTTAATATAACGAATGTTCGTAATGGAACGAAAATACGTCAACGGAATTTCGTATTTCGGATAAAAAAACAACTACCACTCCAATATTAACAAAGGTATTTTGCTTTTTAACTTTAATATAACGAATGTTCGTAATGGAACGAAAATACGTCAACGGAATTTCGTATTTCGGATAAAAAAACAACTACCACTCCAATATTAACAAAGGTATTTTGCTTTTTAACTTTAATATAACGAATGTTCGTAATGGAACGAAAATACGTCAACGGAATTTCGTATTTCGGATAAAAAAACAACTACCACTCCAATATTAACAAAGGTATTTTGCTTTTTAACTTTAATATAACGAATGTTCGTAATGGAACGAAAATACGTCAACGGAATTTCGTATTTCGGATAAAAAAACAACTACCACTCCAATATTAACAAAGGTATTTTGCTTTTTAACTTTAATATAACGAATGTTCGTAATGGAACGAAAATACGTCAACGGAATTTCGTATTTCGGATAAAAAAACAACTACCACTCCAATATTAACAAAGGTATTTTGCTTTTTAACTTTAATATAACGAATGTTCGTAATGGAACGAAAATACGTCAACGGAATTTCGTATTTCGGATAAAAAAACAACTACCACTCCAATATTAACAAAGGTATTTTGCTTTTTAACTTTAATATAACGAATGTTCGTAATGGAACGAAAATACGTCAACGGAATTTCGTATTTCGGATATAATTCGGAAACTGCCATTCGGATTTCGGATGCTCCGAAATACAGAATTTCAGGAAAATTCGTACGAATTTCGATTCGTAACGAAACGAATCGCACATGTCTACTCTAGAACCAGTAATGCAATGTCACTATAATATAAATAGGTTACCTTAGGTTTAACTGATGGATGTGACTCTTGATGTTCTTATGCTTGCCTCCTTAATATTTAATAATTTTATTACATGTAATCATTTAATTTAAACATTTACTTTAATGATATCTACATAAATTAGTGGTGGTGAGGACCTTAGTAAACCTCTTTCCACTCTTTTTTTTTGTTACTGTATTCTTTAGGTTGTGGTCCACTACCGAATATAAATGTCCAAATCCTACAAGCATCCTGTTTAAACAACACCAGTAACCAAGTAGAGCTGTCTTGCCAGGTATATAACCTAGCCTCTCAGGATGCCACTATAAAATGGTTCATCAATGAGAAGGAGAGACCTCTTACTCAAAACGTACGTCGCCTGGGAAAATCTGACGAAAACCTTTATGGTCTACAAAGCACAGTGAACATCTTTCAGGGAGAGTGGAACGATGGTGCTCGCATTAAATGTCAGGTGACAGATACAAAAACTGGCAAATCTAGTGATGCTTCAGCCAGGAAATGCTCAGGTATGAAATCCCATGCTTTGTATATGAATAAACCATATAACATCACCACCTTAAAGTGTATCTAAATCCAGAATGTTTTGTTTAACTTTAAGATAGAGTAGGGAATAATTATCAAACTTGTCAGGTTGTTTTCTTTGTCTGTGACCCAGCTAGGGAAGTCTTCCAATGGAAACACTTATTATGGGAAAAACTGTCTAAGAGAGGATTCCCCCTACATTAGAGGGAGTTCCTTTCACTTCCTGATGTGTGCACAGAACACCAGAACAGAACAAAGCTCAATGGTGTTTTAACCCTTCCCTGCTTTATCCACCATTAAAAAGAAATGTCTTTAATTTAGCTGTTTTAACTAAGATTCAGCTGAACAAGGTATATTTTGTGGTCTGCAGGTAAACATATGCTTAGTTGATTTTAATCTGCTATACCAAAGGAAAGTATAGCTATCGTATAACTAATTCTAACTCTTGATCATACTATTAAGATAACATCAGATGGCTCTGGTGATTAGTAGTAACAGGTCATTAATACAACACAAAACACATACCACCCCTGCTCCCACTCCTATGTGAAATGCCAAAAAATACACCAAATATGTATGTGAGAACTGAATACTTTTCTAAACCAAATAATGTTTCTAAGACTGAATCAGCATTGTCCATTTAAGTGTTCAGTAAAAATCATGTGCTTTTAACATCCAATCAGTGGGGCATTTACTTGCAGCTCAAGCCATGTAAAACACTGCATTACCCAAAAGCCCCTTCACCTTTTTCAGGGCTTTAACCTTAATAATGGTATTTGGTATAAAAGGCTGGTTCTTGGTGGGATATTTTGTGATACAGACACAGCTTCTTGTTACCTCCCTTCGGTTCATGTTTCTCTTGGAAAATATTATGTAGGCTGAATCCTTTACTGTAAGCAACCCTTAGCTTCCTGTGAACTTTAAATACGATGACAGCTGGACACTTGGGAATAATAACTAGGAACGTATCAACTATTTACCTGCTACAGTATATTGTATTCCTTTACATTTTATAGCAATACTGTTCTCAAGGCAGGGTTCATTGTTGTTGTTTTATTCAACAGAGAGCACCAACTGTTTAGGAATCGAAGTGACCATGGTACCTCCCACTATTGAGGAACTCTATGTGCAGAAAACTGCCCGTATAGCTTGTGTGGCATACAACCTGAGACAGTCGACCGGGTATAGTTTCAATTTTGACTACCCTGGAGCTCCAGCCACAAAGAATATTCAAACTGAGGACCCTAAGCTGAATGAAAGTGGCATGTACACTGTGACCAGTATCCTCACTGTGAACCCTGAGACCTGGCATTCAAATACAGAATTTACTTGCATTTTCAAGTTCACAAGGCTCCCCAATTCAATCATTAGAACAATCTCCAAGAAAACAGGTGAGTGTGTAAAATGCATTAAATCTACAGCATATATCTTAGATCATGTATTTATGTGCACTGGTTGGAAGAAATCAAAAATGTATTCATTTTTTTTTTTTTAAAGGAGCATTAAATATGTTTTTTTAAAGATTCATGACACAGACATTAAAGGTCTGTAATTATGTTAGCAGATTGCTTAAGAACAGTATAACAGATTCATTTAAAAAGATGTAAGAAAAAGTGTTGCCATAATTTTAATAATACTGGATACCATGGACAATTCCTCTACCGTTTTGTTTTGGACATGTAGATAAGCAATTGATTTATTTTTTTCTTTAAAGTGTAACTCCACCCTTAACCCTTATAAGTTTAATAGAGCGAAGAAGAGCTAGAAAACCCATCAGGTTTTTATTGCTGTCTGTGGCCTTATTACTGCAATTCACCATCTGGTGGTGACAACATTCTCATCAAAGTGGAAGAGAAGGAAAATGTGCAACAGAGACCCAGATATCATTAAAATATTTGATAAGTCTGAAAAAACATTTTGTTTTTATTGCTGTTTGCATCCATGTTGAAGACATCACAAAGATATGTAATGCATCACCAGGATATGTCATCAAAGAAAGTCCAGTCCAGTGAAAAGAAACAGTGGTTCTAACCTTTCTCTACTCTAAACATTTTGGCTAGAGTATCAGTTTCATAAGGTAGAACAAAAGGAGCTCTTTAGAGTAGGTAAAACAATAAATAGATGATTTAGTGCAATGGGTCACAACCTTTTACATTGCTCCCTGCCTTAAAGTGTATGTAAGCCCAAATCACTAATATCTCATATAAGCTTTAACATGTCACTTCAAAAGCCATTTTGAATATTTCTAAATTTACAAATTTCTTTAACTAATCATAACAAAGGGAAAAAAATGTGTAAGGCCAGAAAAATCAATTTTATCAATATATATGCCAAAAATCCTAAAAACAGGTTCTGCCTTGACCCCTTTAAATGCACACCTAGAAAAGGGAAACTACATAGAAGATATGGAAGAGTCAACATGATATGTACAAAATGCAACATTTGTATTCAGTTGACTTAAAAATAGAAGACACCGGTACTAGAAGACATACAAGATTATTCACAAAAGGGTGAAGAGTTTGGAGAAGGCAGGAGAAGTGAAGAATCTAGGACATTATAGCTGAATCGGAAAGTGAGCTGAATTGGAGAATTTTTCCAAATTAGCTATGTTGTCCTAGATTGTTCACTTCTCCTGCCTTCTCCAAACTCTTCACCCTTTTGCAAAAAACCCTGATAATATTAAACAAGATATCTACTAATATTTGTAACCACTATTGTTACAGATGCACCTGTAATACCGTATATACTCGAGTATAAGCCGAGTTTTTCAGCCCATTTTTTGTGCTGAAAAGTGCCCCCCCTCGGCTTATACTCGAGTCAGCGTCTCGAGCTGGTCAGGTTTCTTCTTACTTACCTCGCCGAACGTCGCGTCACTGCTGCTCCGGTGGGCGGCGCTCCGAGCGGCGTCATCTGGCAGTCTCCGGGTCCTAATTTAGGTGGCCAGAGACTGCCAGATGACACCGCTCGGAGCGCCGC
>NW_017306493.1:225919-255730 GCF_000935625.1 Nanorana parkeri
TTTGGGGGGGAGATTTATTAAGCAATTATGTATTGTCTGCACTGTATTAGCAGTATATACTCTATATAGAGTATATACTGCTAACACAGTGCAGACAATACATTTACAATTATACTAACATGAATGGATTAAATGATCTGTATGTAGCCCTGTACTATGGATCATTTAACCCATTCATGTTAGCAGAGGATCATTGTAAATGTATTGTTGCAGGCACTCTATATGTACATGTACTATATACTACATATAGAATGCACTGAACAATAGATTTACAATTATCCTCTGCTAATATGAATGGGTTAAATGATCCGTAGTACATGATATGTAGCCCTGTACCCCCTTTTCCACTTACAGAGCTAGGTTATTGTTTTTCTTTTATTCATGTCATTTTATTGGTATCTATCTTCATTTTGTACATTTACCAGTAGCTTCCTCATTTCCCACCCTCGGCTTATATTCGAGTCAATACTTTTTCCCAGTTTTTTGTGGTAAAATTAGGTACCTCGGCTTATATTCGGGACGGCTTATACTCGAATATATACGGTATATCAGTCTTACTGTAAATTATTTTTCCATTTGAAGACACATTATAGATGTTCTCTTGAGTTTACTGTGGTAGAAAGTTATAAAATAATGGAATTTCCATGCATACCATATGCCAAGGACCTGCTCTGCTCTGTGTCCACCTGTTGTACTTGCTGCTGTTCCTTCTGTCCTTCCTTTCCTGCAGTCCTGCCTGGCTTTCACTGCTATACACTGCTACAAACCTCCTTCCTTTGTCCTGGCTTGAGCAGACTCTGTCCTATTTATCTGTTTAGGTGAGCTGTGAACCTGCAGGGCCATGGCTACAAGCATACCCTCTTATTCCTATACTCCAGCCTGTGATTGTACAGTGATTGGAGAAGTAGCACAGTGATTAGCTCATCTTTCTGTCACTTTACTTTTCTCCTCCTACCAGCATGTTTATTGTAGAACATGTACTGATTGGCTGCTTGTGCTGCTACTTCCTCTCATACTTCAGTCCTGAAATACAGAGGATGTGAGGGGTTGATTCCTTGCCAAATTAAGGTACTTATACTGCTTACATTTAAAAAAGTACATTTGGAGATGTATTAATGATTACAAATCTGCATCACCTTGTTGCAACTAAGCAGAAGGCCTGCTCCCCTCTGAAATTGGAAGCACCACTTCAGTGGTTGCATGGTTCTGCTCAGTTGTAAATGGCCATAGGCCCACCATTAAAATTCCCTGCAAACACTTTAAACACAGACACAGTCACTAGAGGCAAGCTCTTTCCCCCAGGACAGCATTTGTAGTCCATAGGCTGGCTTCCTCTGGCTCTTTCTACACACATTTCAGTGATCCCTTGTCCCATTTAACCCAGGCATTGCCTATGAGTGTAATCTTTGGAACTCACTTTAGACTTTCCTAGGATGAGGGGATAACAGGCATTCCAGCCCTCGCTGCATGAACAGAGCCCACACAGGTGCTGAACACCTATCTTTCTTTCTCTCGCTCTTCACCATCCCTCCACATAATAACAAAAGTCCAGAGTTTGGTTAGATGAATCTCTAAACTTTACTTGGAAATAGAATGAATGCAACTGTTTTCTCAAAATCAAATTATTTTTCCAGCAAAGTGACATTGCTAGGTTTGTGCATTATAGCTATGCTCAATTAGTCTCTCTTATAGAGGAAACTCCCAGCATGCCTTCAGCATTTACCTATCTCTCTCACTGGAAGGGCATCCTTTGCCAAAAGGGTACTCACATAATAAGGCGGAACCCTAATTACTAAGCCATCTACCCTGAGCACTCCATGGGTCAAGCTCTCTCACTGAAAACCCCGCCCACCTTTAGATATCAATCGGCAGTTTAAGTGACAGGCATGTTGTCTGGTTCCCAAAAGGTGGGACTTACCTTAAGGGGGCCAAACACATATATTTCAGGTTTAAATGATTTATTTCTTGTACCATATTCTAGTTTTCAATTAAATAGAATTAATAAAAGGAATTTCTGTTTTAAACACAGAGACAACGTTGATAGCACCAAGCGTTGCAGTATTTCCACCACCTCCAGAAGACATAGCCAAGAACGAGCTCTGTACCCTAACATGCACTGCCAAAGGCTTTTATCCTGTAGAGATCTACATGGGATGGACAGAAAATGAGATGGTGGTTTTCAAGGATCAATATGTTAACAGCAAACCAAACCGTAACAATGGAAATCAAAGTTTTTTTGCAAGCAGTTCACTGAGCATTCCCTGCGATGACTGGATAGCAGACAATAGCTATAGCTGTGTAGTGGGACATGAAGCCAACGCGCAGAAATTTGTCAGGAGACCTATTGACAAATATTCTGGTAAACCAGCAAAGATCAATGTGTCTGTCATCATGTCTGATACCACCTTGTCTTGTATGTAAAAGTGTTACATGTATAGTCCTCTGCTATTCTCTCGCCCTACTTCAGTAAAGAAATGTCCACAATTCACTCCTACAAAAAATGAGGGCTGTATTTTGTAAATGAACTTAATCTGCAATAAATATTATAAAGAAAAATCTTTCAAAAAGGAGATTCCTGCAAATACAGCTTTGATTATTGATTAATTTTTACAAATCACTTTATTAATAATAATGAAGGGCAGACTTTTGGTGTTTTGAAATGTGCTTATTAAATAACATAGTACAAAAGAAATGTATGATAATCCTCAGCAAATAATTATTAAGCAGCTTTTTGCAACCCAGTGAAATGCCAACCGAGAGATAATCTGGTTATTGTGTACCACTGCTCTTGGCATTGTTATTTAGTATACCAGAAGGCAATCTTTGTAAAATGGGTAATCCAAATTAATATTTAACCAGAAGAGTTCTGACTATTTGTGAACAGATGGACATAACTATGAGGAACCAAAATAGTTATTACAGAGTTTAGCAACCTCAGCACACCAGCTGCAATGAAACTACAACTACCCTTAATGCCTCTGCCTGTGGGAGTTATGCTGGTGGCATTTTTAGTTTCACCACAGCTGGAATGCCAAAGTTACCTACCCCTGAGTTAATAGATCAGGTGTATACCTTTTCATCTTTGTTATACCTAGGGATCTAAAGCCAACCTTTTATTTTGTTTCGGATAGAGTAGGGAAAAGTTAGAACCCTTGTCAGTTTTTTTTTATCCGTGTCTCACTGGGGAGAATTACCTTCACTTCCTGTCTGGTATCTACAACAGGAAACATGTAAATCTCCCAAAAATAAGGGATTCACCGCTTACACAACTGTCCCCACTGGAAGGTTTCCCCAATCTTCTGGTCCAATGACAACTGGAAGATTATGGATTTTCCCAACATTTTTCTGTCCTGGTGACCATGGTCACCAGGTCTTATAGTGAGGGTGATTCTCCCCAGTGAAGTCCCAGACAGCAATGAATATCCTTACTAAAAAAATGTTTTGGCTTTATATACATGTAATGATGTAGAACAGATAGAACCCCATTTCATTATACTCCCTTGTATGCTGTTCTTGCTGGCTTGGATAAATAGACACTTTACACATTTCTGTTGCCAAAATAAAAGCCTATCCATAGAAAGCCTTGACCATATAGAAGCAGCGATGAAAAATGGATCAGTACACTTAATGGTAAATCAGCTTAGTGCTACATAAATAAACATTCTAAAAACCATTCAAAATATTTGATACATGTGCAGTGGTTTAACATTTAAATTACTTTAATTACTACTATTTACTAAAAGAACACTCCAACTGGAACAAAGATGATGTGTGATTGCTATCAATCTGAATCACATGCTGGCTTCTCAGAACTTTACTGTATCCAATAGACTTATCAGTAGCCGGTCATCACAAAGCCAAAAAATGGAGTCTCACTGCCGAAATACTTTCTTCATAGTGTTGAATTATAAAGCAATTTAACAACCTGTCACAAATGAACCCAACTGCAAGAAGGCGGTAGCTTCCAATGCAGTTGTAATTCTGTACAGCCAGTCTTTTTGTTCACACACCTTTGCCACACAGCCCAGCTAGTCAGGTGATACAATTATTGAATAGCTGTTACAGCCACTGAACTAACAAACTGGCTTTGTTTACACCACCCACTGCTGTATTTCTGCGCAATAGTGCAGTAGCGTCCAATAGCATTCTATGGGTACGTCTTTTTATTCAAGCAAATCAGAGGCAGCAGGATGTAAACTAATCCCAGGGGTTTACTAGATTATTCATTACAAGTTAAGTATGCAGCTAGGGGCGAGGGGTGCTAGGTGAGTTGTGAGGGTGGGGGATAAGTGAAATTTGTTTAAAAGTGCACTTATCCTTCAGCCTGTCATTAGATAAGAAGAGGTAAAACTGCTTTGTAAAGATATAATACCAGCTTTTTGCTCTCTTGCAGAGCAATAAACACTAGAGTCTTCAGTATGGAAGACTTTCTTGTGTCAGATGCCTTTGTCTCCTCACTGCCCACTGTGCCACTCCTCTCTTCCCCTCCGGCCGCTTCAACATTAGTGTGTCCTTTCAGAGCTGTAGGGACATAATAATGAGGTATCAGCAGAGGGCGGAACCACGGCGAGCGCGAGGAGACACGTGCATCTGACACTTGCTTCCCGGGGACCGCTGCCCCTCCTGTGGGCCCGGGACTGGCATCACAGGTATCGGCAGGAAGCAGGGAAGCAGACTGGCGAACATACGTTTGCCAATCTGCTCTCCGCTGAATGGGGTCAGAAGTGATGCTGATTGTATCACTTCCGGTCCTTTAGCTGTCATTTCCCACTGCAGAAGCCAGGAAGAAGCTATTGGAGTGCAATCTGTGATCCAATAGCTTCAGCTTCTTTGTAATGGAAAGGTGAGACCAGGGGTCTAATTGACCCCTAATGTTACCTTAAAGAGAGCCTGTGACCTCCAATGTGCTATCACATACATGTGAAACAGCTTACAAGCCCCTTATAGCAGTTAAGTAAAAAAAAAAAAAGGTTTTTAAAAAATTAGATAAAATAAATGTAAATTAAAAATATTTTAAAGTCCCCCACGCCCTCGTGAGCGCATGCATATTAATGTAAGCACACGTTGGGGTACGTCTACTTATGAAAACGATGATCACGTTACACATGTTAGGTATCACCGCGCACACCAGATAAGAGCAATAATTCTAGTGCCAAAATTCTTGGGTATCTAAAGCAATGTCCTGTTCGGGCTTTTAAAGTGTTGCCTATGGACAATTTGGGGTACCGTCACCTAAAATGTGGATTATAATATGTGTGCAAAAAACACAAAAAATGCCTCGACAGTGAAAAGGTTAAAGCTCTCACAAACAGGATGCAGGCAAAATTGAGAAAACCCCGCTATGTTTGTTACCAGTTCCTATTCACACAGCATAGCTAAAAGTAATTTTTGAAATAATTCCTATTTTTAGATGTGTTTGAGTTGCAGGCCCTTGCATGCTCCTCTCTCAGTATTAGTAACAGGAAACTCTGACTGTCCTAATAGAAAGCCTGAGGACAGATTGAGCTCCCCCTCATTAACATACAATGAAAAAAGGAAAGGTTCTAGATCTTTAACCCTTTTGTGTTAAAAGTATTCAGACCTACTTTACAACTGATAATGAGATCTGGCAGCACAGTACAGACAGGGTTAATTATCCAAAACATTAGTCTCCCCACCCCTTTGCAATCCAGAGGAAATACATTTACAGAGAAACTGAGCAAGTTTTATGTAAGCAGCAATTTATTTATTTTTAAAGTTCTGCTATGTGAACAAATTTTTTTTTTTACAGCAGAAGAGCCGCCTGACAATAGGAAACTATTGGACGGAGCTAGCTGTCACTGCTAGCTCTGCACAATCGTTTTCTATTAACTTTTTTCTACTTTTTTCACTCTTTTTCTGTTCTGCTCGGTGCCTCTGAGGGACCGAGCAGAACAGCCGAGCCAAATGCCGTTCGGCGGCATTCGGCTATTCTCTCACTGCTGTTCGGGATCTTTCAGAATAGCCCGAACAGCAGTGTGAAGCCTGCCGGAGGTTCGGCTCAGCCGATCCAGATGTTGGATCGGCTGAGTCGAACTCCTTCTGCACTTCGGGTCAGCCGAACATGCTGAGCATGTTCGGCTGATCCGAAGCCACACGAAGCAAGCCGATGTACGGCTGAAATCAGCCGTACCAGCCTGAAGTGAATAGCCGAACAGTGTTCGGCTCACTTCACTTCTGATCGGTCATTCACTCGGCTGCCCTCGGCAGCTTTGTGAATAGACCCCTAGATTTGATCTGACCCTGCTGACCACCAGGGATTCCCTTACTTCCTCTTGTGGCTATTGGACAGGAAGTGAAAGGAAACTGCCCCAATGGGAAACAAATAGCAAAAACAGCTGACAGGGGTTATACCCCCCCGCCCCCCACACACACACGCTATCCAAAATAAAAAACTGTTTTGGCTTCAGTTCTTCTTTACTGCACTAAGCACTGACATCACTGATGTAGCTAGGGAAGAGCAGCTTAGGCAGCTGTCCAGAGTTATCTTAGATCTCAGTGCCAAGATGTAATTACTGGCATTTTTTCGGTAGGAAATTCCCAGACGAAGTATTAGTAATAAAAAAGCATCCCTTAACACTTATTCCTTATTGCTCCTCCAGACTGTTAAGTGGTATGTAGTAGGAAAGATTAAGGGGGTTATTCACAAAGGTGCCGAAGGCAGCCAAGTGAATAACTGAGCCGAAGAGAAGTGAGCCAAATGGCGTTCAGCTATTCACTTTGGCACTGTACGGCTGATTTCAGCCATACATCAGCTGCTTTCGGTCAACCGAACATGCTCTGCATACTAGCTGAGCCGAAGTGCAGAAGCAGTTCGACTCAGCCAATCCAACATCTGGATCTGCTGAGCCGAAGTTCCAGCAGCTCACTTGCTGCCGTTCGCCCCTATTCTCATAGGGGCCGAACGGCAGTGAGTGAATAGCCGAATGCCACGGAATAATTTTAATAAATGTAAAAGAAACAAAAAGAAATAAAAATGTTACAAAAATGATTTTTTAAAATGTAGAGAAAAAAAATATATATAGCGTGTGGTCCCCCTCCTGATCCATACCAGACCCTTTAGGTCTAATAGGAAAGTTAGGAGGGACCCCTATTTAATACAAAAAGAGGCCAGGCCGGGCAGGAAAGGGGGGGCAGCAAGCCCCCCTGCCATACCAGGCCACATGCCTTAGGGATCTGGTGCTTTTCCAGGGTCCCCTCTGGAAAAGCACCTTGACCCCATGCCGATGGGGACAAGGGTATCTTCCCCCACTAGCCCTGGGGCATTGGTTGTGGTGGTACGGGCAGGGGGGCTTATTCACATCAGGGAACACTTTAAAAAAAAAAGCTTCCCCCTTGTGAATGAGTAAGGCTTGTACCCCTACCTATTCACTAAAGGGTTAAATTAACATTTTAAAAAAGAGACCAGACTTTTGAAAAATCCTTTATTTGAAAATAAAAGAAAACAAAGTTCTTTATTTAAAAAAATCCCAAAATATGGATCCACCAACGTAATCCAGGGTCAATCATGATGTCCAGATGTTTTGCCGCCACCTGCCAGATGGTCCCGGACAAAGGTCCCAGACAAAGGACATCATGGCCGGCTCCGCTCAGTTGCTGACCGCCTCGGCTGTCTTCGGCTGCTGTATTGCTGTATGGGCTATTGTGAGCCCTTCCGGTTGACTGAACTGAAGGGCACCGACGGCCGAAGTGACCCGAAAGAACCGAAGCTACGTTTATATCCTTCTGCTTCTTCGTGAATAACCCTCTTAGTCTTTCCTACCACATAACACTTAACCCTTCAACACTTAATCATTCGCTACCACTAACAACTAACTAAAAGTAGTAGCTTAAAGGAGAACTATGGGGTTAAGGCTTTTCCCCATAGTTTTCCTTAGGGTAACGGGAGGACACAAACTAGCGTCCTCCCGTCACCCTAGGCTCAGTATACCGCGAGCTGTGGCTCGCGGTATACTGAGACGCCGCAGCTGAAGCGGATCCCGACAATTCTGCACTTTGCTGGCAGTGTCAAGAATAACCTAGCAGTCCAGAGATGCTGGGTGCAATATTATATTATGCAAGGAACAATATAACAAGGTTTCATGCACATGGACTGAATAAACACAGCTTGTAGATCTGTAACACAATTTTGTTTATGCCTCTGAAGGCAGTTCTATAATAGTCATTGTGTCCATGCAAATTGTGGCATTTAGATCCGTAATCTAGAGCAGCATTCAGGGACGTAAAAAAAATTGAGGAGCATGCTGATGGAATTCATGCCCATTCGTACATAAACACCTGTAAATGCACGCACATACAGGTGTACATTCATAGATTCATTCTGGTGGATAGAATTAACAAATATTCTACCCACTAGAATGAATTTACACATGTATGCTTTTAAATGCTGCATGCGCATAAACGCAAGTACTTTAAGCACCATTACATGTGGTTTTCACATTGGATCTTTCTGCCAGCCTTTGGTAGCAAGATCCAGTTTATATATGAGTATGTAATTATGCCTGTGTCCATGAGTCCTTGGACTGTATTGTTTGTGAATGTGGCTGATAGCATACATGAGACCTGCTGTGATGGATATATTTGTAATTGAGTGTAATTGCTTTGCTCAATAGCTGGCTAAAATGGAAATAGTATCTGGAGGCATGATCAGAAACTCCCAAAAAAGAAGTGCCTGCACATACCTGCAGCAATCTTTTTTTGCATTTCCATGCTGCTGATCGCCTCCAGCTTTTTTTTCCACTTACTTCCTGTGTACATGCATTCACTCCAGTGTTTGCTGCACCTCATTATTCTGGACTGGCTTCTTGATGGTGACAACGGTTAACTTGTGTCATTGTGTCAGCACAGCAACTTGTAGTGTCCACCAGACAGAACATGTGACAATGCAAAAGCACAACTGGAGCACAAACAGTTGTCACCTCATAACAGAAAGTGTCTGATTAAGGGCCTGCTGGAGATTTTAAAAACTGAAAACTTTAAAATTCACATCAATATGTTGATGTTTATAAGGGATTTTGGCGATTGGTCTTACATCTACTTTTACAGCCATATTTATAAAGCAATGAATGTGACTTCAACCAAGCATTCACTGGTGGTGAAGCAATCACTGTCACTTAAAACACACTCCCCTGGAAGATATACCTGCAGTATATGGTTGGTGAATGTCAGATTCACTGCTTTATAAATACTGTATGATAAAGGTTAAGCTAAGTGTTAGGGCAACCTATGGCTAAACTAGCGGGTTGGGGCCTCTGATAGGACCCTTTTTTATTGTTTTTAGTGCTGAAAGCTTCGTGCCAAGAACTACTGATGCATAAAACCAGCAAACAGCTTTATAGCTCTGATAGCAATAATCAAATAATAAAAAATGGACAATTCACAATAAATGTCACACCCCTCGAAAAGTGTACCATACAAATAACATGCAGGTGCTCACAGCCTAATATGAGGAAATAAGAGTGATTGTTTCTGTATAGCAGTTCTGTTTTTGGACCTTGTGAGGAACTGAAATTCACACCATGTCAAAACAAGTTATTTTTTGCTTTATTTTAAATGAATCATTAAATGAATAATGTAAGAAATATACATTTTGAAGACATATTCTGAGGGGAATGGGATTATACAGCTCATCATGTAAATACAGTATGCCCTATTGTTGTAGGAATATCCAGATGAAATCAAACTTACATACTACACTACAAAAGCATGGACTGTTCTTTGTGCCTAGTATCATACTATCTGCTTTATGTAACCAAAGTTTTATTGTTTTATCCTTCAGTACTACACTGGGTGGGTGAGAGGTAGAATCTATGCTATGGGCAACAACACTCAGGTCCTTGAAACACTTTAATAAATATGCCATCGTCTAGACAGGATATAGTTCTAAAGAGAAACTTGTCTAAATCACATAAGAAATATGAGCTTGTGCTTCTTTAAATTGGCCCTAGTTTGTGTGTACGTGTATGCAGGGGCGTCCCTAGCATTTTTGCTGCCTTGAAGGGGTGCACATTATGTCCCAATTCCAGCAGCTCCTGGCAACCAGTGACATCACTGGGCAGGATACCGGCCAGAGCACCCCAGGTTGCTAAGAGCTGGGCGGGGAGATGTGTAAGGCCCTTACACATCTCCCTGTCGAGCTCTTAGCAACCAGAAACGCTCTGTCCATAAAGGGGTCGCGGCAGGCACACCGCAAACACCGTGCAGCAGAGCGGCCATGCCGCTCTGTCTGCCTAGTGCCCCCCTACATGACCCAAAGAGATGCCGCCTAGGGCAACAGCCTCAAGCTACCTCAATTTAGAGGCAGCCCTGCATAAATGTATGTATGTATGTAAGATAGGGATACATAATCTATGGGATGCATTACTGTAAATCACATATTCTAACATATGTACCTTGTTCAGCTTGTTGCAGGCACATAATCAGCGAAGAGGAGGGAGAAGACACTGATAACCGCTGGGAGATCACCACAACATTCATGTCCTTGTTCGCTTTAAGTCTGATTTATAGTGTCACTGTAACCGTATTCAAGGTAAGAAACACTGGTAGTGAATAGGTATGTATAGGTAACACAAATCCATAGTATAGTTGTCTACTGTCCGTTATTTTAAGGAAAACGACACGTTCTGAACAGTGACTGATTTCACAAAAACATTCCTGCTACATCCCGTCCCATGTACAGCCATCTGAGGCAAATAATGGCAACCCAACTGAGCTCTGGAGATAATAGCCCAAGGTCTTATGTCCACTTATTCTCATCTATTCATGCAAAAATTGACAGGCAGATGGTGCCAGAAGTGAGGGCCTTGTTTGTGTTGTACAAAAAGAAGGTGGCAACTGTGACAAGCCTCTCTGTCTTTTCTGATATTTCATTGTATTTTCACTTCACTGTCCATATTCCATACTTGAACAACGTACTTGGCCTACATTTTATACAATAGCCTCTTCTACTCAAAGTTTCTAACAATATTAAAGCAGCCCTTTTTTTTTCCTCTCCTTTTTCTTTTAATTATATTATTGTTACATTATTGTTTAAACCAGTTAGGTATATGTTTTATGATGATTTAATTGCTTTTCAACTATTGTTATAGTTGATCTATATCTCAGTACCCACACCAAAACCTGAATAAAAACTTAAATTATCAAGATAAAAAAATATCCTAAAGGAAGGTCCATGCTATAGAAGATGTATTATAAGCACCCTTTTGGTGGCCTGGGTCTACTATCTTTCCTCAATTCCATAGCTGCAGCCCTGGGTCTACTATCTTTCCTCAATTCCAGAGCTGCAGCCATCCGAGCTGTGTCCGATGCCTGCGCTCCCCACTATGCATTGTGGTCCCATCCTCTGACCCATATGTCATTGCTGAGACCTGTAGAGGTGAAAGGATAGAATCCCTGTCCCTTTATCCAGGTCTCTTTATAATTGTTATATACAGTAGTAAAACAATGTATTACACGAAAATACACTAAAAACTTAAAGTGTATTTCAACTTTTGCAGTCACTCAAAAAAAACCACTATGGGGTCTATTCACAAAGCTGCCGAGGGCAGCCGAATAACATGTTTCCATTCACACAGCATACCTAAAAATATTTTTCTAAATTTATAATTGTCTTAAATTTCTAGTTGTTTTTTTTGGAACAGGGTTATACATAGGACTGCAAGCTACTCTGAACAATTTAAGAGGGATGAACAGTGACAGAGTGAGATTTCTTTCATTAACCCACAATGCAAAATCCAACCCTCCAGGTATTTTGTCTGTCAACAGACAGTGTTGATATCCAGTTTATAACTGATAATGAAATCTGCCAGCACAGTAAAGACAGGGTTATTAATGGTAAATATTATTTCCTCAGCCCCCTCCTTAACTTTACATAGGGGTAAGATAGGTAGGATTTTAAGCATGTAAAAAGTACTTAAAAATGTAAATAACAATTTTTCAATATTTAGTTATGCAATGTGAATGGAAACATAAAACACAAATAAAATGCAAAAGTGGAAGTACAGTTTAAATCACTGGTCAGGATCTTTTAGCGTTAGGGGTGTTCCCCATTCACTAACAAGTTATACAGAAAAACATTTTTCAAATTTATAAAAATAGTTGATTCACTGACATCTCTCCTGCAGGTAAAATAAGATCCTCCTCTATGCTCCGGACAGACAAAGAATCTGGATCCAGTAAAACGGAAGAATTAGGATTATATCTTGTTTTCTCATAGTAAACCTTGTAAATAGTCTGCTTTCCTTGTAATAATAATAATGTTTTTTATGCAAATTTTAATAAAGCCTAATAAAATATACTGTGTTGACTTTTTGTTGGTACACATCTCAGTCTTTTAGGTTTCTCTTATTTTATAAATATAATGAAGAGAACAAAATACTTTTCACAGAAATTTGGGATCGGACAATGTTTCTCCAACTGTCCCCATCACTACCTTTGACTCATCCAGTTGCCTCTTGCAACCTTGGTACTGTTCAAAGGTGAGAGCTCTGTCTTTGCAGAAAACATACCGCTAGTCATCAATACCTAGCTTGGTGGCTAGCTAGCTATACCTAGTGTGCACCAAGTGAAAGCAGGTCACCCAACCTGCGTAATTGTTCAGGGCCTGTGACTCAAAGTACTGCAGCAAGAGCATTCATATTATAACCAAAGAACCAGCATTTTCAGAAAGAGAGTTCCCTAATGGCAGCCTCCATTTATCTCTCATAACACTGTCCCTTAAACCATTTAAGCATTTTCTTCCTCAAGCCCCCTGAGTCCCAGAGTATTTATTTCGTTTCAGTGATGTCTTGATTCCACACTGTCTATCTTTTAGGTTTTGTAGTCTACAAAACCTACACTAACATCTTTTTTTCAGGAACAATAAGGCTTTTGTTTTGTAGACAATCTGCATGCATGTATTTATATACTGTATATATATTTTTTTTTTTAATGGGAATAAAAAGTTTAAAAAAATGGAAAAATGCATTTTGCTGTCAATTTTGCCATCGCAACATTTGCATAATTTGCGCACCCCAAAAAAATGTACCACAACATATAATCAACCAAAGTCTGCAGATTAAAATGAGGTCACAGCGTGAATTTTATATAACATAGAGGAAAAGTAGAGCTCAAAGTGAATATATATGCTATAAGAGAGTTTTATTCTCCTTTCGACCTTACATTGCAATGCACAAAACAGTTTGTGTAGATTGTTAGAGTAACAATAAGATAAGCTTAGGTCAGTTTGACAAGGACACAAACTTGAAAAAAAATTAATTAAAAAAATTTGAATGACATTGCATTTACTTTTTCTCTTGAGCATTTGATGCTTGAAAGTAAATTCTATCCAGTCTTTTGTCTGAAAACTTTGTACACCGTTTATTTTCATGCACCTGAAATGTATTTAGCGGATTTAACTACTTGAGTACCGGCCTGTATATACCCCTTCATTACCAGGCCATTTTTAAGTGTTGTGATATTTTGACTTGCAATTACTCATGCAACACTGTACCTAAGTGACTTTACCTGGATGTTTTATTTTTTACTATATAGGAAAAAAGAACAAAATAAATCTGTTACCTATACTTTCTGTTAACATAAACATGTCAGGAAAAGGGAGCAGTGTCAGAGAGGCCATGTCAGCCTGGGCTAATCTCATTCTTTCTTTTTCCAGGATGGCATCCCAGAAAAGATTCTCACTGGTCATTGTAGTCATATGGCTGCACTGACTAATTACTGCTTGCCATTGCAAGCATTATGTTGCTATACAGCCTCCGGGGCTGTGTAGTAAAGTTTTTTTAAGTGCCAGGACTGTTATGCAGGTTGGCGTGGGTGGTAGGTGAGGGTAATCAGTACAAATAATGGGGTGGGTGTAGTGTTGAGGAGGGAATTGTGAGTTAGTCCACCTTATTGTTTTTTGTGGAAAGTTATATTAACTTTTTAAAACACAGAATTTGGTAATTGTGCACTAGAAACAGTGCAGCATTAATGTACATACACAGAGGCGGAGGTGAAGGGGTTAATGTGCAAGGCACATAAATTGGGAGGAAGGAGAAGAAAGGGAGATGTGCAGCATAAGGGAGGTGATGGTGTTAATATACAGGCCACTACTGAGACAGGATAGAGATGGGATGTACTGGAGAGAAGGGGCTGAAACAATTATACCAGAATCAAAGTAAATACACCCCCTCCCCCCCCACCTGAGTCTTCTGCTGCCTTTGTTCTGCAGATAAGGGGTGATTAATTAATTTGTTATTTCTTGTTTGTTCCCCTTTCTTCACTGTGAGAATAAGAGAGGGCTCTCAAATGTAAACACTAGAGTGATTGGCCATCACAGCGATCACACAGTATAGAGCCACTCTGATTGGCTATGTGCATTGTGTTTGTAATCTGATCAATCTAATGACAGATCAATCACACACATTCAGGGATCACACTGACCACCTAAGTGTGATTTCTGAACTGCCATTTATAAACTGCACTCCAAAAATAGATGTCCACCTCTCCACCATTTTTTTCTTACATTACAGCAGTAGGGAGGTGTTTGAATTTAAAGTTCAGCTGGGCTTTAAAACAGAACATATGAATTTAACTACTACCTTAATCAACTAAACAACAAGTGCAATTTCTATGTGTCCAGTGAAAACAATGTGCTGGAAAAAAGATGAATGTAGTCAGGCTGCATAACAAGTACAGACTATAACATTATTACTTTTATTTTTCTATGTGTTGGCATTTAACTGCACTGAGCTGCCTTGTGCCAACAGCACATTGGAGAGCCAACCCTCTGATGTTACTCCCTGTGTGAGAACAATGGTCTGGCTGTCCAGGGTGCTACTGGCACAGGGCGGCATAGTACAGGTAAAAAGCAACATATAGTAAAAAAAAAAAAAACAATAACGCCACAGTCTTTGCTTGTTATGCAGCCTTCCTGTAAAAAAAGGATGCTTCAATTCGTCTTTAAGTACACATGCCTCCTCTAGTGCCTGGCAGGTGTCAGTACAACCAGTCAAAGTTTTCACAGAGACAACTGCATTGTAAAAGCTTTCCAGACCAAAAACAAGAAATATTTGCTTCTGCGACCTCTGCAGGCCACCTTCTGAATCACAAAGCCACCACAGTATGGATATGTATCACCATTAGTATACTTTAACACTTTATGATGTTTATAATGGTATGTACTGGCTGTCTATTACATTTAGTTGCACAAAAAATGACATAAAACTGTTTCTGCTGTATGATATATGACTACCCAAGATAATTAATTCAATAAAGGTAATATTAAATGCAAAAAAAATAAAAGGGCTGTATTAAAGTTAAGTGAACAAAAGGAATATAAGTAATCTTACAACAATAGTAAGGGCACCTATTAGATAGTGGTGTTATGGTAACTCATAGTAAAATGCATTGTGGTGCTGTATGTTGAGTGCCATTCACATCACAAAGCACATGGCATGCATTTGCAGTGTGTTGCTTTTTAAAAAAAAAAAGGGTTTATGTTCAATTTTTGTTGAAGGTAGCAAGGTAGCAAGGTACAAACTTACCTGTGTCTCCGCCGTGTGCTCCCGTCCGAAGATCTGAGAAAAAGAAAGAAAAAATTATCGAGCGGCCGAGAAGGATTATGGGCCGGGCGCATGCGCAGCAGAGATCTTCGGCCAGGAGAAGAGACACAGGGTAAGTCAATGCAAGCAGCCCGGCAGCATGCACCGGCACATACTCCGTGGGACACAGAAGACACAGCAGTCAGCGCTGGATCAGAGACCGGCACCAGCGCTGGAGGGATTGCTGAAAACTACAGGAAAGAAGATGATGATCAGATCAAGAGGCATCATTTAAGGTAAGTCCTTACATTTTAGACTTTAATGTCACTTTAAAATGAAGGGTCTGACAATGCAGCACATTGTAACACAGTTATAGTTAAATGAAAAGCATATATAAACTATATGGATTTGAATCTAGGGACCCATTTACACCTAGGTGTTTTTTTGCAGTTCATTTGACACATATGCCATTCTTTAAAGTGCATTGCACTAAGGCAGACCAATTTGAAAGTCACTGTCATGTAAGCTCCATTTATGTAAGCAGGGGCGTCCCGAGGCCGGGGGTCACCCGGAGAGGATACCGAGTGATACCCTGCCGTGACGTCATCGCGCTTGCACCATTTATTTGACACCTACCGGCGGTCATCTTGGTGATGGACATCGGCAGAGGAGAGGATGTTCACCCGGCTGGATAAGGTATACCGCCGGGTCCCCTCCTCTCTCCTGAAACTGTCAGGCTCTCAGTCCATGACTGAGTGCCCGACTTTTCAGACCAAAATGACTGTCAGTCATTTTGGTGTCACCCCTCCAATGGTGTCACCCGGGTGCAGGCCACACTCCTCGCACCCCTTGTGACACCACTGCATGTAAGTCCCTTTATTTAAACATGGCGATCCTGCAAGTAGCAAACTTCCCACGGCAGTTGGGCAACGTTTCACTCGCTGTACTGTTATCAAGAGGAAGCGTTGTCAACTCAGTACGGGAAGTTTAAAGTTCACTGGATTTCTGGCAGGCTCAAAAAGTATTCTGATGCACTCGCAGCATTTTATAGTAACAAAACATGGTGAAATGTGTATGCACTGGAGAGATGTACTGCATATTATTTTTGTATTTGTCCATACATACGCTTTTAGCCTACAGGAAAATCTCTATCAGGGGGGCAAAGATGTCTACAGAACAATTCAGAATTTTGAATTGACTTTTGTCAAAGCTGGTGGGCAGATTTGGTCAGCCAAACAGTGAATGCAGCCAATCAGCTTTATTAACTGTTGGGGTACTCTGACAGCCATGGGCACTGGTTGTCAGAATACAACCAGCAACAGGAAAGATTTTCCTATCCACAAAGTTTAGCTTGGGTGGGGGAATCAAGCTTTGTGTGTGGCCAGTTTAAGCCTTAGATTGGCACTAAGGTTGCATAGTCAAACATTAACAGATTTGGTGGGCTGACATCACTAGCAGTTTATAGAGAATGCATTGTAAATTTCAGACAAAAGAGACAAGGTGTAGAGCTTAGCAGTCCTGGTGCTCAATCCGTGCAAGGAGCATCATGGTACAAGTTAGTTAGGCCACTCAAGTGTTAGTCCACTGTCTGCACACACAAGCAAAAACCTATTACTGACATCTTCCAGTGACATTTTTCAAATAGTCAGTAGTTTCCCCTCAGTTTAAGTGGGGTAGTAATCTCTCATGAAGGGACTTTTAGGAACACACATAATTACAAGTTAAAAAAGCAATTCTTTATATACTGTATATATAGGAATTGCTTTCCTAACTTGTAATTATGTGTGTTTATTATATTGACACCTAAAAACTCTCTCAAGCAATGGTTTCCACATTTTCTATGTAAAAGATTGTAAAATAATAAGTGGATGGTAAAAGGCATGGGTGTGTGTACAATATACTTTTATTGGTGTTACCCAAGCATATGGAGTTGCTGCATATTTTATATATTTTAAGGTAATCTGATTTTAGAGAAAATGTATATAAAAAATTGCCTTTAAAATTTGAAACTATGTGTGTTTATTATATTCACATCTAAAAAAGTCCCTGAAGCAATGGTTTCCATATGTTGTACCCTGGTTATAGACTGTGGTCTCGCAGCTTTTTGGCTTAGGGATGTTACCTAATATAATTTTTTTTACATACACTAAAGCATCTTCAACTACATTAGAGAGGTTGAATATCAATAAATCGCAAGATCTACCTCTAAACCACCGGGACTAGTTGGAACAGGGAACTACAGTGAAATGCTGCATATATTTTATCTTATACAGAAAATACGTACATACAAAGGATAAACTCATATACATTTTTGTCTATTCCTGCCAGTAATAAAATAATAATGAGGCAAATAAATATATGTACTGTATACCAATACATGTGCCATCTACTAGTAAGTATAAAGGTCACATCAAAACGCAGCATTTTGTGACAAAATAAACAAAATAACTATAGAAATAATATTTTATTCATTATTATGTTCATATGGTAACAAATCATGTTCTCCCTTGCCTTTTATTACTCAAGTATTGTGTTAGAAAAAGAAGGGAGGAATCTGATTAGCTGGAATAGACAGCAATAGTCACTATGGGGTCTATTCACGAAGCAGCCAAAGGATCTAGCCGCAGCTTCGGTCGATTCTTCGGCTAGCTTCGGCCCCAGGACCCCTTCAGGTTCAGTAGAACCGAAGGGCTGCTGTACGGGCTACTCACAATAGCCCGTACAGCTCCCGCACTTAGCCGAGCGGCTCAGTCACGCCGAAGGCATATGCCTCGGCTCGTCTGAGCCGCGCTGAAAGCCGACAGCCTGCTTCTGACAGCTGGACGGAGCCGCGCTGAAAACCGACAGCCTGCTTCTGACAGCTGGGCGGAGCCAGCCGTGATCTTACGGCTGGCTCTGGTCACTTGCAGAGAGATCAGCGTCCCTGGTTACCAGCTAACCAGGGACACTGATCTCCAGACAGCAAACTCTCCCTGGCGCTCCAGGAGTCTCCCGCTCCCGGCCGCCCAGGAGAGAAACACTGCTGTTTCTTTTTTTTTCTTTATTCTGACACGGAGCCATGTCAGAATAGAAAGAAAAAAATAATAATTTTGCCCATTGCAATGCATTGCTAGATTCCTATTGTCTATTTCAATTTACAATAGCCAATAGCAAACTAGCATTGCACCCGCCCTCTGCTGCAGTTCTCCATCAGCTCCCCCTAATGGTTTTCTATTTATTTTTTTTTACTTTTTAAACTATTTTTTTGTTCTGCTGGGTCCCTCTGAGGGACCCAGCAGAACAGCCGAGCCAAATGCCGCTCAGCGGCATTCGGGTATTCACTCACTGCTGTTCGGCATCTATAAGAATAGACCGAACAGCAGCGATTAGCCTGCCGGAGGTTCGGCTTAGCCGATCCAGATGTTGGATCGGCTGAGTCGAACTCCTCCTGCACTTCGGGTCGGCCGAGCATGCTGGGCATGTTCGGCCGACCCAAAGCCACGTGAAGCCAGATGTACGGCTGATTTCAGCCGATATACGGCTGAAATGCGCCGTACCAGCCTCAAGTGAATAGCCAAACAGCGTTCGGCTCACTTCGCTTTAGGTCGGTCATTCACTCGGCTGCCTACGGCTGCTTAGTGAATAGACCTCTATGTGTTACTAGATCGTGCACGCCATGACTACTCTTTTCTTTACTCTATAAAATAAGTTGCCTTAGGTCTATGGTTATAGGTTATCTCTTTTAACAAAGCAGATTATTTATCTTTATATGTGCATTAAATGTTTTGGCTTAGTTGAAGTTTGACTTTTCAACCTAAATTTGTAGTTTATACCAACTGTAAAAAAAAAAAAAAGTAACTAGCCAAAATTGGTCATGGAGTCACACAGTATATAATTTAAAAAAAATATTTTTCAAATGCTAAATGTTCTCCTTACACATCAGAGTAAGCAAACCTGTGACTAATACAGTAAAATAGTCCCAAGTTTCTGTTATCAAAAGAAGTGTTCAGGCCAAGTACAGGTCAAGTAGTTTTTTTATTAGTTCATTTAAAATTAACGTTAAATTAAAGTGCATTACAGTATTTTTATTCATTAACAACATATGAGACTGAAATTGTTTTTATTGAAACCTGGTTAAAATTACACAACTGCTTTCTTTTTGTGTCAGACCATTTTTTTTTTTTTGGTGTCAGTTGCTAAAATGCAAATGAAGTATCAATTTCGCATTGGGAACGAAAGCATACGGGGAAATGAATATCTTTTAGAACCTAGTATGAATCAAAGTTTCACTTTGAAAATCTATAATCTAATGATTAAAACTGGCTAGAAAACATGAATTAATACATAAACTGTCAAAACTGAAAAAAATAAAAAGTACATATAGAAGGGAGTTACAGCATGCACAGTTTGCTGTAAAACAAAATATTCATCTTCAGAACTAGAAGAAAAAGGTATCAAAACTTATAATAAACTAAAAAGACTGAAGAAATAGCAGATATTTTTGTTAAATAACTACACAGTACAAAATAAAAAGACCTAAACCCAGTGTTTTGGGGAACCTAAATGTAAAAAAGTATTCTACAGCAGTAAGAAAATACAACCACGACCTTCTAAAAAAAAGAGTCCTGGAATATAAAATTGGCACTGAAAACAATAAACAGAAATTGACTGTTTTGATTTGATCCACAGCTGTGTGATAGACTATAGAAGGTGTATTTTATCATATTTGTAATTTAATATGCCAGATCCCATAAAAGACAATTGCAAACAGACTACTGCCCTATTGTACCCATAGGCTTTCCTCCCTAGCTGAACTGTGGACATCATTGGAAAATATATCCAAAGCTAGATGTTCAGGTGCACATTCCAGGTCCATGTTCATTAACTTTAAAAAGTGTGGTTTGATTATGTTGTTTTAACTTTGTATAGGAGCATATGACAACTCTGATGGCTCTCTAATTTAAAGAATGTTGGCTAAAAATGATTTTTATCAGATTAAACATAATAAGTAGAGCACTTTCTCCCACACAAGCCAGCTGCGGGTTCCCTTTTTGTTTGTAGTGGACAGTGCATGTGGCATCAGTAAATGCACTGTAAGTCCATAATTACAAAGAATCATTGAAGTTAAGATTCCTGAAGGTCTTTTTCTATATAGATGACTGATAAACTGTATACAAACCAGTTTAATTGTATAACCCTGTCTCTGGTTTAAATATAACTGAATTCATTGTTTTTTAGGAAAAAGAGGGAAACATATTTTACTTGTTTGTCATCTGCCAATTTTTCAGGTTTTTTTTTCTTATTAAGAATAGTTACATAGTTAATCAGGTTGAAAAAAGACACATGTCCATCTCTATAGAGAAAAAAAGAAGAAAACCTAAACAGAATGCTATGCCCACAGCTACCCCCTGTTGATCCAGAGGAAGGCAAAAACTCCTATAAAGCATGGTTCAATTTGCTCCAACAGGGGAAAAAATTCCTTCCTGATCCCATAAGGCAATCGGATATTCCCTGGATCAACAATCTCTGCTGCTTAATATACCTATAAGAACTCAATAACCAGTAATATTCTGTGCATTTAGGAATACATCCAGATTTTTTTTTCAAACAAATAACTGAGCTCTCTAGAACTAGCTCCTGGGGGAGTCTATTCCACAATTTCACAGCTCTAACTGTGAAGAATCCTTTCCGTATGCATAGGTTAAACCTCTTTTCCTCCAGACGCAAAGAGGCCCCTTTGTCCTTTGCAGTGACCTTAAAGTGAATAATTTGGAACCAAGTTCACTATATGGACCATTAATGTATTTATACATGGTGATCATGTCTCCCCTTAATCGCCTCTTCTCAAGAGAGAACATATTCAGGTCAGTTAATTTCTCATCATAGCTGAGCTCCTCCATGCCTCCTTATAAGTTTAGTCGCCCTTCGCTGCACTTTCTCCAGTTCCACAACATCCTTTTTGTGAACTGGTGCCCAAAACTGAACTGCATATTCTAGATGAGGTCTTACTAATGCGTTGTACAGGGGCAGGATGATGTCTCTATCTCTGGAGTCTAGAGACCCCTTCTAATACAAGAAAGTATTTTGCTTGCTATAGAAACTGCGGCTTGACATTGCATGCTATTATTCAGTCTATGATCTACCAGAACACCCAGATCTTTCTCCATCATTGACACCCCCAAACATACTCCCCCTAGAGTGTATGACACACGCATGTTTTTAGTCCCCAAGTGCATAACTTTACATTTATCAACATTAAACCTCATTTGCCAAATAGATGCCCAATCACACAGTGCATTCAGATCTGCTTGTAGGTTGGAGACATCCTGTAAGGACTGTATTACATTACATAACTTGGTGTCATATGCAAACACAGAAATAGTACTTTTAATCCCCAACTCTATGTCATTTATAAATGGATTAAACAGTAAGGGGCCCAACACTGAAGCTTGGGGGACACCACTAACAACCTCAGACCATTCAGAGTACGAATCATTGATCACCACTCTCTGAATACGGTCTTTAAGCCAGTTTTCTATCCAATTACAGATTGAATACTCTATACCTACAGACCTCAAATTATACATTAGCCTCATGTGGGGAACTGTGTCAAATGCTTTTGCAAAATCCAAGTATACTATATCCACAGCCATTCCTCTGTCCAATGTATCACTCACTTCCTCATAATAAGAAAGTAAGTTTGTTTGACAACTTCTGTATTTTGTGAATCCGTGCTGACTATCGCTTATGAAATTATTTTCAAGCAAAAATAATTGCATGTGATCCTTCATCAAACTCTCAAGTATCTTGCCAACTATTGAAGTATGTTAACAGTAAAAGTATTAGACACAATTGTCCACTGTTTTTCAGTGAACAGGAATAATTTTTACACAAACTACATCTACATGTTCTAAAGCCATGGTTCTCCACTGGTGGGTCGTGACCCAAAAGTGGGTCGCGACCCCATGTTCAGTGGGCCGCCACGTGCCTTCCACTTTTTCAGATGAGAGGCTCCTCAGCCTCCCCATAACGCAGCTCTGTCAGTTCCCACGCCAAACAGCTATTTAAAATATGCTGCCCGGTGCCAAGTGTCAGCTTGAAGTGGGATGGGCTGGGGCTATGGCCGCGAGGGAGCTGCATCAATACGTACAGCTCCCTCACGTGTTCTGTAGAGGTGCCTGGACCAGAGTAATGTCACATTCTGGCTCTCCGGTACCTCTACAGGGCATGCAAAAGGAGCTGTACAATCATTGCACATATGGATGGAGCTCTGTCACAGCACAGCAGCCCACACTGGACCCCAGGCTGAGGATCAACTCCAGTTCTTGTAAGGTATGGAGACTGGGTGGATCTTTTGAATGGCACCCCAAACGCACCTCCCACCCACAGTTCAATCTCCCACACCGAAACGCTCGTTGTGCGTTCCATTGCAGTGCGACTTGGGTCACGACTTAATGACCAAGGACAAATGTGGGTCCTGAGGTTACACAGGTTGAGAACCTCTGTTCTAAAACATTCAAAGCTTGCAACAAATGACACAGGAAAGAATTTGTACAATGTAACCTTTCCTAAGCGCAACATGCTCGACCTTAATAGTATATCATCTATTAAAGTGTGGACCTCTATGTGTGTTTCATTATTACACCTTTGCTTTATCCTCTGTTCTACGTGTCAGAATAGAAAAAAAATAAAATAATTTTTGCCCTTTTGAATGCATTGCTAGATTCCTATTGGCTATTTCAATTTGCAATAGCCAATAGTAAACTAGATTTGCACCCGCCCTCTGCTGAGGGACCTGATGGAGAACTGCAGCAGAGGGCGGGTGCAATGCTAGTTTACTATTGGCTATTGCAAATTGAAATAGCCAATAGGAATCTAGCAATGCATTCCAATGGGCAAAAATTATTTTATTTTTTTTCTATTCTGACACTGCTCGGTCCCTCTGAGGGACCGAGCAGAACAGCCGAGCTGAATGCCGCTCAGCGGCATTCGGCTATTCACTCACTGCTGTTCGGCATCTATAAGAATAGACCGAACAGCAGCGAGTAGCCTGCCGGAGGTTTGGCTTAGCCGATCCAGTCGAACTCCTCCTGCACTTCGGGTCGGCCAAACATGCTGAGCATGTTCGGCCGACCCGAAGCCACGTGAAGCCACCTGATGTACGGCTGATTTCAGCCGATATACGGCTGACATCAGCCTTACCAGCCTGAAGTGAATAGCCGAACAGCGTTCGGCTCACTTCAGTTAAGGTCGGTCTTTCACACCTACGGCAACTTAGTGAATAGACCCCTTATTCTTTACATTTATTTATTGACTTATTCTTTATCCTGTGTCCTTAATGCACTATTGCACCCACTCTTTATCCTGTGTTATAGATACAATATTACACCTGTTTTTTATTCTATATTCTGCATAAACTATTACACCAACTCTTCTTTCATGTCCTCCTAAAGCATTTCTATAGTATACCTTTTTAAAGTTTTATTAAGCAGGTTCATCAACAAGTTTAGCTACTTTTTGTTGTGCACGGAATATTGGTTGAATGCTAGCCCATCCCTTTAATTACTGACACATGAATGGAACAGGTTCTGTGGCTGTCTAACTCTGTCTAATACGTCCACAGGAGAGGTACAATAGCTCTTAACCTATCACCTCACAAAAGACAGCTTATAGCGTGAGCCTGCAAATATGCCTGTTCATAAAATGCAGTATCTTTCATTTTGGACACAACAAACACCTTGTTAAAATGTTAAAATAAAAAATACAAAAGCAGCTTTTTAGTTATATGTCAACATTCAGTCTGTGAATCACCAGTGGGCCACAAATGAGAAATCTATATCTGTATGTGATTCTACATCACAGTTTATATTTATAGTTAGGAAGTTATTGTAAAATCATACTAGTGTTTGAGAACACAATTGTATCTTTATTTTTAATTGTAGCATTACTTGGGCTGCAGACACATGCACAGATGTTTCACGAAGAATGGTTAATCATGAACATGTCCTCATTTTGTTCAATTCCACATGAATGATCTTTAACTTTTTTTTTGAAAATTCTTCTTATAGGTTTTGAATATAACATAATGTATACAAAGCATAGTCTGAAAAAAGACCATACACAGCTGGAACAACATAGTACAATACAATGCAACATGAATAATACTAACACCACATTGCAAAAAATATGAATGTAATAAACAATCAATATCCCCAGGGCACCAAGAACTGTAAATCAGTCAAATCAATGCTCTTGCCAAGCATCTTAACCAATAAAGCTGAGAATTATCATTTCAAAAGTCCAAATATTCTTGGAAGAAGAGGGTCACCCCTGTAACAATGCAACATAAAAGATGCAGTTCACTCAAAAGTCCCAAAAAAGTTTTTAAGCACAATTAAAGGGAACTTATCATTATAATACAAGTGGAAGAAGAGGAATTCATGACAGCCAACATATAAAAGTCAGAATAAAACAAGTATACACATACATAATTCACTCCGAGATCATGTGGATGGATTCCAGCCATGGGGATCACACTTTATCAAATGTGCTCGGCTTACTCCTACTGGTATAAGTTGCTTTATAGAAATGTAAGGAAGAGTTAACCAATGATTTCCAAGCCCCAACGGTTGGTGCATCACGTCTCTTCCAGTGAAGGATAAGAAGCTTCCTTGCATAATATAATAAAAAGGTCAACAGAGGCCTAGATGCCACAGTAGGTGCTAAGGACACCAGACCCAAAACACAGGTTTTCAGATGTAGAGAAACAGCTACACCAGACACAGAGGAAACCACTGCCACCACATCCCTCCAGAAATCTGTTATGGCTGGACATGACCAAAGCATATGGAGAAGGTCAGCTCCTGCGGGCATCTCCAACACTCGGAGGACCTGGAAGGACAATCTTCTTTAACTTTTATCTCAATCTCCACTGACATACAAAGACATGGAATAATCACTGAATATGTTTAGCCATATTCCCCAAATGTTTAAAAGCCTTTTTCGGTGATCCCCAGCATTTGTGATGCTATTAGAACACCCAAGGAGATAAAAAGATAGATAGATAGATAGATAGATAGATAGATAGATAGATAGATAGATAGATAGATAGATAGATAGATAGATAGATAGATAGATAGATAGATAGATAGATAGATAGATAGATAGATAGATGTTGGACTGTGTCTGTAAAAAAATGTGTGCCCATTTAGCCAAAAGAGCTATTGTGAGGTCGGGTACTGACAATGGACAAGAAGACCTGGCTTACAATTGGCATTCCAGTTCATCTAAAAGGTGTTCAATAGGGTAAGGTCAGGGCTTTGTGCAGTCCACTTGAGTTCTTGCACACTAAATTCATCAAACCATGTCTTCATGGACCTAGCTATGTGCACAGTGGTACAGTCGTGTTTGGTCAGAATAAGTCCTTCCCAAACTGTTCCATACATTTGGAAGTGCGACATTTTTTTAAATGTCTATGTTTGCTGTAAAATTAACAGAACCCCCTAACTGGAAATACTCCAACTCAATCATTTGGAAGGTGGTACACATTTTTGAATATATATTGTAGGCTGGATAATCAGTTGTCCACAAACCTTTGGCCATACAGTAGCTATGGATAAGAGATAGATAGATAGATAGATAGATAGATAGATAGATAGATAGATAGATAGATAGATAGAAAAATAAGGTATTGCTCAACAGCTGTAAACAGAACATCTGGAGCTGCTAATTTGCAAGCTAGTTTCAAGAACAATAACCCCAATCTATTTCTGAACTTTAGAATATCCACCTGGTTTCAAGTGAATATCATGTGAAACTAAAAAGCACTGAAGTACAACATCATAAGATAACTTTAAATATATTTTGCTTTATTATTTTGCTGTTCTTGTTTTTTTATTTGATTTGATTTGCTTTTGTTAATGTACATGGGAAGACATTCAAAACAACAAAAATATTTTGGTATGTAATGTAAGGTAATATAATGTAACATGTATGGCGTAAATAATACAACAGTAAACCATAATAATAACAATAATACAACAGTGTACAACAGTAAAACATGTACAATAAAATGTAGGTCAATACATTTTGCCAAACACATATGTTTTCTCAAAAATACATCATTTCATAAAAGTTAATAATTAGTTTAATAGAAAATGAACTAGTTAACTAGTAAAAAAGTTGATGCTAGTAAAATACTTACACATATCGCTGCATATTAAGGGGTTTATTAATATTACAGTGTGGGTAGTACTAATTCAGCATAAAGGTGTTAGCAATAAAATGTACAGAATACACTTAGCCAGAATATCTTCCTAAATGTAGAAATCACATTACAACAGTGTGCAAAACCACCATGCTTCAACGACATTGCAATTGTAACTAATATAGTTCAAAACCCTGCTAAAATGATCAGTTGTATCTTCTTGAACCCTTTCTGATATCAAAGAGCATTGAAATCCTAATAAATAGCAGGAATATGTGCATGCTTCCAAATTCCCTATTGTTGTAATCACCATTTTTATATGTAATCTGTGTAGATTTGCTCAGGTTACTGAGCAATATTTGTCCTGTCAGCAATTTTCCTGAGTGTCCCGAGTTGCGCATAAGCCGCTCAGCATACAATCCCAGCATCTGTACCAAGATGAATAATCTCCTGTGTGCATGTGCAAGATTAACATCCTCCCAGGCCAACCTATCAAGATGCCCAAAGATGCCAAACCCAGAAGAAGACTGGGTAAAGATATCAGTGGCAGTGACAATGGAAATCGCACCCGTCACATTGCTTGGAGGCAGGGGTGCATTGGTAGATAAGTCTGCCGTAATGTATAAACATGTTGGGCATACTTGCATATTATGGTAAAAACACTGGGCGCTGGCAAAAGAGTTTGATTACGATTTAAAAGAAACCTTTCTGGAAAGAATTATGGAAACTGTCATTGCCAAGGGTAAGAGGTCTTCCTAAAACTGAGTTATTGGACTATCATTTGCCTGACTTCAGTGTTCTTTTGAGTGTGCAGTATATGAGCTCAGGCTGTTGACAAAAAGCAACTTGCAAACTTCATGTGGCCCCTGACTCCCAGAAATCTTTGCTAAAGTGTTGGTCTCAAAAAAAAAAATGAAATAAGGGGGAAATATGCTTTTATGATTAAGTCTGCACAACAATAGTATTGCAAGACTGCATAAGCCTACCATGATTAACTAAAGCTAATACAATGACGTGTTTGAAATCTAAAGTATCTCTGATTTTCTTTGGCTCTGCAGTGTAAGAGAATGGGAGCAGGAACTGCAAGCTAGAGGCTGCAATCACAAATATTTTGCAGCAGTATGGGGCTATTGTTCACCAAGGCTGGATACTTCACATTGATCTGCAGATATGACAAAAAACACCACACAAAAGTTATTTCTTGGTGAACAACAGACATGTATGATTGAAGTGATGCAGGAATTTGCAGGGCTCCTAGAGTATAGTGGTCATTTTTATTCAATCTGACAGGAGGCACACTTGCCAATCATTTTAAGCACTGCTTATTATTTTACTTCCTGTACATGGGTAATTGACCTGCAGTCCCCTTCTTCAATGATAAAGGAGCATGCTAAAGCTGGGAAAATAATCTGACCTGAGGTCATGCTCCAGCAGCATTGCCTTCAGACATTTGACTATACAGGCCTATGGACAATTCTCACTGATCCAGATAATTATCTGTCAAGCATTACATTTATCTGGAATTGTTGATTAGCACACTCCATACACAGGTTGTAGGTTGGAATATTAGACTGGTTCTACTCCCCTGTTGGAATCCATGATGCAGGCGTGTGCAAAGTTCAGCTAGTCACAGAAGGAATTCAAGTTCAAAACTCCACCAGGACCTTGACCCTTGTTCAGAGGCATTAACTATTTGTTGTACTACAGGTAGAAATAGCACAACACATTTTAGTGCTCACATTATAGAATTCTGCTATTTGCACATATTACAGGAAAACGCAATGCATCCCTAAACTGTGGCGGAGCTCTTGGTAAATTTTTGTATCATATTACAAGAGCTTCTCTAACTAGTAGATCATCTCAACACAGCTGGTAAAGATATGCGGGTCTATTCACTAAGCTGTTGAGGGCAGCCGAGTGAACAACCGACCCCAAGTGAAGTGACCCGAACACTGTTCGGTTATTCACTTCAGGCTGGTACGGCTGATTTCAGCCGTACATCGTCTGAAATCAGCCGTACATCAGGTGGCTTCACGTGGCTTCGGGTCGGCCGAACATGCTCAGCACGGAGCGATGTCAGAATAGAAGAAAAAAGAAAAAATTCCCATTGGAATGCATTGCTACATTCCTATTGGCTATTGCCATTTGCAATAGCCAATAGTAAACTAGCATTGTACCTGCCCTCTGCTGCAGTTCTCCATCAGGTCCATCAGCAGAGGGCGGGTACAATGCTAGTTTACTATTGGCTATTGCAAATTGAAATAGCCAATTGTAATGTAGCAATGCATTCCAAAGGGAAATTTTTTTTTTCTATTCTGACATCGCTCCGTGTCAGAATAAAGAAAAAAAAAGAAACAGCAGTGTTTCTCTCCTTGGCGACCGGGAGCAGGAGACTCCCGGGGCACCAGGGAGAGTTTGCTGTTTGGAAATCAGTGTCCCTGGTTAGCAGGTAACCAGGGACGCTGATCTCTCTGCAAGTGGCCGGAGCCAGCCGTAAGAGGTGGAGTAGCCTAAGTAGTTATTAAAGCCACATGGATAACCTCATTAATAAAATATATAGTTGAGGAAGTCCTGCTGTTTAGTCAACATGGAAAATAGCCGTAATAAAACTCTCAGGTAAAACAGATAGGTGAGCAAGGTAAACACAGGTCTTGTCATGTATGCTATATTGAGGACAGACATTTTCCTGGATTTGCAGTCCACCATTCTCAATGTAGAGGTAACTTCGAGAAAGTTCCTGTGACTCACCAAAACACGAAAAACACTTGTGCTAATAATCTATGGGGTCTATTCACAAAGCTGCCAAGGGCAGCCGAGTGAATGACCGATCAGAAGTGAAGTGAGCCGAACACTGTTCGGCTATTCACTTCAGGCTGGTACGGCTGATTTCAGCCGTATATCGACTGAAATCAGCCGTACATCGTGTACGGCTGATTTCAGTGTGTACGGCTGATTGCTTCGTGTGGATTCGGATCAGCCGAAAATGCTCAGCATGTTCGGCTGACCCGAAGTGCAGAAGGAGTTCGACTCAGCCGATCCAACATCTGGATCGGCTGAGCCGAACCTCCGGCAGGCTTCTCACTGCTGTTC
>NW_017306493.1:255753-334060 GCF_000935625.1 Nanorana parkeri
TCTTTGCGAAATTGTTAAAATAAAGAATGACACAAATTAGTAGTTATAATAAATTCAAGGATCTTTGTAACTACATCAAATATTATAATAAAATTTATTTATAAAACAAAATTTCAATTTACTTGATATCTCATAAGAAAGCGTACATTGAAACATAGCCACAAAATACAATTTGCATAGTGAGAAGGCACAAGATCACTTTACAGATGTGAGAAAAACAAGTCTGTTTTAATGTATCCACATTAATTATGTGACTGCATTAATTATGTGACTGTATTCTCTGCTTCTTCTTTTCTAAAAACATCCTTGTATATTTATATTTCCTAATGCAGAATTGTTATTACAGTACATGTTTTTTGGGTAAGCGGCACTAGTAAAGTGATGTCTAAACTGTTAACAGATAGGACCTACTGTACCTTACAAGGTAGACAGTTAATCAAGATTAGTTTAATATTATATGTTTACTAAACAGTCATGTTTTGTTGATAAAGGTTTAAATGCAAAAGTGAAAAATAGTGAAAATAAATTGTACAAAAAAAAAGGAAAACATTTGCAAAATAAAAAAGGTATGAAATGGTAATATTGAAAATAAAAGATATAATGGCTTGAGGAAAGTTCATTTTAAAGCTACATTTAATTGAAAATAATGGGTTATGTTTGTCTTAGTGCGGCATCATTACCCTGAAAAAAGGGTATAGAATATTTATTAACTGGAAAGGTATGTGTATTATGGATTTCTATAAACTATTTCCCCCCTGTCTGAAATATAGTAAAAATATCTGCAGGATCTGCAGAAGCCCCATGAAAAGGCTTAGCCACTGATATATTTCCCATGAAAAAAAAAACCCAGCAAAATAGCAATGAAGACCTTACAATACTTTTATAATTAGGCCTCCAAGAACTGGCTATGTCTATAAAGTACATTACGTAACCATAGAAGCCCTTGTACATGCAGAGGTATATTTTAAAAAAAGAACATAAGGTCCCAAGACAAGAGACTGTAAGTAACATGACTGCCATGGCACATCATGGCATATTCCATTTCTAGTAGATTAAAAAGTTTTACACTTTTATTGACAGAATGGTTTGTTATCTTTCAATTAAGCCTCTTAACAAATAAACTGCTGTAATATGTGACAATATACAGTAGAAGAATAACATATACTTGCAATTAACAATAGATGTCAATTACTATTATGTGTGGTGCTAGAACCATCCCTCTACATCACCTCCTCTTCCCCATATCACCTTTACTCTGTAGGAGTGGGAAAAGGATAAGAGATCTAATACACATATTTGTGTCAAACTTTACAATTTCTGGACCCAATCCCAAACAATAAGGCTGATTTACTCAAATAAATTGTGTGAATATTTAATTTATTTATTCAATCATGTGAAAAGTAAATTCCTGTTCACTTTAAATATTCGATCATCTCAACACAGCTGGTAAAGACATAGTTCTCAACCTTGCTCTCCATATAAGTAAAACAACTTAAAGGACTGCAGTTCTTAATGGCCAACCTACAGGAGTAGCCTAAGGAGAAATTAAAGCCACATGGATAACCTCATTAATAAAATATATAGTTGAGGAAGTACTGCTGTTTAGTCAACGTGGAAAATAGCCGTAATAAAACTCTCAGGTAAAACAGAGAGGAGAGAAAGCTAAACACAGGTCTTATCATCTATGCAATATTGAGGAGGACATTTTCCTGGAGTGCAATCCACCATTCTCAATGTAGAGGTAACATTAAAAAGTTGGTTCCTGTGACCCACCAAAACACTTGTGCCAATAATCTACATTACATTATTTGTCCTCTGACTAAGCTTATATTTCCTTGTGGAAATACATATACACTAAATGAATACATTATTATATGTGTATGTTGCTGCTTTGATGGAATGCTTAAAAAACAACAGACACAAATATTGCACTTCATCATTTTATTTAAACTTTATTTATTGCACATTTTTTTTATTTATTATATTTGCTACATTGTTAAAATAAAGAATGACACAAATTAGTAGTTATAATAATACATGAATATTGGTGTATTGTGCTGCTTTGACGGAATGCTTAGAAAAACAACAGGCTGACACAAATATTGCACCTATTTTAATTATAAATGTATTTAGTGCACACATTCTTTTCTTTACTGTATTTGCTAAATTGTTTAAATAAAGAATGACTCAAATTTGTAGTTATAATAAATTCAAGGATCTTTGTAACTACATCAAATATTATATTAAAATGTATTTATAAATAAAATGTTCTATTTACTTTATGATATCTCACAAGAAAGCGTACATTGAAATATAGCCACAAAATACAATTTGCATAGTGAGAAGACACAAGATCACTTTAAAGATGTGAGAAAAACAAGTCTGTTTTAATGTATCCACATTAATTATGTGACTGCATTAATTATGTGACTGTATTCTCTGCTTCTTCTTTTCTAAAAACATAATTGTATATTTATATTTCCTAATGCAGAATTGGTATTACAGTACATGTTTTTTGGGTATATAGCACCAGTAAAGAGATGTCTAAACTGTAACACAAGGTAGACAGTTGTAACTTACAAGGTAGACAGTTAATCAAGATTAGTTTAATATTATCAGGGCTATTTACAAAAGGGTGAAGAGCTTGGAGAAGACAGGAGAAGTGAACAATCTAGGACAACATAGCTGATTTGGAAAAATTCTCCAATTCAGCTCACTTTCCAGTTCAGCTATGTTGTCCTAGATTGTTCACTTCCCCTGCCTTCTCCAAAATCTTCACCCTTTAGTGAATAACCCTGTATGTGTTTAATAAACAGTCATGTTTTGTTGATAAAGGTTTCAATGCAAAAGTGAAAAATAGTGAAAATAAATTGTACAAAAAAAAGGAAAGAACTGGCAAAATAAAAAAGGTATAAAATGGTAATATTGAAACTGAAAGATATAATGGCTTGAGGAAAGTTGATTTTATAGCTACATTTAATTGAAAACAATGGGTTATGTTTGTCTTAGTGTGGCATCATTACCCATAAAAAAAGAATATAGAATATTTATTAACTGGAAAGGTATGTCTATTATGGATTTCCATAAACTATTTCCCCCCTGTCTGAAATATAGTAAAAATGTCTGCAGGATCTGCAGAAGCCTCATGAAAAGGCTTAGCCACTGATATATTTCCCATGAAAAAAAAATAGCAAAATAGCAATGAAGACCTTACAATACTTTTATAATTAGGCCTCCAAGAACTGGCTATGTCTAGAAAGTACATTACTTAACCATAGAAGCCCTTGTACATACAGCTGTATATTAAAATAAAAGAACATAAGGTCCCAAGACAAGAGACTGTAAGTAACATGACTGTCATGGCACATCATGGCATATTCCATTTCTAGAAGATTAAACAGTGTTACACTTTTATGGACTGAATTGTTTGTTATCTTTCAATTAAGCCTCTTCACAAAATAAACTGCTGTAATATGTGACAATATACAGTAGAAGAATAACATATACTTGCAATTAACAATAGATGTCAATTACTATTATGTGTGGTGCTAGAACCATCCCTCTACATCACCTCCTCTTCCCCATATCACCTTTACTCTGTAGGAGTGGGAAAAGGATATTTGAGTCAAACTACACAATTTCTGGACCCAATCCCAAACAATTAGGCTGATCTACTAAAATAAATTGTGTGAAAATTTACTTTAATTATCCAATCATGTGAAAACTAAATTCCTGTTCACTTTAAATATTCGATCATATGTGCAGGTGAAATAAGTTATCAGGAATTTGCTTTTTACCTGAGTGAATATCCACACAATTTATTGAGTGATGAGTCTCACCTTTTAGTAAATCGCACTCTCAAAAACATACGGCTTATGTTCTTGTCATGGATCCTGCATTATTTCTTCTTCATCATAATGCCCTTCCATAATAAAACTTGGAAAAACTCTGTGCTAGTTCACTTAATATGTGATACGTGCTCCTGTATACCTACCTTCCTGAGATCTACCCACGGTTTATTTGTGAAAACATGGTAATTGAGCATAAATTACAAAAACATGGAAGAGTTACCTCCCTCCCTGAGAAGCTTGTCCAGACAAATTAGAGACTCCTGGTTCTAATAGAATCCTGGATTATTAAGACCTTGTGAGGGTCTCAAAGAGCTAAGAGGTACTCCATCTCTCCCACCTTCTCCATTTGTCCTGACCAAACTCCTTTCCCTTCCCTTTCTGACTTAAATGACCATCTCCTATATCTAAGCAAATGAAATAAAAAAACATATTCTGTACATGTTTGCAATAAATGGATTTCCCTGTGTTTTATCCCTTTGAAAATTTCACCAAAATGCCTGTTGATCTGCCAGAAATTAAGTGAGCTCCTAACTTTCTGCTTGTGCTGACAACACAGTGGCTCTGCTGCACTGAAATCCCACGCAGTGTGATACAGCCCTGCTTACGTTCTCTTCTAATGGACTACAGAACACTTCCTTATCTCCAAATTATAAGAGGAGGTGTTCTGTAGTCATGGAGGGAAAACTAGTACAGGGCTGATATCACTGCCTGGGATTTCAGTGCAGAAAAGGCACTGAGGGGAATTTATCAAAACTGGAGCCATTTTCCCATGGCATCCGACCAGCTTGTCCCTTTTATTTTTGAAGTTTAACTGAATAAACTAAAGAGAGAAGCTGATTGGTTACTACGGCAACAAGGGATGCACGATGCCAAGTACAGTACTCGGTACAAGTACAAGTACAGATACTTTTCCAGCTCCAAGACTACACTAGAGAAAAATTGAGAAGTTAGGAGGCAGCTGTCATTTGTAAGGAGCACACAGAGCTCCTGGGATTTGTACATCTCTGTTTTAATGTATGATTTTGTTTTTATAAATATATATAAAGTGATGCACCAATACCAGTTTTGCAAGTACAAGTACTGATACGTGTCCAAGTACTCACAGGTACAAGTACTGATACCTTTTTGTTTGTCATGTGGTCGGTTTTTCTTAAACAATACAGACTAATGATTTCAGGACAGTGGTGGAGTGCCAGAGCCCGGTCCCAGCTGCAACCGATGCAACCCTGGTAGTTCTCATGAAAATGCCAAGTATCGGCACTGGTATCTGAACTGGTATCGGTGCATCCCTAACGGCAACAACTCCAGATTCTGTCTGCTCCACTTTTGATAAATTCCCCTCACTGTGTTTTCAGTTCACTGCAGAGAGCTAGGCAGATCAACGGGTCTTTTTTGTACTTACAGTATATTTAGCAGGTTAACACATGGAGAAATGTGCTTTATTTTTACCAAGACATAAACTTTAACAACACAAAGGGCAGTGGGTCATCATAGTCCATGCTGACATTCTAACCTTTTGTTGTTGGGTTATCATAGTCAGAGGTGGGCAACTCCGGCCCTCCAGCTGTTGTGGAACTACAAGTCCCATGAGGCATTGCAAGACTGACAATTACAGGTATGACTCCCAGAGACAAAGGTTTGTTGGGAATTGTACTTAAAACATAGCTGGAGGGCTGGAGTTGACCACTCCTGAACTATGTCTAAAAAAGGTTGTAATGATGGAATACTGCAATGTAAACAGAGAAGCCTTATATTAACTTTATCTATGCAAAAGTATACTGACAATATTGTTGAATTCTTGTTGGGCTTACTGCGTCTGTTCTGCCACTCCTGAAAAAATACATATATATTTCATGTTTTAGCAAAGGTGATGTATTAATCTGTTCTGCAAAGGTAAACTTTAACTGTCTAGAAATCACAAGTTCAACGCTCAGTATTCAATTATTATTGAAAGTGCTACATAGGTGCAGTCCAATAGATGGCAACAATGAGCACCACAGTGCATTCCTTTCATAAAAGTACACTGCAAAAATCACATTATGGTTTCACTATTTACTTTATATCCTGTTTTCAGTTATTTAGGCTTTGTTCAGATTCGTGTGGTAAAAACTGAATGTGGAATATGATGCACAACTGTATTCCGGATTAGTAAAGATATCTACTGGCATCTGCTGGTGCCTTTTTCTGTTTCTGTTCTTAGTATGACTATACGTAAGACAGGTGTCTACTATTGTCACGAAGGAGCAGAGAAGAAATAGTAATTAAAGTAGTATTAAAATCTCAAACCCTTTCCCAATAATGAATCCAGATCAAACAAATATACATTATCCAGCAAAGTATTTCTTTACATTTTTGCCCAAACACTTAAAGCCATCATGATTCCAAACAGTTCCAATTCTCTCAGCTCCACTTCCCTGAAATTCCTGTCTAGTAGAAAATCACAAGGGAAAGCACAGTCTAAAGAATATCTCCATCTACTAGCCTGGAGAAGGGGAAGAGAAAAAGAAGAAGGAGCCTTGCTTTTTATGTGTGTTTTACTATTACACACAAGGTTGGCTCTATAGGACCCTGCAAGGGAAAGCAGCCACCCTAGAACAGGATATCAGGACCAGTGCTCAGGTGATCAGCTGATTCTGCAGGAAGCTAAAACATCAAGGAGCAGAATCCATTGTAGTGACTTAATCAGAAATAGCTTAAAAACAGCAGGCAGCCGAAGGCAGCCGAGTGAATAACTGAGCCAAAGTGAACAGAGTCGAGCGCTGTTCGGCTATTCACTTTAGCTCAGTACGGCTCATTTCAGCTGTACATCGGCTGAAATTAGTCGTACATCGGCTTGCTTCGGCTGGTTTCGGTTCAGCCGAACATGCTCAGCATGTTCGACTGAGCCGAAGTGAAGAACACGTTCGAGTGAGCCAAACCTCCGGCAGGCTACTCGCTGCAGGCTACTCGCTGTATTCTCATACTTCCGTGGTACCGAGCAGAATAGATAATCAGTGAAAAAAGTAGAAAAAAATGTTTAAAAATGTATATAAATGATCAATTTAAAAAATAAATAAAGATTTGTTTCAAAAAAATAATGTAAAAAATAATTTTAAAAAACAATTGGGCGGAGCTAGCAGTGACAGCTAGCTCCGCCAACTGTCTCCTATTGTCCGGGACCTGCTAGAGTCTTCTAGCAGGTTCCAGCCAATAAATAACAATTGGGCGAAGCCGGACGTGACATCACGGCCGTCTCCGCCCAGTTGTCATTGTTTAATGACAGTTCAGCTTCCCCAGGTAACCTGGGGAAGCTGATCTGTCATTGCAACTGGGTGGAGCCAGCCGTGAGATCACGGCTGGCTCCGCCCAGCTGTCAGTTGCGAAGCTTTCAGCCGGCAAAGGCCCGCCGTTCGCCCCGCTTCGGCTCAGTCGAGCTGAAGCAAATGCCTTCGACTCAGCTGAGCCGATCGGCCAGCTTCGGGAGCTGTACGGGCTATAGTGAATAGCCCATACAGCAGCCCTTCGGTTTGACTGAACCGAAGGGCTCCAGCTACCGAAGCTAGCTGAAGGCTAGCTTTGTGGATAACCCTCTTAGAATTTAATACCACTTTCACTTGTACATAAGGTAATGTGAAAAAAGATATCAAACAAGGTACAAAGGAGTTAATACATAAGCCCTATGGCCACAGGATCACTGAGTTAATTTCAGCTTCTTATATTAGTAAATAATGATACTAAACACATGAAAACGTTTTTTTTCTCTATTTTGAAAAAAAGAATTCTAATTACGTCAATTCGTAGAAAATACAGCTTATAACTTGTTGAATTTCTTTACTTTAAAACTAAGTCCATTTGTGCCATTCACTGAACTTTATTCAGAGTACAGTTGTATAATAGCATGAAACAAGATTGCGACATAGCACTGGATGTATATGGACCTGTGTCTGGAAAGCACAGTGACTTGGTGGTTACCACATCTGACTTGTAACACTGGGGTCCTTGGTTTGAATCCTGGCCAGGACTCTATGTACATGGAGTTTGCAGGTAGGTTAACTGGTCCTAATTTGTGTATGTCTGTGAATGTTCCTATGTATTTAGCTTTGCTTCATTTGTCTGACAGCTTAAGTGTCAGGTATCAAAGATCCCCTAAAGTCTGCCATTTGCTGCCCTGTCAAATACCTGACCTTCCACACTGACTCCCAGCTTCTTAGTGTGGAAAACCATCTAAATTAATAATAATAAAAATTATAATAAACATTATAGTTATTAAAATACATTTAAACACAACAAAAATGTAAAATATTGCACATTACATGTCCTTAGATGTGGTGGTTGCATTTGTTCTCTTTTTTCACTAAGAATATATTCTGCAAGTGCAGAAAAACACCTATTCATTTTGTCAGAAAACATGTAACTTAAACACCTTGTAACTTCCTATGCACTGAACTGAAAGCTTTAAAAAAAAGCCTTCCCAACTATCCTCTGTGCACTACAAAATACCAAAATGAGGGAAGGGGAAGTGTTTGTAGTCCAAATCAGAAGAGCAGCCTAGGCTGACAGCACTGCTCATCCATTGATACAGTACAGTCAGTGAGTGTTGTCACCCTATGACAGGAAGTTACTGGCAGGATCAGCAGGTGAAAACAAAGGAAAGGAACTTGAAAAAAATTAACAAATGCAGCCAACACATGTAGAGACTGGTACGATTCAATATATGACTTTTTCTGTTTATAAGTTTAGATACACTTTAACATTACTCTTACCCACAGGACTTTTTTTATTTTACATGGTTATGCATTGTCAATGTTAACAATGTGGGAGGTCAGGCTTTCAAGTTTCCTCTTATACCCGACTTGAATAAGTAGCCAAACGTAAATAAAAGATAAATAAGAGGACAAATACACATCTTTAATATATATTTATATGTAAGCCTGCATAGTTACAGTCATTTTGAGTGAATTGAGAACCTTTTTTTTTCCCCCCATAGGGAAAGGTTAAAATCCCATCAGGTTTTCCCTTGCCAGGGATGTAACAGGAAGTGATAGGAAAACTCTGCAAAGTTAAAAGTTTGCATGGCACTAGCACCCCTAGACGGCGCTGACAAGTATAGGAATTTCCTATAACTTTTATAAATGAACCCCATAGTATTGTTATAATGTTATGTACGATATCAACTATGTCCCTTAAAGAAGAGTATCATTACAAATGAATGTAAATAAAGTTAAATAAGGGGACAAATACACCTCTTTTATATATGTTTATATGTAAGCCTGCACAGTTACAGCCATTTTGAGTGTATTGAGAACCTATTTTATTATTATTTCATAGGGAATGGTTAAAATCCCGTCAGGTTTTCCTTTGCCAGGGATGTAACAGGAAGTGATAGGAAAAATCTGCAAAGTGAGATAAAATCCCCTCTTAGACATTTGTCATAAGAACAGTTGTCCACACTGGAAGATTTCCCACTGCCTCCTGTAATATTTCGCATTTCACATCACTTTTGTCCTGTTGACAGACACATAAAAACGATGAACCTGCCCAAAGGGGGCACAGACAACAATAACTGAAATGTTATGAAAGGACAGTGCTAATATATTTCAAATCCCTGTATTTTTGTTTTATTTATTATATTAATTTTTTTATTTATGATATTTATCTATTTAAAAATATGCATCTTTTAAAGAATTAGCTTATGGCTTCCCCAAAATGTCTTTTGTTTCTGTGTTCTGTGTCTTTTGTTTTCTACATAGCAAACAAAACACAAAAACTATGAAAAATCTAAGTTTAAAAAAACTTGAATTCATTGTAAATACAAACTCATAGGGATTCATTTATAAAAGTTTGCATGGCACTAGCACCTCTAGATGGCGCTGACAAGTATAGGAATTTCCTATAACTTTTATAAATGAACCCCATAGTATTGTTATAATGTTATGTACGATATCAACTATGTCCCCTAAAGAAGAGTATCATTGCAAATGAATGTCATTGAATGGTAATTATTTGTCTATAAATGTCAACTAACCCTTTAAGCTTCCCTTCATCAATACTACTTTTTATATTATAATAATGTTAATTCATTCTAAAGGTTTTCTGTTAGATGATGCAGTCTAGATTTGTCCACTAGATGGTATTACTGTGCATAGCGAGAGTATGACAGCTTCATTGCTTAGCTTCTGCTGCCATCTAGTGCACAACTGCTGCATAGCTTCTAGGAGAGGGAGGGGAAAGGCTTCAATATTATAATACATTACCAAATGCCTGTACATTGGCATATATCATTTCCTTTCATTACACCAACACATATTCACGCCTACACCAACTCACTGTGTTCTTTAGTGAAAAATTACATACATGAATTGTTAAGAAAGCACGGACAACAGCAAATATGAAGAACAAAGTGCAAAAAACATAACATTATTAAAACATGATATCTACTATGGAGAATATTTATAAAAAGTATGTAGCACATTTACCAGTAAATAATTTACTAAGTAAACATTTGCTGAACAATAGCCAGTTACCTTCACTATATTTACTATACTGCAAATGTACACCTACCGTGTTTCCCCGAAAATAAGACACTGTCTTATATTTTATTTGGCTCAAAAAAACACACTAGGTCTTATTTTCGGGGTAGGTCTTATTTTTCTTTTTAATGTACAACAATCTACACTTATTCATGTACAAAAATATGGTGATCAGGGGTGCCGTACCTTTACAAGAGCATTTTGCTAACCAATCGCTGGCCAGAATGAGCGAAGTGCACTTTCACTATCGATTCCTCACAGGCGGAGCACATGTGGTATCACTCCTCCTGTGACAGGAGACGGCGCTATAAAGGAGGCATCGGCTTATGCAGCTCTGCTCCCTCCAGTGCCGCCTCGCCTCCTCTAGCGCTGGGTTCGTTGGCACCGCTGATTCTCTCCTGCCTCTCCCGCGGCTCTTCAAGTTCCCCCTTATGCCACCACTGGCCCTGGGAATGGTCACAACTAGGTCTTATTTTCGGGGTAGGTCTTATATTTTAGAAATTCCCAAAAATAGTACTAGGTCTTATTTTTGGGGTAGGTCTTATTTTCAGGGAAACAGGGTAGTGAATGTTACAGCCAGCGAACCTTTGTGAGCTGCAAAGCAGATTTAACTCTAAATAATGTGCCAGCCAAAGTTATCCATAGTGCTGCTACTGTGTCTTTACAGTCCCGTGATAGGAAGGTGGAAAAAAAATTCCCTGGGTGGATGGAGCAAGCTTCCTGCCCCTTGCCATGAGGATACCAACTCCTGTACCCCTTAGCCTTTAGGAGGGTCCTAGCAGGGAGTTTATGTGCACCTTATAGTAGCTGCTACAGTAGCAAGAATAGCTGCAGTGCTTATTTAATGCAAAGAACCTAAAGTACATTTTTTATTAATTTGACTTACCCTTGCATACCCCCACACTGCAAGGTTTAACTGCTCATTTTTGTCTAGGGACTAAAATAAAAAAGTTATATAGCAAACTCTCTGTTATCCGGTGATCAGCTAACCAGGACTCTCATCTAACCAGAAAAAAATCCCCCGTGTACTCACTGTTCTGCTGATCTGTGGCATGTATTATCCTGGAAACGATTGCGTACCTATTTGTCTTATTGCATTTCAATATTAATATGAAGTCAATACAGAGTTTATGTTATGGTCAGTGCCAGATTAAGGACTACGAATCCTAGCACTACATTGTAAAGCACTGCAGAATAATACTATCAGCTATAGAGGACTACAAATCCCAGCAGTACTTTATACAGCAATGCAGAATATGAAGCTACATACTCTGTGTTGCTCCGGGTTCGCGGCCTGATTTCTCCAGGGTCTCAGGAAAGCTGTGCGGGGTTTAAGGGTGACTGTGAAGGCTCTCAGGTGGCCAGAGCAGGCTTTCAGGGGGCCAATGCGGGCTTTCAGGCTGTCAGTGCAGGCCCCAGGTGGTCAATGCGGGCCCCAGGTGGTCAGTATGGGCTCTCAGGTAGTCAGTGCGGGTTCCAGGTGGTCAGTGAGGGCTCCAGATGGTCAGTGCTGGCCCCAGGTGGTCAGTGAGGGCTCCAGATGGTCAGTATGGGCTCTCAGGTGGTCAGTGCGGGCCCCAGGTTGTCAGTATGGGCTCTCAGGTGGTCAGTGCGGGCTCCAGGTGGTCAGTGCTGGCTCAAGGTGGGAAATGCAGGCTCCAGGTGGTCAACGCAGGCTCCAGGTGGTCAGTGAGCGAGACTGGCGGCTGCGGCTCTCTGCTCAGGTATGCATGGGGGCCCTACTAAGGAGTGAGCGGCCATCGGATATGCCTGAATAGAGGGCCGTGGCTGACTGGTCGTGTCCGGGGCCCCCTATTCAGCCGGCTCGGCCGCAATTCGGGCCGGCCCAGCCCAGCCACGATTCGGGTCGGGCTGGCAGATTTTGGTCAGCCAGGTCTATTTGCAGGGGCGGGCCTGGAGCGGGAGCTCCACCCGTTAATGTTCCACCTGTTAATAACGCCACCTGTTAATCCAGCCCTGGTTATGGTATGGTATGGTATGGCGTATGGCATTAGTTAGACCTATTTTTAATAGTAACTCTCAAGCAACCAAAAACTAAATTTATCCGGAATCTACCAATCCCTGTGGATGCCAGATAACGTGGAGTTTACTGTACTCACAAAAAACCTTGGACTCGGTTGGCTTTCACATCGCTCCCTGCAGCCTCTCTGCCCCTCTGCTGCAGCGATGGTATGTACCATTGGCATCCTTATGTCCTATACAATGTGTATAGAACATGATGACTCAGGGACCATAGACCACTGCATGATATATATATATATATACTTATACTAGAATTATGTTAAGAAGTAAAAGTATGATATATACGTATATAAGTAGAATTATGGTATATATGTTATCTTTGGACAAAGTACCTCATATATGTAATTTATGACTTTGTGCGTCCTTGGGCCCTATTATTTAGAGGAAGAACCATAAGGTTTCTTAGAAGTAGGCTTGGTGAACATTGCTAAAATATAGAAAATGGAATGTTGGATCACTTAGCAATGAAGACACTTAGCAATGAAACACTATAATGACAAACAAGTGCATGTGCTGAGCGCTTGAGGTACTTTGTCTCCATCTAGTGACCCAAAGATAATATCACACATTAAATTCTAGTTTCTAACGCACAACATTCCACAAATTGATTAATAGGGTTATTCACAAAAGGGTGAAGAGTTTGGAGAAGGCAGGAGAAGTGAACAATCTAGGACATCATAGCTGATTTGGATAAATTCCCCAATTCAGCTCACGTTCCAGTTCAGCTATGTTGTCCTAGATTGTTCACTTCTCCTGTCTTCTCCAAACTCTTCACCCTTTTGTGAATAACCCTGTAAATAAAATGGAGGTTGTTATACATAGATGATAGACTTGAGGCTACAAGACTGTTCCTTAGTGCCATTACAAGTATCACTTTCAAGTCCTTTAGTGAATGTGCATATCAATATTGAAAATGTACAGCTTTTAATTGTACTAGATCTGTGCACTTCTTGTTGCTTCTTCATTACTGGCCATCTCAGCCTGGCAAATCATATTTAAAAATATCCAATGAACTTACAGTGAATGTAAAATTCACCTTATTATACAACCCCAATTCCAAAAAAGTTGGGACATTGTGTAAAATCTACATAAAAACAGAATGCAATGATTTGCAAATCTCATAAACCCATATTTTATTCACAATAGAAAATAGAAAACATATCAAATGTTTAAGCTGAGAAAATCGACCACTTGAAGAAAAAAAAGGTCATTTTGAAATTGATGGCAGCAACATGTCTCAAAAAAGTTGGGACAGGGCCATGATTACCATGGTGTAGTATCCTCTCTTCTTTTAACAACACTATAAATGTCTGGGAACTGAGACCAGTTGCTGGAGTTTTCGTAGAGGAATATTGTCCCATTCTTGCCTGATATAGGATTTTAACTGCTCAACAGTCCTGAGTCTACATTATCGTATTTTTATTTTCAAGATGCACCACATATTTACAATTGGTGAAAGGTCTGGACTGCAGGCAGGCCGGTTAAGCACCTGGACTCTTCTACTACGAAGCTATGCTGTTGCCATAGATGCTGTATGCGGTTTAGCATTGTCCTGCTGAAATATGCAAGGCTTTTCCTGAAAAAAACATCATCTGGATGGGAGCATATGCTGCTCTAAAACCTGGATATATCTTTCAGCATTCATGGTGCTTTTCTAGATGTGCAAGCTGCCCATTCCATATGTACTAATCCACCCCCATACCAACAGTGATGCAGGCTTTTGACGTGAGCACTGATAACAAGCCGGAAGGTTTCTCTCCTCTTTAGTCCAGAGGACGTGGCACCCATGGTTGCCAAAAAGAATGTCAAATTTTGATTCGTCCGACCACAGAACAGTTTTCCACTTTACAACAAACTATTTTAAATGAGCATTGGTCCAGAGAAGATGGCGGCGTTTTTGGATCATGTTCAGATATGGCTTCTTCTTTGCATGATAGAGCTTTAACTTGCATTTTTGGGTGGCATGGCGAGCTGTGTCCACAATGAATTTTGGAAGTATTCCTGAGCCCATGCAGTGATGTCCATCACAGAATCATGACTATTTTTAACCACCTGAAGACCGGGGTGTTAAACCTCCTTCATGTCCATGTAATTTTTCAGTATTCAGCACTGCAGTACTTGGATATTTATTCAAGTACTGAAATGTACATATTCATATACATATGCAACGCTGTACTGAAATTATTTTTATAGAATTTTTTGGGGACAGATAGAGCTTTCTTTCAGTGGCATTTAATCACCACTGGGGGTTTTATATTTTTACTATATAACAAAAAAAAGTACAGAAAATGTTGGAAAAAAAAACCTGTTTCCCTATGAAATGTTATGAAACATTTTTTATCACCCCAATTTTTGGACAAAATATAAAAGATGGGGTCATGCCAGGTAAATAAACACCAAGCATGTTAAGCCTTAAAATTGTGTGCGCCCGCAAAATCGCAAAAAACTACTATACCCAATATTAGCCATAGGAAATAGTTTAAAAGCTTTTACCACTCATCAGTTTAGTGTTAACAGTGATTGATGGCTCTAGAATTATTGCTCTTACTCCAACATGTGCGCTGATATGCAAAATGTGTGGCGCATGTGTATGTGCGTGTATGTGGGGGACTTTAAAAAAAATCATTTTTTTTTTGTTTACACTTAATTTTATTGCTATTACATAGGGCTAACAAGCAGATACAGATACAGTGACAGGTCCTTTTTATAGAGACAGACCCTATTAGACCACTAATGTCACCTACGGACCCTCAAAGAAGCTGATGAAGCAGAGATCTTGAGCCGGAATTGATGTAATACACATTACTTCCACATTCGGTGATCGGAGGGGAGATCAGCCACTGTAATATGCTTCTTTCACTCCTATCTCAGTGCAGAGACCTGCCATGCCGGTCCCAGGCCCATGGGATAGCCAGCAGCAGTGGTGGGAGGGGGGGACTCACACACTCCCATTCACCATACAAGCAAATGGGCGGTTCTACAGCTATCCAAACGCTTCTATGTAACAGCCGTCGTTGGCTGATTAAAATGTTTACAGGCAAGTTGTATTTTTGAGGATTAATTTCATTATTGAACAACTACAGTGTTCTCGGTCAATCTAAAATGTTAATAAACATCAAACCTGAATATTTAAGAAAGTAAAAGTGAGGTTTTGGCTTTCTTAGGAGAATATCTGTGTGTGCACAATTATTGAGCAACTATATGTGCAGAACTATTATGCAACTAAATGGAAAATGTTTATTTGTTTATATTTTTGTTTATTTTCATCTGTTAAAGTGAGAATAATAAACAAACAACTCAAAATTTACAAATAAACATTTCTGACATTTTCAAAAACAAAATCAGTGACCAAAATAACAATCATCAGCCTTCCATCCATGGAGTCGGTCAGTTTCTTCACCTTTGATAATCAACTTTTATGCAGCAGCACCCACAGCCTCCCAGACACTGTTCAGAGAGGTGTACTGTTTTCCTTCACCGTAAATCTCCCGTTTAAGAAGAGCCCACACGTTCTCAATAGGGTTTAGGTCAGGTGAGGAAGGGAGCCATGTCATTATTCTTTTATCTTTAAGGCCTTTACTGGCTAGCCATGCAGTGGAGTACTTTGATGTATGTGATGGAGCATTGTCTTGCATACATATCATGGTCTTCTTGAAAGATGCAGACACTTTCCTGTACCACTGCTTGAAGAAAGTGTCTTCTAAAAACTGGCAGTAGATTTGGAAGTTAATTTTGAGTCCATCTTCAACCAGAAAAGGTTCAACTAGCTCATCTTTAATAATACCAGCCCATACCAGTACCCCACCTCCACCTTGCTGGCGTCTGAGTCGAAGTCGAGCTCTGTTTCCATTACTGATCCAGCCACTGGCCCATCCATCTGGTCCATCAAGAGTCACTCTCATCTCATCAGTCCATAAAACCTTTGAAAAATCTGTCTTCAGATATTTCTTGGCCTAGTCTTGACGTTTCAACTTATGTGTCTTGTTCTGTAGTGGTCGGGTTATAGCCTCCCTTACCTTGGCCATGTCTCCGAGCACTGAACGCCTTGTATTTCTGGGCACTCCAGGTAGGTTGCAGTTCTGGAATATGACAGCACTGGAGGTTAATGGGTTCCTGGTAGCTTTACATTTGATTCTTCTCAAATCTTTGCCAGTTAATTTGCGTCTTTCTTTCTCTGTTCATGTTTCTTGTGACCCTGTTGACTATTTGCAACAAAACGTTTGAGGGTTCTGTGATCATGCCCCAATATCTTAGCAATTTCAAGAGTGCTGCAACCCTCTGAAAGACTTTTTACATTTTTGACTTTTCAGTCAATTAAATCTCTTTTTTGGCCCATTTTGCCTGAGGAAAAGAAGCTGACTAATCATTATGCACACTTTGATATAGGGTGTTGGTCTCCTTAGGCCATACCCTCCCTCATTATACATCATCTGGTATGCTTAAATCCAATAAGCATTCAAGCTCATACAGCTTGGAGTTGGACAATATGCATACAAATTGTGATTTAGTCAAAATACTCACTTGCCTAATAATTGTGCACACGGTGTAAATGTGCAACATCAGCCAACTGTTGACATTTGAAAAAAAACAAACATGAAACATTGTTTCACGAATAAATCAAACAATAACAGAAACCTGTAGCATAATACACAAACACAGAGGATTACGTATTATTGAGAAACAATTCCCGTAAACAGTAGGGGTATAATCAGGGGTATGGTCAGGTTTACCAAGGTAGGTTGACTATTGGTCCTCCAAATGATGGGTTCCCTAACTTGCCAATGGGAAGGTGATGGAGGCAGGAGTGAAAAGGCTAACCCTCAATGTTGTGAAAGGTGGCACCCTGGGATTATCAGGTTAAGGGAGAAGACAGGTAAATGTATGTGCAAGCTCTGATTTGTACCTGCCTTTTGTTTCTTAGGTCATTTCAGATAGTTTTTAAAAATGACAAGTGTACTTTACTACACAACTATACTGCTGAAAAAAATCATGCATAGATACTGTTTAGCCAATGCAGGGAAATTCCAACTTTGCTAATCATAACTATAAAATACACTTACAATGAGTCATGGTGTACATGAGCTAACTAATAGATTGTTTGAACTATGGACCAGACCTGATAATTGGTACAATTCAGGTCATGAACTTTCTAACAAGCACCAGTTTACTTCATATGGATACAGTTCTTGGTATCATACAGAATGTTCTGTATCTAAAGACTATCAGCTTCAGGTGTCAGTTGGTGTTGAGTCCTCTGAACATAAAGCAACTCTATTCCTACAACGACAAAAAATTAAATAATCAAAGTTCCAGGCAATAAAAGCCTCTCTCCACCCACCAGTAAAGTCTTCAACTTTCAACACTTCCATGAATTTCAGATGCCTGCATCTCCCACCCTGAGCTGTGGTTCAATCTGCCAAACCTGTGTGACTACAGGACACAGTTGTGACAAAGAGGGACCATTGAGCTCAGTGGGGGACCAGGCTTGCTAAGCTATAGCACTTAAAGACAAGAGTGAGGACTCACCGCTTGCTCGAACCTGGAATTAAAGTGGAGAATCAACTTCCAGCACGGCAATTACCCTAAGCACACAGCAAACTCTACAGTGGAGTGGCTTAAAGCAAACCTGTGCTTTGGCCATGCAGGGCTTTAATTGTAAACACACAAGGGCTACCATAAACCGCCTGCACACTGACAGCTGCCATACCCGCTGCATTCTGCTCCTGCACACATTGCCAACTGTTATACCCTCTCCACTACTCCCCTGCAAATATTGCCCACTTAAACACATATACATATACACTGAGTGGCCAGATTATTATGACCACCTGACGTTTGTAGGCAAATTATCTATAATTAGCTATAATTTTGCGCTGAAGTTGCTAGAGGGCCAGACCATTATAAATAGGGAAGCAGGTTGTTTACCACGACAGTAGAAGTGATTTTTTTCTGAAGATATGGGTAAACAACGCTTTAACAGCCTTTGAACGTGGGATGATTGTTGGCGCTCGGAGCCATGGAGCGAGTATCAGCAAAACAGCAGAATTCGTTAAATGTTCAAGAGCAGCTGTTGTTAAAGTGTTTAAAGACTGGACTGTCAGCCGGAAATCTGGGTCTGAACGTGCGAATTGTGGCCGTCAGTGACTAGTCAATGTTAGGGCAGAACTGAGAGTGGCAAGACTGGTACAAGACAACAGAAGGGCAACAGTGCAGTGTCAGATTCCTCGCATCACCTTTCAACATCTCGTGGAGTCACGAGGCGGCCCAACGAAGTCATCACGTGGAGTCATCTCGTGGCCCAACAAAGTACTGATGGGGTGGTCATAATAATCTGGCCACTGAGTATATATATATATACACACACAGACACACACACACACCCTGATCAACCATAACATTATGGCCACTGGCAGGGGAAGTGGATAACAATGATTATCTCGTTACAATGAAACCTGGAAGTGGGTGAGATATATTAAGCAGCAAGTGAACATTTTGTCCCTGAAGTTGATGCGTTGGAAGCAGAAAAAATAGTCCAAGGAAGAAAAAATTGTGAACCCACAACAGCGCCATGGGTAGCTATGGCTCATTGATGCACGTGGGCAGCGAAGTCTAGCCTGTGATCAATGTTCCCCAGGAGCTGCCCGACACCCTTCTCTGAATCAGAGTCCTCTATGAAGGTTCAGACAGCTCCTGAGCTTCGGTTCACTTGCTTGTCAGCCGACTCAGCAGGTGAATCGAAGATTCGATTCATGAATCGGATCTTTTGAATGAACTGATTCAAATGAACCGATTAATTTAAAAGATCCGAACTTCCCATCTCTAGTGCACATCCCCTAGCGCACATATGAGCACAATACAGTAATTACAAAAAGAGGCCAATGAAGCTCAGTACCACATGATCGCCGACCAATCACAGCAGCACACATTTTGAACAATGACTGCAGTTAGCAGCTGATTCTGACTTTCCTCTCACACAAAAGAAAGCTTGCTGATCATAGACAGCACAAGTAAAAACTAATACCAGTGTCATCCAGTACCAGAACCCATTCACCCCTCTACAGTATATGTCAGCTTCATCCTGTCTCTGCTCTGACCTGTTTATTAACACCTCACCTCCATCCTCCCATTGTACGTAACCTATACATTAATCCCTTCACCTGCTCCTCCCTCTGTGTATGATATGTACATTTATTGTATGTGGTGAACAATTACCAAACTCCATGTTTAAATCCCCTCCGTACCAGCAAGCTTCTTCATTTCCTATACATTTTGGCAAAAAAATTAGATCCCCTTGGGGTGTCTGCTTTCTACAAATGGTTTGGGGGTTCATACTGCCCTGGGATTTTTATTTGCTATCTTTCATAATAGAAATAGTACATAGTACAAACCCAGTAGTTACTAAATACCACCATTGGATAGCTCCATCTGTCTAAAAAATTATTTCAAATAATTTGGATAGTGACACGTGACAGAACAATTGTCAGTCAAACTATCACAGCTCTGAAACTGCAATATGGCCTGGACAGGAAACGGTGTACCATTCAGGTTAACACAGCACAGCGCCTACTGACATTATTGCACTAGTGGTGCACAAACAAGCCATAGGCATAGACTCCAATGTGCACAGAGACCGGAATCATATCTGCATTGCTGACCTGCACCTATACGTGATCATAGAACAGTGTACACAGGTCATTAGGCACTCAGCTCCCCGCCCCCAGCTCTACTGCCCTCTGAGCGTCACTACGCATGGCCAATACACCGACTGCAATTCTGCGCATGCGTGTCTGTGACTGCGGCGCTCGTCAATGACGTATGGGGGAAGATGGCGGCGCTCAGGGTGGAAGCGGCATGTCGGCTTGTATTGGGTCATAGAGTACGAGGAGTCTGGAGGCTGACTGAAGCGACAGAGAGACATGTAAGTACAGTGTTAATTTATTATTGTACTGGTAGAAGGTGTGTGGAAGCTTGCTGTGGCCCGTAGAGGATCGGTCCTTGTCTGCAGACGCATGTCTATGGAGGTCACACTGATATTTGTGTTTCTGCAGAGGAGAGATGTGAAGAGATCCATAGGTATCATTGCTATCCTGCTAGCAGGTCATAATATTACTAAATGCTCTTTAGGTTTACAAGGATAACCTCATGTTTGAAATAAATGTCCTTGCCTGGCTTTGTCAGTTCAGAATCATTGGGAGCAAATCGTAAAAAAAAGGAGCAGAGTCTGGAGCAGTTACCCATAATAACCAATCAGCTTCTCTCTTTCATTTTTAAAGCCTAATGGAAAAACTGAGAGAAGCTGATTGGTTACTATGGACAACTGCTCCAGTTTTATGAATTCCCCCCATTGTGTCCCTGGAGATGCTTTGACAATGTTAGCAACATTTGTACTGGAGGAACATGTAGGCTGCCATTCCTGACCTACTGAAAATTTTAGTCCAGTGGCTGTTTTTGGCTTCAAAACGTTTCCTGAATCATTGAACCAAAGTGAAGTAGGCTGGAATGTGGAACTCTAAACAAAATTTAAAAAAAGACATATGTTATGTAAACTATCGCTGGCATTCACAGCAGATCTGCTACTTTTTCACTTCGTTTATTAGGGTGACAACGCTGATCTTACTGCAGTGACGTTGCACATCAGCATTGTCACCCATTACATAGAGTAGTTTTAGATGGACATACAGTGTTAAATGACAAAGAAATTGAGAGCAGCAAATAATGAGACAACAAGCCCAACTCCAGCTAACACTTTTAAGCAGTTACAGCTATTTTTTTCTTATTTTATTTGTATAAATACAATCAACCAATCGTTGTAAGCACCCTTGTCAGTGTTTTATGATTTGTTTCAGTCCGTCATTTTGCTGCACAGCTTGTTCTGCTTGTAAATGTTAAAGTATTTTAAAAAACACAGTATATTCACCTCATAGTTATCAGAATGCAATATTCCCAGCTAGAGCAGAATTATGTCTGTATGCTTGTTTTGGGTTAATTATTCCAATTTCCAACATTATTGAAGCTGTTGGATCATGATGATAGCCAGCAGTTTCAGGCATGGCAGCCTATATATTTTCTTGCTACTGGATCCAAGCTGGGGGTAGCCAGACTTTGGCCCTCCAGCTCTGGTCAAACTACAAATCCCATGATGCACCTGCCTCTGGAAGTTATACCTGTGGCTGTCAGTCTTGTAATGCCTCATGGGATTTGTAGTTGCACCGCAGCTGGCTACTCCTGATCTAAGTGATGGCTTCTGTAATGACCGTGATTTTGGTTGAGATCTTGGGAAATTTTAAAGTAGAAGTTTAGTGTACACATATAAGGGGGGATTTATTAAAACTAGAGCAGACAGGATCTGGAGCAGTTGTCCATGGCAACCAATCAACATCTCTCTTTTATTTTCAAAGTTTAATTGAACAAACTGAAGAGAGAAGCTGGTTACTTTTGGCAACTGCTCCAGTTTTGATTACCCTCATAATACCTTCCATTGTCTCCCTTACTCTGATTAGAATGCTGTTTTCAACAAATGTTTGTTTTTGCAGAAATACCTGTTTTGAGACCCAATGATGTCATCACTTGGTCTGTCTGCTGCTTTTTGCTCCGAGTTTGGTGGACATGGGCCAGCAGGCGCCTATCCATATCACAGTGCTTTTCTTTGGATCTTTGTGAAAGAATACATCCCTGAGATCCCTTTACAGGGGTGTGGAATTGTTAAAAAAAAAAACTAAAGCAGGAGCCAATCTATTTGTCCTGATAATAATTTTAACCAAAACTGTATTTAACAATACTAAGAAGCACTTCTCATTGGCCAGTACGGTCAGGTGTCTGCACTGGCCAATGAGTGCTCGCAATTTGAATGAAATTCTAAATCCATTGTGCAGGACGACTGTATGGAGTACAGATAGTACACCTGTACCAGCAGAGGGGGAGGGGGCCAGATTTGAGCGGGTAATTCAATTTTCCCAAATTACTTGGGAAAGTGAACTTGGCTTTTAATGCACATTGGTAGTGATAGAGAGCATTGCTGCCCGGCTACCACAATGTGTGTCATACATTGGAATGGGGCAGCACTCACCTCACACACATACAATGCCCTACTCAGTGGCATCACAAGGGGGGTGCGGCCCGCAACGATTCACTCCATCAGAGGGGGTAACACCAAAATAACTGACACCATGACCGAGTGCCCGACTCTGAAAAGTCCTGCACTCAGTCATGGACCAAGAGCCCAACAGCTGCACAAGAAAGGAGGGGACCGAGCATCATACCTTATCCCGTCAGATGAACGTCCCTCCCTTTGCCTGGTGTCCACAACCGAAGTGCATGTGACATCATTATGTGTATACGTAATGACAGTTGCAGTAAATGCGTTTTTTTGTTTAAACTTTTTGATCTTTTTTTTTTTTTTTTTTTACTTTTATTGTTATCACACGGTCTGAAAATGCCCTTACGTGATAACGTTTGGAGGTGACAGGTTCTCTTTATGGAGCCTGCCCTTCAATGCAGACAGTCGAGCACAGCTTTGTGCTTAATCTCCTTGCAGCACAGAGTACAGCGCTCCTGTCTCACTGATCACATAGAGTAGATCAGAAAATGGACGTTCTCCAGTCTGCTCCCCACTCTCCATCCTGAACTCATTTGCCATGGTTCCAGGTCCCATAGAAGACCCCAAAAACCATGGTGGGGAGGGGGGTAGTGAACAAGCAGGCTGCTACAAGTGGTCTAGGCAGCTGTACAGCCGCCCAGATCACGTTTACAAAACAAGCGGCAGTTCTCCCTGGCACCCAGAACTGCATTTCCTGGGCGCCAGGCGATTCAGAAATGCCCTTCCCTGCTTCAGATGTTGCTTCTCTCTGTTGGACCCTGGGTGCTGCAAACTTTATCTGTGCTGACCCGTAACTGGTTGCTGACACATATAAAGGAATGCTGGGGATGTGTTCTTGCATATAAGGTTCAGGAACAAAATGATTGATGGCAGAGAAAACTAATAGTTGTAGGAGAGCAAACGGGTACAAATCGGGGGAGAAGTGATTGGTAAACTATGGCGGTTTTTCAGACAGGAAGTAATGGTGGGCCTAAAGGAGAACTTTTGGGTTAGGGCTTTTCCCCATAGTTCTCCTTAGGGTAACGGGAGGACACAAACTAGCGTCCTCCCGTCACCCTAAGCTCAGTATACCGCGAGCTACAGCTGGCGGTATACTGAGACGCCACAGTATACGGCGAGCTACTGCTCGCGGTATACTGAGACGCCACAGCTAAAGCGGATCCCGACAATTATGTCTGGATCCGCCCAGCTGCGTTAGTGACAGCCGGCTCTGCCTTACTAGAGGCAGAGCCAGCTGTACCCTCCCCCATCCGATCCGCCAGTAAGGGCTGGCGGAGAGGGGGGAATCCAGCCCCTCCCCTGTCACGGCAGAGAGCTGTGACAGGATCGAGAGGTGAGCGAACGCCGGTATGTGTTCGCTCACCTCCCGATCTACTGAGCCGACCTGTGACAGTCTCATTGTCACAGGTCGGCTAGAAAAGCACTCACCTCATAGTTCTCCTTTTAAGATAGCTGCTGCAGGTTCAAAGCGTTCTATTGTGGAGATGCAAGTTTATAGGAGATTGAAAGTAGTCAGTTTTAACATAGGAAAGGAATTGCTACAAGCGTGGGTACAAAAAGGTACGGCTGGAGTTCAGCTTTAATGTAATGTCTTATAGGGCAGCCGCATTAGTTGTGCTAAATGTTAATGTTCAGGACTTTCAAATCTCCGATTTGTCTGACATGTTTCCATTAAGCACCTTTAAAAAATAAATGATGACTTGTACTGTATTGGGACAATATACATTTGACCAAATGTTTTGTTTTTCAGTATCACAGATGTCCACGTTCATTGCGTTTACACAGGGCCCTGGCCCCTGGGACACGGCAATTTCTTTTATTAAATGTTCGCTACCAAAGTGCAGCGACTGCAGCTGCCAACCAGGTGAGCTCTTCATGGTGTCCATAACGAAAAATGTATCATACAGATGTTCTGGGAAACTTTAAACAAGCTATAAGGAGGCTTCAGCTGACTGAAGCCTGCCTGCAGCTTGTTGATTGTGTCCCGTTCCAGTGAACTGTCCATAGCCACAGGCAATCACTGCATGTGCGAATACATGCGAATAGCGGCTCCTGTCAGCCTGCCATTGCTTCATGGCAGCAGCTGTCTGGAACCACCTGTTATTCTAGGCACAAAAATCTGCAGCTTTTTCCACATGTGAGCATTAAAAGCACATGTGAATGAGGCCTAAGAGGGGAATTTAACAAAATCTGAAGCAAATGTGCATGGCAACTAATCGGCTTCTCTCTCATTTTCAAATCTTAACTGAACATACTGAAGAGAGAAGCTGATTGGTTGCCCTGGGCATCTGCTCCAGTTTTGATAAATTTCCCTCAGTGTATATGTCGTCCATCCCCAGATTGGAACTGATGTTTGCTTTAAAGGCTTCAACAAAGCTGCTCAAATCTTGATGAAGGATTTGAAATACTCTCTAAAAGCTTGGTGTACACTTTGCTGTTTCACAAACTGAAGCCTATATGTATAAGTGTTTAAAGTATATGTCAGGCTAAAATAATACAACGACATATGCAGTACATTTTGAATTGCATACCTATTTCCAATGTGATATCTCTCTGAAGGGTAATTACACTTTCCCAGGTGAATTTGAGAAAATGGAATTTCCCCACACCAATTTGCCCACTTCTGTCCCACCGCCCGCACACTAGTCTTCCCATTCAGCAAACAGTCATTCCCCTCTGTGGCTGCCAGTGCACGATCTGTATATCGTACACAGCACTGTAGCCCTTTTCTCAATATTTCAGATTACCCTCACAAATGGCAAGCACTCATTGGTCAGCACAGTCGCCTGACCACACTGACCAATGAGAAGCACTTCTCTTTGATGTGCTTAGGAATAACTAATATTTGTTCGGCATTCAATGTTTCTGTATGTCTATTTGAACCCCTAACGTCTCTCCTGCAATGCTCCCATGCAGTTCATGGACCGGCACTCCCTGATAGGCTGTCTACACAGCTGCTGCTGGCCAGCATTTTACAGCTGTGAACATGGAATTGCTCAGAGCTGAGCACTTCCAGGTTCACCTACTGCAGAGGAGATCCCCAGTCTCCCAGCACTCATCCTACTTGGATAACTTGAGTGAATAAAAGTACATTTGAGAAATATGGGAACTTCCATCGCTGACCTACTGAACATGTTAGGTATCTGGCCTCAGTCATTGGTTCAGAAAATAACATTTGGAGAAAAATCCTTATCTCTACACTTGTTTAGGTTCAATAACGCATAAAATATTAAAAGCTAGTTTCACCTTTCATACCATGTTTCATGTATTTATGGTGTAACATGAAACATGGTGCCATTCCATAGACCACACAAACACACACCTTACAAGAATTGCAGGGTGGTTCTGCATGCAGCATTCTGTATATTTTTTTATTTGGTGCAGTTGTGCATTCGCCCACACAGCTACGTCATACATTCACGGATGAATAGAAAAACTACAAGTCCCATCTGCTTCCTCCAGCTCCATAACAGAAGATCCATGCCTGGCTGGGGTAATAGTCTGCAGGAGCTTGTGCTTTTTACCTACGAAACAATAATTGCAGTTGCAATGCTTTGCAGGATCAAATGCAAGAAATTAATAAATGCAATTTTTTTTCTTTTTGCAACATCAGTCCATTTTATACATTTTAATTATTTCACAATAAGTGGAATATGTGTTTTAAAAGAGAACTATGGGGTAAGTCTTTTTCCCCATAGTTCTCTTAAGGGTCACGGGAGGACATATACTAGCGTCCGCCCGTGACCCAAAGCTCAGTAAATCGCGAGCTACAGCTCGCGGTATACTGAGACCGCCACAGCCAGGACGGATCCCGACATTACTGTGGAGATCCACCCAGCTGCGTGAGTGACAGCTGGCTCTGCCTATCTAGAGGCAGAGCCAGCTGTGCCCGCCCCCTCCTCCGTCCGTTCCTCCAGTCAGCGCTGGTGGGGAGGGGGGGGATCCCTGCAGGGAGCCGTGACTGACAGTGTGTTCGCTCACTTCCCGATCTATTGAGCCGACCTGTGACAGTTTCATTGTCACAGGTCGGCTGGAACTATGAGGATGAGTGATTTTTCACTCACCTCATAGTTCTCCTTTACAGCCCGATCTCATGACAGAAAAGTGGTTTAAACTTGGTTTTAAAAACTTCTTTTATTCTGCATTGATGCAATGTATCCAACCTGTTACCTGTTTATACTTTGTCATTATCCTTTACTACATTGTTGTTCTAGGTTCTAACCGCCCCATTTGTCTCAGAGGCACCATTACCACATTCTAGTTTTATTCCTGAAGGCGTGCTTCCTCCCCCAGTCTCTGAATTGGCCCCCACAGTTGTAGAGACGATTGGTCAGGTGGAACAGAGTTTGACTGAATTGGGACTTGGAGGTTACAGTCCAGTTGGCCTTATACAACAATTTCTGACTTTTTTACATATGGATATTGGTCTCCCCTGGTGGGGTGCAATTGTGACAGGTAAGACCTTAACAGTATTAAGCTAACAATTGTATGAAAATGGTTTCTTTTATGTTTTTTATGACGTATTTCTTATGTCTCTCCTACAGGAACAATACTTGCACGTGTTATGGTTTTTCCACTAATAGTCAAAGGACAGAGAGAAGCGGCCAAACTTAATAATCATATGCCCCAGATCAGTGCATTGACAACTCGCATGAATGAAGCCAAGCAGTCAGGGAACAAATTTGAATGTAAGTTTTGCACCATTTGCTATTAGCGCTCTCATGTAGAGATAAACTTATGGCTGAAATGATCATTCTGGACCTTTTATGCCATCATCTGTCACTGTGAAGTTATGCTTTGATGGAACAGTTAGCCTTATGAACTATCTGAAGCAAGAATGCGTAATTTTGCCACAGTGGCTGCTGTGAACTTACCCTCATTGGCCTTATAATCTGATACTTTGGTTAAAGAGGGCTTTTCAGTTCCAAGCGTTGCGTGACTGGAGAAGTCTGGGGGTTAGCCTGACCCTCAAACCTAGGAGATGGCCTGGGGAAGTGTTTCATTCCTACTTACTCAAGCAGCATAAAGCCCAATAAAATAAAAATATGTTGGCATATGGGACCATCATTCACAAAGAAGAGAATTGTGAGTGCTCCCATTACTTGTATTGTTTTCATATTGGACAGTTATTAGAATTCTTAATTTATTTTGTAGGTTTTCTTAAAGTTTATCTAAATAAATAACCAAAAACTCATGTAGGCTTTTACTTATTAATGTTATTATAAAAGTTTTATATAAGTGATATATGTTTGTATATGCAGCTTTCATGAAACGATTACCTGGTGATCCTATCATAAAGACACTTCCTGTTAATAGGTAACAACTGCCTCCTAGTGTACATCCTGTGACATCCACCTATGGTGGAGACTACAAGCAGCTGTGTCCACACACATTGTGCAGACATGGCCCATCATTGTCACCATCAGGAAGTTGATCCTAAACAATGACAAGCAGACGTGTCTGGATCGAGTGCATGTAAACAGGAAGTGGCAGGAGGAGATCAGCACTGAGATGCAAAAAAAAAGTGGGATAAAAAAAGTGAAATCAATGTATTTAAAAATAGGCAGCTGTTCCATACACAGATCTTTAGCAATCTAAATGTCATCCAGTTAGGGTTTCGAACTTCTATGAAGTCTAATGTAACTTTTTTTCTCTGCCCGCTTAGTTTCCAAGGCTTATTCAGACCTTTCATTATATCAGAAGAAACATAATGTCAATCCACTCCGTGGCTTTCTGGTTCCCCTTGTGCAGGTGCGAGGACTGTACGGTAACATTTTTGCTAACTGTAATGCAGTTTTTTTACAATTTATAGTGTCACTGTCCACTTTAATGGAAAGCCCTCATACCTGGAAAGCACTGCTTTGTTGTCTCTAGGGAACATGAGACCAGATGTATAATCCGTGTATATCAACTGTGCAGGATTTTAAAAAGAAACTATCCCACCACCAGGGATTCTGCGCTCCGCTGCTTTACACCCGGTCCCGTGCCGCCAACATTTTCTCTAACATCATTGGGAGTCGGCTGTATCCTCTGGGTTCTTGCAATCGACCCCTGATGAAGTTCATGTTCTGTGTCATCAGGGGACCACATGCCAGAACCAGAAAGAGACAGCTGGCTCTCTGATGATGCTCCATGGCACATGTGCAGTAGACTAGCTCTAGTCTTCCCAGGATGTGTGATGTGGGTTTTCCAAGAGGCTGGGGCCAATGAACTACGTAATTCCAGCAAGTGCAGGAGTTCTCCCTGGAAAACATAATGCAAAAAAGTCCAATTCTGAGAGAGATTGGGGGGGGTATAGGGGTGAGATGACAGCAAGTGAGTGGGAAAGGTGAAGGTCCACTTTTAAATATTAAAATTAGAATTTAGATATATTTTCCACCTCCTTCTCTGACATGCCTAGCCAAGGTATTGCTTCTTCCTGACCCACCTCCTTAGTACTTTCCCGTTCCTTTTTGGTCAGGTTAGACTTTCAGAAGTTAATCATATAACCTCTGACTACCCTTGTCATCGGACCCTAAAGCAGGAGTCATGTTGGTCTGTTGTCCACACACTTCCTTTCTTTGTGCGCTATTATAAGACACATCTGTTGTGAAAATCTGATTTAGTTGCTACTGAAAGACACTAAAATTGTCTCCAGAGGGATGCACTATGGGGATTGAAACACACACTGTACAATGACTTCTGTAATGTGAGTGACCAATTCTATGATATTTAAAAATAACAGAATATAATATCAGAATAGAGCTCTAAAAACTGACACCCTTCCTTATCCACTTCTTACTAATTGGTGAGCAACTATCCTGAAAAGGAATATGCTGACGAAAAGAGAAATTATAGTGATAGCTGATGACTTATCTGTCTGCTGAGGCTCCTTCCCTGCCTATTCAGTGGGCTAGAGGTTTCAAGAGAACAAATTATGCTGCTGCAGTGGAGGTTGTGGGCCTGGCTATGCTGCTAACGGGGATCCCAGGATCTCGTGACTTTATATTATATGAAATCTTCTGCACTTTCCTGCTAACTAACAAATATGATTATATAAAATGATCCACCTATTAAACCTGCCCACATGTAAAGTAGTACATACTTATAAACAATCAGCATAGCACAGCGCTTATTTAAATACGTCATGCTAATTATATTAAAGGGAATACAATATAAAATGCTGGTTACTGTGTGCATGGTCAAATGCACTTTTAAATGTGAGTGTTTTAGATCATTTTTTAATAAAGTACTTTTTAATACGAGTCATACAATGGTTTTGATCGTTCTCTTGGAGCTAAACTACGTATAGTACACTACTTATGAACCTTGGAGTTGGGTTACATGGGAGAGCGATACACTGCTGAATTGGGGATGAGTAAGTGAAGAAACTTTAAGTGTTTCACAACAGGCAGGTTCTTTTGACCTAGTCCTAGCCAGATAGGGCCAAAACAAAAGGCGAGGAGTATTCCTACTTGAGGTGGAGCATGAGCTTTGATACATGGATTGCATTATTTGAAGTTGGTCACTGATTGATGCAATACTAGACTTTTGGGTGTTATATGGAGATCTTGCTTTATTGCACTTTATGCGATATAAGAATAAGCACATATGTTGTTTTTCTGATTGTAATTGTTATGATATGAATTTGTAAATGAGGGGATTTATATTTTGTGCACTTATTATAATTGGCATAGAGGATCTCGCCACTGGCTGAACAGAATTACAGATCCTTTGGCAGCTATATCAGCTAACATACACTGGATGTATTTAATTTGTTTCTAGATTGCTTGCTCGGAGTTCCACTTTAGCAGCAATAGCAAATGTGTTCTTGTTTTTGAATGGGTTAATTTAAGCTGAATGTCTTTTGGCCCCTGAGTGATTTATAACACTGATGTACATTACTGCCTGGTCAGACAATATTTTAGCTGGTGACATGGTATTTGGTAAAGCGCACCATCTCACTACAACTGTTTGTGCGGGGCATAATGTAAACTGATTGTGTAGGGAGCTGAGCATAGGCTACTGGGACAACAGGCATAGAGGAGGGAGATTGCCAGTTTGTTGTGGACAGGTGAGGTGGGCATAAAGGAAGCGGAGTGAAAACTGGTTGTGGAGGGCAGAGAGTACCATCATTTGATGATGTGTTCTACTGGGAAAAGAGAGAGGAGACAGAGAGGGAGATAATTGTGGGGCGGATCCCTTTGTGGGGTCGGTTTTCCTTCTATAGGAGAAATGGCATATCCTACCCCTTCTTTTATCCCTATTTTTACAGTGCTGGCATGTCCCATGGTAGTCATTCATCTGTATTACTGCAGCAGATGGAGCTCAGGGATTGTAGGAGAGGTCTTTGGACCTCTGACTTTGACTTTAAAAAAAAAAAAAAAAAATTTAAACCCTTTTTGCTGTGTGTTCTTTTGTTTGACTTTAATTATACTTCTTGGTTTCTGGTCAATATATAAATACATCTGTCTCATGCGTTTTTATATAGTTTGACAGCTAAAAACTCAAAGTGCATGTATAGCCAAAATGTTTTCCTTTAGTTTAAATAGAGTATCCCTGTCGAGTGGTTTTTGTTGCATCACTCTCTCAATTTGTTCTGAAGACCATTGTCACCTGGACAGAAAGTAATGACAATCCAAAATTGTACAGTTGCCACTGGAATAGAAGGTGAGGGTAGATCTTCCAACTGGGACACTTGTTCCCATGATAACTGTCCACATTTCTGAGATTGCATCTATAGGACAGAAAGTGAAGGGAAATCTCCCATACAGGACATAGGCAGCAAAAACTGACAGGCGTTTCAACCATACCATGTTCTATTCAAACCCAAAAAAATGGCTATACGTACACTTTAAGACTGTTTTCTGTATTCAATATTCACTAATTATGCGCTTTCACAGTAGAACTTACAGTATGAAGTAAGCTTTATTTTGTTGTCATCTCTGTATGTACTACATTGGTTGTCTTTCTGCATAATACATATTAACATTTTCATAGACTATGTAATAAATGTCATTTATTTTCCTGTCTTTTCTAGGCTCCAATATTCATCTCATTCTTTGTGGCACTGAGACAGATGGCATACCTCCCCGTGCCCAGCTTGCAAACTGGTGGCCTATGGTGGTTTTCAGACCTGGCTGCAGCTGACCCTTACTATGTGCTGCCACTAATTGTAACAAGCAGCATGTGGGCTGTTCTAGAGGTAACTTTTCTTGCTTTTTTTTTAAACATCCATCCATTTTGACAGTCTCCAGTGTTCTCTGCTGTTCTCTTCATGTCTGCATATTTTGCATGCATTTTCCTATCTGGGCCTTATAAAATATTTTTTTTTCTAGCTGGGAGCAGAGTCTGGTGTTAGCAATCCCAACCTCAAGGTCATGAAGACTGTTTTCCGTGTAATGCCGTTGATAATTTTGCCTCTTACCATAAACTTCCCTACAGTAAGTAATCTTGCCTCAACATTATCATTCTTACCAAATTATTATTATTGTTAAATGCCATCAAGCTAATGTAGATTCCTGGCAACCACATGGATAGTTTCTCTAGAGTGATCTGTTTCCTTTTTGGGTCTTAAGTCTTTACGTCAGCGTACAAGAAGAACACTTAAAAGAAGCACCGCTCCTCCACCACTGATGCGTTTCACCCAATCACAGGCTTAGTCATAGAGATCTTTCTGACTATATCTATCCACCACATTGCTGGTCGTCCTTTTCTTTACTGTAATTTTATTTTTATTTTTTACCTCATTGACCCTCTACGTCACAACAGGACAGATAAGTGATATGGAGGTAAGTGAGGACACAGCAGATCAGTGTTGTCTTATAATGTACACATGCACTACTTTTTTTCACCGCAACACGGTATTGTGGTACTCATGGCAGCCGGGAGGCGCATTAGGATGTCATTCAAATGAATGGCAACAAAACGCACCGAGGGCCCAGTAACGTCTGGTGCGATAGTGTGCATTAAACGCACGTTATCGTGCATCTTAGCAATGCTATAGTCTAAATGTGCCCTTCAGGTCTATATCAAATATATAACATAGTCTAACAACATCTTCGCAATCAATAAGAGTGGAGAAATATGACAACATTTCTCAGGACAGTCAAAAAGTATGAAAAGACCAATAAGGGCTAGAGCCTAAAGACGTATTGGTTTCAAAAGACACTTTAGCAAGGGATTTCTTTACAACCGAGCAGTACATACAACACTGCCAGCAGCAGGAGAGCTAAGTGCAGTATATACTTTTTTTCTTTTATAGGGAACATTTTTTTAAGGGACTGAGTCACTTTAAAGAAGAACTCCAGGCAAACGAACTTAACTCTTGCAGTGGGGCTAGCCCTGCACTGCAAGGGTTAAGTGCTTATTTCGGAACTCAAAGCTGTTTTACTCACCTCATCTTCGGTCCCTGCAGCTCCTTCCAGACTGCTAGACCAGTCTCTTCAGCTTCTTCTCCCCTTCCCTCTGGTGATCGAAGGACCACACATCACATCTTGTGCATCTCTATTGCCCTCTATTAGACATGAGGACACCAAAGGACATTCCTGATGGCCACCGTGGGAGCAGGAGTCGGTAAGTAAAACAGCTTTGAGTCTTCTAGACAAAACCTAGCACTTAACCCTTGCAGTGCAGGAATAGCCTCACTGCAAGGGCAAGTTTTTGATTTTTCCCTGACTTGTTCTGTAAGCTTTAATTTGTGGTATTATGGCATGATCATTGTTACACCTTTTTGTTTCAGGCCGTGTTCACCTATTGGGTTACCTCAAACTTCTTCTCTATAGCCCAAGTGGCCTTCTTGAAGGTACCAGCTGTTCGAGAAAAACTGAAAATCCAAAAACCTGTCCAGCATGACCCATCAGTACTGCCAAAGCAGGAGGGCTTAGTGAAGAGTTTTCAAACTGGTATTTATGGCACTTTTTATGTTTTGAATTTGACAGGATTCATGTATTTTTAAATCTAATAAATGCTGCTTTTCACCTAATCCTTTTTGCGCACAATGGGATGAAACCATCCAGGCCAGACATCAGCAATGAATGCAGCCTAACTATTTATTAGAGATGCACCCAAATTTCGTCCGCCAAAAATGGCACTTTTGGTAAAATTCTAAAAGCCATCTTTTGCCCAAAATTGCAGTGCATCCTTAGTTTCTCTCCTCACCGGGTGCTGCTCTGTGTCACTGTGTCCTAGAGTTGTCAATAGTTCCTTATATCCTGGATTCATTAACAGGGGGTTTTCTATACAGTCAACTTTAGAAAAGATGCGGATTTCAGGGATGATGTTGAATCCCCATTAAGGCACATTAAGAGGGCAGTAGATTAGAGTAGAGTAATGCGTACACATAGGAATGTAGGATACAACAGAAGGCGTGTTTGAGGGATAGCAGGGCATAAGCAATTGGAATTAGATTACATGAGGGAGAAGACAAGCAGTGATTACAGGCAACCTGCAAAAACCATGCCTCTCAATGATATAGCAATCCAGTCACAGTTCTAAATATTTACTGATACTATGTCACTAAGTGCAGGGCAATTTTAATACACTCTTTCACCTGGAGGAAAGCCACCATTGACTAGAGTAATATTTTTTCATAGACAATTGAAAGCAAAATAAAAACATACTTAGACGGCACAAGTATGGATAGTAAGAAGAACATAAACAGAAATTGCTAGGGTCAGTCAGACATTGGGAAAGCCAGCATTTGCAAACCTTGTCTTCTATGCCCCATGAATGAAGCAGCCCTAAATAAATCTAACTCTAAGCGTCTAAAATTTTGGCCGATTCCTGCTAAATCTGCCAAAATTTGAGCCATGAGTGGCCCAGCAAGCACCACCAGGCTTGACAAAAGCCGAATTAAAAATAGATGGTTCTAGACAGAAAATTGTCAACCAAACAGTGACTGCATCCTATTAGATGCACCACTGTATTCAGGCAGCCATGGATGCAGTAGCTGTCTGAATACAGTAACTGGCAATGGAAATGCTATCTACCTTGCGGTTTAAAATGGATGGTGCAATCGGCTGATCTTCTCTGTCAGCCTACAGGTTTACTGAGAGAAAATGAGCTGTGTATAGCTAGGTTAAGCAAAGTTGGGGCATGTATTATATGCAGGTTTACAGAACACTGTATCTCCATGGTGTGCGTTTAAAACTCAAAGCAAAAAACGCAAGGTCTCTTTATAAACCCTATAGGAATATTAATTTGGTATGTTCAAAGACCACCATCATTTTAAAGTGTATGTAATGAATTATTTTGTTTTCAGCTTTTGAATAGACTAGGTTAGGGATAGGGTTTCTGATATTTATTGCTGTCTGTGTCCGAGCTGCACATACTCAACTTCACTATTTGTCCTGGTGACTATGGTCTACGGTACAGAAAGTGAGAGGAGATCCAAAATGTTTGAGTTGTCTTGGGAACAAAAGGTGAGCGTAATTCTTCCAATGTGAACAGCTATTCCGCTAACAACTGTCTAAATGAGCAGTTTCCCCTCTCTAAATAGAAATTTCTTCGCACATCATGGTTTATTTTTGCTACTTTTCTCCTGTTGGGGAGATTTCCCCCATCTCCCAGTCCCAACAATAAACCGACAGTGGATTTAATATTCTCTACTATCCATAACGGAGAAAATGTTTTGGCTTTACATACATTTTGACTTGGGTCAGCATGTTAGTTTATACAGTATTTGTGTAGCGTGAGCATGATATTTTGTTGGAGTTAGTATGACTGTAGTTTGTTTGCTATGTGAATTTCCATTACTACAGCACACTTATCAATCCATTGCTCTGCAGGTTGGAAAAATGCACAACTGGCTCAGCAGTTAGAGGACAGAGAACGCAGAATAAAACACCACCTGGATATTGCAGCAAAAGGTTAGCAATTGTACAGTTCACATGTGAATTGAAGAAAGAAAAAAAAAAAAGCTCATTTATTTTGAACGCTTAAAACTCATTTCAGTTTTGCCCTTGCTGTGTTTCTCCTCTGATTTGTGGATTCCAGTACTTGTATCATTTCCCACAAAAGGGTGCAGTGTTTTAAATTAGTTTGCAGACCCGGAAACCCAAGAACCTAATAGGAAACCTGTAGCGAGAGGATAGAGACTGGCATTGCTAACCTCTCCTAAAAATGCAAGTTGTGTGGCTGTCGTGTGTGTTCAGTGGACAAGTATGCAGATCTGGAGTGCTGACTTCATCCTTAACTTCCTAATCTGCATTAGACCACTGACTGCTTTAGGTCAAAAGAAATGGCAGCCCCAGTATATCCTAAAGGGTGTGTAATAATGTATAAAATCATACAAACTACTTGGTTTTAATTGCTGTTGTCAGAACTAGTTATTGTTCAACTCCGGGTACAGTTTTGTTTTTTTAGTTACCTTAAGTTGTCCTGCCCAGATTTCTGCTTTAACAAATATGGGTTTACAATTTTGACTTGCACAAAAGAAGAAGTATTTCATATTGCAGTCAGTCGCTGGGTTCAGTTCCCTGAATTTGCAAAAATAAAATCTTGGTGTATATTTTTTTTCCTATTACGTTTGCAAAATGCTACAATTCAGATATGACCTCTATGTAGCTGATGTGGTCAGCCCCACAGCTGCTTTAGGCAACCGAGTTCCTCTGCTTGTAACATACACAGTGAATTTCTAGATACAGAGGTTATATTTCTGACCTGAAGCTTTGTGCTTACTATAGCTACTTTAAGTGCTCAATAAGTCAGTCTAATGTAGGGCAGATAACGTGTATTTATTGACGCAACTTTCTGCTTATCTTACAGGTCCATTGAGACAGACATTTTCCCAGAATCCTTTGCAGCAAAGAGAGAAAATACCAGTTTCTCCAAAGAAACAAAAAGACAAACCTTGGCAGGACACAATTGGATAGAAACTTCCTCTTGCTTCTAGCTCATGATCTTATCAAACCCTGCCAGCCCCATCCAGTACAATGTTTGCTCATCAAAAAATTCTTAATTGGGCTGAAATGACCAAGAATGAGATGGGTGGATTCTCTTTGGTACATATTGTATTTATGTAAATGACAATACTTATGTTACCTTTAAGAAACAGTGTGATAAATCTAGTTCTTGGATCTAAAGAACACTAGTGTACCTTTTTTGTTTCAGTGTGCGTTTGTTAAATCAAACCAATACAAGTGAAAGATAAGCTGATACTAGTCTCCATGGTTAAAATATTCAAAGAGACAGGTAGTATAGCGTTCTTTTTCTATACTACCACTACAACAAATACTACACAAACTCAAAAACATTCTGTATAAAATATCACAACCATGACTAAATAAAATAATGTGCTTTTTCTGTTTTTACCTTCTGGCTCCTTCTACTGTGTGCATGTGGATTTGGGTGTGTGTATGGACATCCCACTCCCTTGCTTAACCTAGGTATGCATGGTTGGAATTTTGTATGAACATTTGTATGAAAAATCTCTTCAGAACATTTAAAAATGCTGTCCGAGACCTGATGAAGGTCATTCGAAATTTTTGCGTTTAATGTTGATATAAATGGAACCACATTCACTGTTAGAATTTCGCTCGAGAAACATTTTCTGTCCTGATGGTTAGTTTGAACCCATTAACTATTAGCTTGGTCTGTCTTGGGTGTTAAGAGATACGTAATGGTTCTGATACTTATAATTTTCAGAGGATTTGATATGTAACTAGATCATCATAAGGTGTACAGATACGTCTTGAGTCCTAGACATGAGGCTTATATATGTGTAAATATCTATAGCTTTATGTTCACTGTGTTCTTTTAACTAGGTATATGTAAAATTTTCAGAGAAAAAAAAGAATAAATATATATTATCTAATTTGCTTCTTTGTAAATATGTGTTTGTAACAATATAAATTATACTGCTAATAGAGGACTTTACAGCTTGTAAAGGTCCATGTACCTTGTACTCTGAGATCATATCGGCCAGTCACGCCTTCAGATAATGTCCTAAAGCTTAGGGCAAGTTGCTATGAACTCAGAGAGAAACAAGATAGAAAAGCAGCTGATTACTGCCATGAACTGCAAATCCACCTATGAAACAAGTTAGACCTAAATACTTTCAGCTTGTTTACAGTATCTACTGCTCTACAGTTTTGCTGTCATACAGTTTATCATACTGTTATCACTTGTATAATTTGGCACTTGCATCAGTTTCTTTTAGACGTAGAAGAACTAAACCACAGATCACATTGAAGCATACTGTAGGTTGTTTCCTGTTTCTTGCACAATGTCAAACATCAAGTATTCAGATACAAGGGGTTTTGCTGCTGTCTCTCTGAGCAGAGCCAAAGAGGCTGATTTTTCAGCTTTCCAAATTTGGTGATCCTCGCCATTGTCTCAAAAGCGGGGGCCGATCTGTAATGTTTTTGGCACTGGACTCTGCAGGTTTCTGTAAAGGTCCAGGGGTCATGGTGCCGGGTGGAACCCTGTCCCTGAAGTCCCCTTTAGGCCCCGTTCACACTGAGCGATTTATCGCGCGGTAATTCCCGCGATATCGCGGCTATTTACAGCGCGATATCGCTCTCCAATGGGGCAAAGGGTCCTGCTGTCGCGGGTCGTGCGTCGCTACAGCAGGACCCTTTTTGGAGCGGATTTTGGCGCGATTCTAGCTTGCTCAATGCAAGCATTTGCGCCATATCGCACGACATCGCGCAAAATGCGAATCGCGCAGTGTGAATGGGGCCTTAGGGTTGTATGCCCACCGCTGGGGCAAAGATTTGCAGGACCAGAATGTGCCCAGGATTATGCCCTCTGGGCCTTCTATGGATCTCAACTGCGATGAGCAGGACTTTTGCCTTTGAATTTAGTGGTGCTGGGCTTTGCTCTGACACAATCGGTCACGCGGTTGGCAGTGAGAAGAACAGTGAAATTTCAATCTGGTGCTCAAGCGTTCCTTACTGCAGCTTCCCTTGGGCTTTGGCCCTACTGCTCCTGTGTGGGCCCCCCTCATAGAGATCCTACTATGCATGTGTGCTACATTTGCTCTGGGCATGAGCAGACTTTGTTGCCTTCCTGCCATCACCACAGTACACGAGCTCCACAATCCTCTGGGCTCCCTGCTGCATTGCGATGACCTGGTCACATACAGCATTAACCCTCTGTGCTTGATAGACAGTTTGGAGTACCAATTGTGAGCAATCCCTCACTCTATACCTAGTAAGCACAAGAGCAGCAGTCTAGGGGGCTCAGCCAGCTTATGGTCCACTATCAGTGCCAGGGTGTCTTGCAGTATACTCCCTAAGGAATCTGACAAGGATGTCCCAAAAACTGCCCCCTGCCTGAGTTGCAGCACTCTTCAGTCTTTCTCATCCCTTTCATTGGTAAATCCTTCCTTGGTTTTATCTAGGGAAGAATTCTCTGCTACTCTGCCTGAGTTTATGGGAAAAATTAAAGCCATGATAGCGGACTCAAAAAGCAGGGGCTACAAGCGTGACTCCACAGCATCTCTTCCATAGTCTCTAAATTGGGCTGCATCTCTTCCATAGTCTCCTGGGGCTGCAGTTGCTTTTGCACAGTCAGTTGAGGATAAGGAAAATTTTACATTATCTAAGTAATTGCAACAGGAAGAGTCTCAATCTGCATATATAACTCTAAAACCTAAGGATTCCATCGCAGGCCTTATTGATGCTGTCGGCACATGCTTAGACTTGGAGCTTCTTGCATTAGCTATGCCTAAGGTTACCAGCCTGGGGGGTCAATTCAGTAAATGTTATCTCATGAGATAAAATGGTCACATGACCTTTTTAGTGAAATGTGAGATAAAAAAAAGTAAATTCTTTAAAAACGTGAGATGAAGCAAATACCGTATATACTCGAGTATAAGCCGAGATTTTCAGCCCATTTTTTTAGATAGATACCAATAAAATTACATGAATATTTATCATTAGCTGCCTCATTTCCCACCCTCGGCTTATATTCGGGTCAATACTTTTTCCCAGTTTTTTGTGGTAAAATTAGGTACCTCGGCTTATATTCGGGACGGCTTATACTCGAGTATATACGGTCGAGTATATATATGTACTGAAAAACATGATACAAATATCACATGAAATACATTAGTCAATTCACTCAAAAAGAAAAGTTATGAGGTAATTATCCCCTGCTTGGGGTAGTCAGTATTTGCAGACTGTATGCTGTGAACTGTATGCTTAAGAGTTAAATAACGTGAGTTAGTTTACCTCAAAATTTCATGAGTTATTTAGCTCTTAATGAATTGAGCCCTGGGTTCTCTAAAAAGCCCAGAAGACTGTTTCACTGCATTCTCTATTGTAGCTGGTCTTGAAAAGTGATTGTCCAGGCTGCAATCTGACATTTTGTTCTTGTTAAACTTGCTAGCACCCCTGCAAAGATTGGCGGACCTCCATGTTGCTTTGTCACAGCTTCTTTAACAAGGGGTCATAGTCCTTCCAAAAATGGAAAGGTTACAGGGTTTAAATTCAAACCTGTTCACCGTCCCCAAAGACAAATGAGGCATTCACCACATACGGAATCTAAAGGTTGTCAACAACAACAAAAAGTTCTGCATGGAACCCACCAGGTCAGTCATTGTTTCCCTTCTTTCTGGGAGATCTAGCTTTTGTGGACATCAAAGATGCTTACTGGCATGTCCCCATCTTCTCAATGAATCACGTCTACCTGCGTTATTGCTGTGGGCGTGCAAGGTTTCGGTTTTTCTCCAAGGTGCTGCTTCACTCTCAGGGCATACCCTTAAGCTATCTGGACAACCATCTCCTAAGGGATCCCCTTACAAGTTGCGGTTATTACCTATTTCTCCTCAGGGAACAGCCGGCTCTGGCTTTATCAGCCGATGTCCAACAGCCTCTCCAGAAGGAGATTCAGGTGGATCCTAAATCTCTAGGAATCGGAACTGGGGCCCTGTCAACCCCTGAAATATCTGGAACTGATCCAGGAAACAGCAAAAACAAGTCTTTCCTTGGCATGATAGGTCATGTGTCTAATGCTAGAGTCAGGAAAATCTTACCGCCCCTTGGTTTGGAAAGTTCTTATGATAGATGCCAGCCTGTTGGGCTGGGGAGGGGTCCTGAATAACCTCTCGGTACAGGTAACTTGGTTGCCAGAGGAAGTCTATGTCCTAATCATCTCAGAGCGGTTAGGTTCTTCAACACTCTCATTTGCACAGGGAATCTGACAAGGATTCAGTCGAACAATACTATGACAGTTGCTTGCATCAGCTGTTGTATGTCACTAAAACAGGAGTGGAGGTGAAATCGCTCAATGGGGACACTTGTTCCCGTATCAGCTAAGTTCTCAGGTACATTTGCACTCCTGCGTTTAGCTTTTCTAAAAGCAGGAGAAGCTTTCAGGGAAGTATACAAAGCTTTTATGCTTCCCAGATCACTTTTTCCTGTATTTAGATGTTTCTACTTAATGCTACATTTAGACACATTTACATATGTTCAGGTGCACTTAGCCGCGTTTAGAGCTTCTAATCAGATTCTAGATGCGCAAAATTCTATTTCCTCTAAACTGAGCTAAACCGAATTCGGGTAAATGCAAATTATACCACTGAAAATCAATTACATGCTTTATATGCATTTAGAAATGTGCTCTAAAGGCATACTCATGCAGGTTTGACAAGGTCAGTGTGAATAAGGCCTAAAAGGAGATTTCTCTTACATTAGAAAGTTATCCTTTCACTTCCTATTGAGTCTAAAGGGCAGGAAGTGATGGGTAATCTTGCTAATGAGACAAAGGTGGTTAAAAAAAAAATACTGACAGCATTTTTAACCCTTCACTAATCTGTCTTAAATGAAGGGGAAAAATACATTTTGGCTTTAGCTATAATTTAAGTGACAGTCAAGGTAAAACATATTCCCCCCTCCCCCCCTTCTGCTGTAATCACTTGCCTTATTTGATGCCTCTTGCTGCAATCATCTTCTTCCTTCCACTCGTTTCCGACAGTCCTTCCAGCGCTGGTGCCGGTCTATGATCCACCGCAGACTTTTCGTGTCTCACGGTGTCTGTCCGACATGCGCACTCCCGGCTGCGTCCATTGAGTTTGTCTGTTTTCTCCCCTTCCCTCCCCTCTACTGCGCATGCGCCAGCACACTTCTTCACAGCCGTTCGGGAGGCGGGAGTGTCTCAGCCGGGAGCGAGCGGCACTGCAACAGGTAAGTAATTAGTTATTTCCCTATTTATTTATTTAATCATGGGGCATATACTGTATCTACTGCTTGCTAGCACTAGATATATGACAAACAATAAGAGACTTTAATGCTACTTTAAGGTTAATTCTGTGAGTTTTTTGACAGTAGAATAGCTGCAGAGTATACGGAATAATATTAGTAACCCATTAACTGGTTTCACTTGTTGTCTGTAATTGCTCTTTAACCACTGTCACCAGAAAGAAACCCTTCCCATACTGCTGATAAAACTGTATATTCTCCAACTAGTGTCAGCTTAGTACTGTTCTTGGAATAAAGAGTTAATTGTCCAGATCCTTATACTGATCTTGGTTATATGTAAACATGTTAGTTAATCAATAAAAGATCCATTCTTTCCTAACGTACACTTACGTTATTTTTCTTTAAAGCACAATTGAACCCTCAGTTTAAATCAGCTAAACACATTCCAGGTGAATCCAAACAAAAGGTGATCAATGTCTTACAGTTAATTTCCTGTCAAAACCAGATAAAGTCTGAGTAAAAGAGCCTGACCCCTGCCAGCACCTGCAGAGTGGGACCCTTCCTTTCTGTATGGAAGCAGTGGTCTCTCTTTAGAGGTCCGACATCCCCATACTGAGTTAGACCTATAGCTATGCAATCAGCAAATTTCTCTCCCTGCTGATTGGAGTGTTCTGGCTCTATTGCAGGGGGCATGTCGGACCTCTGAAAAGAGATCTCTACTTCCCCGTAGAGAAGAAGAGTCCCACACTGCAGCTGGTAACAAGGGACAGGCATGTCTACTCGGCCTGTGGCTCGTTTTTTTAAAAAGAAAACAAACTTTAAGAGGGTTATTCACAAAGGAGCCGAAGGACCTAGCCGTAGCTTCAGCTCACTTTGGCCGCCGGAGCCCTCCAGTTCAGTTGAACTGTGAAGGGCTGCTGTACAGACTATTCACAATAGCCCGCACAGCAGGCGAACGGCTGAGCCGTATTCACAGCCGAAGCAGACCGTTTTCCCCGCAAATGACACCAACTGAGCGGAGCAAGCCAGCCAGCCCAACAGTTGGCTCCACCCAGTTGTTGTCCTTCAATGACAGACCAGTATCTTCAGGTTATTTGAGGACACTGGGCTGTCAGTAATGACAACAACTGGGCGGAGCCCAACGTCACGGCCGGCTCCACCCAATTTTCATTTGTCATTGCCGTTCAAACCCTATAAGAATAGGGGTTGAACGGCAGCAAGTGAACTGCCTGAGGTTCGGCTAAATTTGACTTGGTTTCAGCCTCATAAGGTCCCTGTACATCATCAGTTTGCTGCTTCTTTCACTGTCCAGTCAAGGGATAAGAGTGGGGAGGAGATCTGTAAGTGAAACTGCAATTGCAGTAGAGAAAGGTCATACACATACAGGTCTGCGCTGTTTGGCAGATTTGTGTAAATCTCAGAACTGGATTAAAACAACTCCCATATATGTGTTTAATATTTGTATTTAACTATTTGTCTGGTTAACACTGCAATAAAGATCCCAAAGAGAAATCTGTCGAACAATGAGGATTGACAATTTGCCCCCCCCCCACACACTTTCCGCTGCTCAGATCAAGGGTCTAGTAAGAGATTTGGGGGCAGGGGACCCCACATGTTTTTGGGCGTTGGAGTCAACCTAAAATTGCTACTAGACCTAAAGGGGCTGATATGAATTTGGGGAGGAACCCCATGCTGTTTTTTAAACTAATTGTGAATTTGAATATCTCCATCCAAATATATACAAAAACGAAATATCGGATCCACCTAAATAACGAATATCGGACTGATCCGAATTTTGGATCCGATAACGAAAACAAAAAAAAATCCAAATGGATCCGAAACAAAAAGGAAACAAATCTTCTGGCAAACAGTTTCCAGAATACAATTCATTCCCGCTGCCTAATTATACTGTGGCTGACTAGACAGTAAATATTGGTGATCAAAGCATTTGTTTCTCTAAGTTTTGTATTGCTCTAAACTCAAAATCTCACTGCAGTCTTGCTCATGTGTATATTGTATACGATAACCACTTTTTCATCAGCCATATTTAAAGCCATAAATAAGATACAAATAATTTGCAGTTCACGCACGGGGAAAACTTGGCAAGTTTACTTGAGGATTGCTGACTTTGACCATGCCGTGTTTATTTCATCAAGAGCATTGTGTGTTTGAAGAACTGCACTTTAATAGCTGCGGTTATGCAATAATTAAAAGCTGAATTGAATACCTGTTTCTCAACCTTTGGTACGCTCTGTCATTGTCCGTTCAACACAAAAGAAAAGCAGTATGAGCCCAGACATGTCTAACAATGTCACAGGAAACTGAATTGTCCCACTTCTTTTTCACAATTCCTTTTCCATGATGTATTTTACTGCTAATTAAAGAAGCATCCAACAGTACAAATACACTGTTTGCAATTTTATCAAGCTTTATTCTAGTCACTTTTGTGGAATTTTAGTCCAAGTTCCATGCTGTGATTAAGGATAGCAGATCAAATCTACCCATTTTCGGTTTGAGTCAGGCTTGACGAATCCAGAGGGAAGTCTGCGCACCATAAGCTAAAGCCGAACCCCATTGAAGTCTATGGGACTTGAAACTAGTTTTTGTTTTTTTTATTGCAGCTTTCAAGGCTCATAGGCCACTATCCTAGGGACCATGTATCAATGGAAAGACCTAAAAGATGCAGTTCAGGGAGGAAAGAAGGACTTTCCATGTGGTTTAAAGGAAAATATTGAAAATACACAAATCCTTTTGATAACATGGTTGAGGGGTGCCTGAAACCTGCACATGGTGTTAAACAACAGTACAATGTAGCCGTGTAAAAGTGATAAAGGGGGAAAACGGCATAGGTTTCCCCCTAGCATTATACCCAGATCCTTATCCAAGCATGCAGCCAAGTGGCTAATAAAGATAGGGCAGAGAGCCTGTGCCTATGAGGTGAGTGAAAATCATCCTCATAGTTCGAGCCAACGTGTGACAATGAAACTGTCACACGCCGGCTCAATACAGGCCGGCTGAGCGAACACATACCGTTGCTCGCTCACTTCTCGATCATGGCCCTGCAGAGAGCCAACACTGTCAGTCACGGCTCCCTGCAGGGATTCCCCTCTCCCCTGTCCGATCCTCCAGCGATGACAGCGGGCACAGCTGGCTCTGCCTCTAGATAGGCAGAGCCAGCTGTCAATCACGCAGCTGGGTGGATCTCGACAGTAATGTCGGGATCTGTCCCGGCTGCGGTGTCTCAGTATACCGCGAGCCGCAGCTCACGGTATACTGAGCTTTGTGTCACGGGAGATTGCTAGTTTGTGTCCTCCCGTGACCCTTAGGAGAACTATGGGGAAAAACACTTACCCCATAGTTCTCCTTTAAGTACATTTATTAAGCATATCCTGTGTTTTGTGTGTTTGTATTTAAAGTACCATTTTGGCAACACAGTGCACTCATACCTCTGCTTTATAAATTAGCCCCTTTGTGATGTTAAAAACATTAGATGAAGATCTAAAAAGTACAGAACCTAGAAAGGACTTTAAACTACAAATGAAATGCAAAATGTAGTTCTCAGTTGAAGGATTCCGGGATCACTTTTCTCATTGATTAAGTCTAATATTCAGTAGTGCACGATCTCTCTGGGTTAGAGGCTAGAAATGTGGTTAGAAGGTGCCTTATAAAAAGGCGACAGTACATGTGATATTTGATAGAGTCAGTGCCTATCGAGAAACATCTGTTCATATAAACTATGACCAAAACTACTTTCAGTGGACCTTAGAGAACGGCAGAAAAGAATTTCTCAAGGGCTGGATGTTTATCAATCCATATTAGGATAAATTGTCTATATGTGGACAAATACAATTTTTCCTTCTTTCCTTTCTAGGAGTGAGCATCCTGCACAGATCATGGCAGTAGTGCAGCATGAAATGCTAAAGGAGGAGAAAAAGAATCCTAGGAAACTCGGAAGTTTGCAAGAGACTGTTGATACAAGAAGCCTAAAGATGAGCTGAGGTTCCATGGAATACACTCACAGAGTGACCCCATTTAAGATTGTCCTTTTGGCAAAGGCTGCTGTGTCGTGGACAACCTTGTTTTACAGGATACAGCACTTTTAAAGTCCAACACTAGCTTAAGAATTCATTTTTTTTATAAATTTAAAATTAAATCAAATAAAAATTACAAAAGTAGCTCTTGCTGAAACACTCACCCCATCTCCAGCAATCCCCTCCCCCTAGTTAAATAGGACTCAGCTTCATTCAACCCACTTTCTGTGAGCCCATGCCCTGGCGGTACAGCAAGATGTCCAGTTCATATCCTGGAGGGATATCATTAAACTACTTTAAAATCACAGTTGATTGCTTCAAGAAAAGTCACCAGGTCATTATGTGATGCTACTCTTTACAGCATTTAGAGCCTAACCACCGCCAATGGAGAAAGAGGACAGATCCTTTACATGACTGTAGGGAAAAAGCAAAAAAAAAAAGTACATGTGCTAAAATGTTTTGAAAAAGGAAGATGAGGGAGATAGGATGGTAAAGGGAGATATGATATGGGAGACAATCCTGGAGTTAGGCTTTAATGAAAAATCAGGCCTGCAACAGACAGCCGATATTAATATCAACAAACTGTGACTATATACTTTACAAAAGTAATAATATCGTTTAACCTCGGGTGTCTGGACTCCCAGACGAAGTAAACACTTAGCTGTCCCTGTACAGATCAATCAGATGGAAAAGTCACTTCTGCTTCATTTAGGTAAACGTATACAGATGGTTTTCCAGTATAGTGGCAGCTTATCACAGGCCTGTTTTTTCATTAAATGTGCAATCAACTTTCCAGCTTATATTCCTGCACTTGGTCCTTACACTTTGTTAGTACTTTCAAATTATTTTTCAGTAGCAGCACTAGATATTTTCCTGGTGCCCATACTTGCTGACAGCCCCATGAAGTAGATGCATGCTTGCTTTGTGTCCTACCCACCTCCCCCCGAGCTTCTGCTTCCCCTTCACCTGTCCCTTCATGCTAACAGCAGGCAATTTTACTTCTCTTGCTTTACTATGCCATAGAGGATATGCCCTGTCACTGCTGCACCATGGAAGAAGATGGAATCCAGCAACACAAGACTGTACAAGACACTTACATTACCTACATCCTGTGGAGGCCCAGCCCAGGAGGAGAGGTAAGTCCACACAGGCACAGCAGTGAACCATGTACAAGTAAAGACCAACTGGTTTGCGTTAATATGACAGGGCAGATAGTTACATAGATAGTCAGGTTTTAAAAAGACATTAGCTCATTGAGTTCATATAATGAATATTGATTATCAATAATGATGTCTTCTAGAATTAATGTCTGCAGATGAATGTTTGGAGCGGTGATTTTAATAAGGCCGCACCAGCCAAAGTGCCCTTATATCCAGGGCCGTCTTTAACGCAGGGCAAAAGGGGCAGTCGCCCAGGGCCCAATCATTGTTGTGGGCCCAAAGCAGCTGCCCCTTCAGCCCACATAAGCAGTGGCGGAACTACCGCCGGTGCGGGCGCACCAGGGCCTCGGGCCTCTAGGGGGCCCAGCACAGTCCCAGCGCCGGATCGGTACCCAGCGGCCAGCAGGCCCCCCATCTCTGAGGGTCCAATCAGTATTAAAGACGGCCCTGCTTATATCGGTGCAGGTACCTCCGCATGCGTGAACACTGGCTCATAGTTCTGAGCACAGAATCATGGCTGACCATGCGTCGCTATGCAAGGCTAAGTGTGCTCCCCCTATGATCATTGCTGCAGATTGGCTAGTTAAACTGAGCTCTGCCATTTCTCAGTACTGCATGATCTTCAGCTATTTACCCTTAAGCTAAGATCTTGAAACTGCCTGACTTCTGTTAATGACCTGGCTTCTGTTTGACCTGAATTTTCTCTACATCCATTTACTGCTGCTGATTCTGTACCTTGCTCCCAGCTAACTACTAACCCCAGCCTCTTACCAGCTTTAAAATTGGTTTTGATTTGGTACCCTGCTGCTTGCATGTTGATGATTCCAGCTTGTAACCTGAGTCTGCCTGCATCGCAAACTTGCATGTCTTTGTGTTGATACTGGCTGTATACCGTATGTGCATACTGCTTTCAAGCACTTTCAAGTACCAGTCTCCAGACTTTATGCCTAACCACTCATGCCCCTCCTTCACTTATAATTCCTTGCCCAACTCTCCAGATGTGTTTGAGCTGGAGTTGAAGCTTCCCATGTCATCTTGGACTCCTTATAGAGGTAGATGACAAGTGAGGTGGTAGACCATTTTTTGTATGTGTTTAAGCAGTTGTATAAGCATTGAATTGTGTGTGTTTTATATACCACATCTATTTTGTACTGGTTTATTTTATAGACTTTGTGCCATGCACTGCTACAACTCTGGTACAATTTTATCACCTATAAACCCTTAAACAAGGGTAAAATAAAAGCTTAGTTTAATTGATGACTTTGAGTCAACTAATACTATAAATCATTTGGACCACTTTCCATTGTCACTCAACTGAGCAAATTTATATTACATTATTTCCACATTTTTAATATACTTCTACTGAATGTATTATGTATCCTCCTATGCACATGTGAAAACAAATTGTGTATTACTTTGTTTTATGTATGGTTGGCACATATTATAAAAAGCATTGTGAATATTGTTTTTAAATTTTCAAACATGAGTAACGTAACGTGCAGTGTATGGGCACCTTTATTCCTTCAATGGCCCAAACCCTACAGCTCCTCCCTTGCATCAGAAGAGACACAACTGACATCTTCACTAATCAACATTATTCCCTCATTGGCCAAAACACTGCAGATCCCTCCTTGCTGATGCCCCCCTTGAATCACAGGGGCATAACTGACAACCTCGCTTAAGGATGTTATTCCCTTGCTGGTCAAAACACTTTAGTTCCCACCAACAGGTCTTGTATTAGACATGCATGAAAGAACACAGGTGTAACATTTAGTAACATTTTAACAGAAATGCACTAATTATTCAAGCTGCGATTTTGTAAAAAGGTTATTGACCATAAAGGATCAGAGTTGCTAAGAAAGTGTGTAGTGCACATTACAATTTAATAACTGTAATTTCTTAAATGGGTCTTGATGGGACAGATAATGGCCTATGAGTGGCTTACAGCGGATATTTTTCCACACCAGACATTAGCTGGCAGTTGAATTATGAAATAATCTAACTGCTAAAGCAGTGATTCTCAACTTGTGTAAAATCAGGACCCACATTTGTCCTTGGTCATTAAGTCACGACCCAAGTCGCACTGCAATGGAACGCACAGCATTAGGGTACCGCGCATTCCGGTGCGGGCATACGAACTGCGGGTGGGAGGTGCATTTGGGGTACCATTCAAATGAATGGCAATACAACACTTGCTCCCACACCAGAACGCGCGGTAGGTGTGCATGGTACAGTGCGTTAATCACACGGTACTATGCAATTAACGCACTGTACTAGTGTGAACGAGTCCTCAAAAACACTGACAGACACACACAACAACAGACATTCTCATACACACATATACACTCCAAAAACCGTTTTTATTTTTTTTAAGATCCACCCTGTCTCTCTACCTTACAAGAACTGGAGTGGATCCTCAGCCTGGGATCCATTGTGGGCTGCTGTGCTGTGACGAAGCTCCATCCATATGTGCATTCCTTGTACAACCCCCTTGCGCGCCCTTAGGAGATACCAGGAGCCAGAACGGGACGTCACTCTGGTCCAGGCACCTCTGTAGGGCATGCAAGGAAGCTGTAAGCAATGTATGTATGGATGGAGCTCTCTCGCGGCCATAGCTCCAGCCCACCCCACTTTAAACTGACACTCGGCACCGAGCAGCATATGAATGGCTGTTAGCCCGAGAACTGACAGTGCTGCGCTGGGGGGAGGCTGAGAAGTCTCTCACCTAGAAAAGTGGAAGGCACATGGCGACCCACTTTTGGGTCACAACCCACCAGTTGAGAACCAAGATGCTAAAGGATTTAATACCCCAACAATGATTAAACACCATGCATGTTTGCATCCAAAAGTTTATCATCTCATTCTGCATGATTGCCAAACAGCCTTCATTCACACCTGAGTACAGTGTATTTATGGCAATGTTTTTTGCAACTGTATCGAGCTTCAGGCATTTTTGTTTTGGACAATGGAAAGCACTTCTAGAGGAGGAGCACCGTTCTTCTGACGCGAAAATGTCCCAGTTTACAGAAACTCCCTTTGAAGACTATGAGGCCAAAAGCAGTTGGTAACACAAAAAAAAAAAAGCTTATGTGCAGAATTAGAAACAATGGGATTTTGCATGTTGTGCTTAGTCAACGCTGAGGTGTGAGGTATGTCCATATGTTTATATCACCCAGTCAGCCAACAATCATTGCTGTACATGTTTGGTTTGACCAATTTATCAATCTAGTTGGTCTAGCTGGCTTTTTTCTTTGCTTTTTCAGCATTTCGGCTACATTCACACTAGGTGCGATTAGATATGTCTATATGCATTTAAAAAGCTTTTTTAAACACACATATATGCAGCTAATGATTTCCAGTGGATCTATTCACACATTGCTTTTAGATGCTTTTACCTGTATATGATGTTTTTCTCTAGGAGTTCCTATAAAAAAAACATATACTCGCCCAATCCGCGACCACACTTTGCTGCTAGACCGGTCCCCACAACCTCTTCTCTTCTGGTCTAACCCCACTGACGTCATCACGTCTAATACAGCCCATTCACCTATATTGGATGTGAGGACGCAGAGGGAGAAAGAGGTGAGTGCTGGATCAGGTGAGTATACAGTATTATTTTAACCCCTAGAGAAAAATGAGCAGTTAACCCTTGCAGTGTGGGGGTAGCCCCACTACAAGGGTTAACTTTTTACAGACCAGGAGTTCTTTAATTTGATTTAAAGTAAACATATCATGAAGCAAGCATGGGTCTGCTAATGTTGACCTGCTCCTCAACATGCTAGTTGACCCAGACAATTAGGATTTTCAGTTGTAGATTTTAGCAATGGACTCTTCATGTTTCCCTTATGACAGGTGTACTTTAACCATTATATCAGACCATCCCATTTTCTCAGGCAATGCTTGTATCTGATGACTACATATACTGTAGCTGAATATGTAGCTGACGTTTGAGATCAGTTAGTTATTCAGCTGAAGTGTCAATCACACAAGTAACTCAACTATAAAGTAATCGTGTCTGTGTAATAAATGCCAATGTATGCTTGTTCACCAAATGAACGTTTTCTACACAACATCACTGCATTGTCATTTTGGTATTCTGAGTTTTATTCGAATTGTATCAGTGCTGTACAGAGACAGCGAATGCCTGTTATATTTTTCCAGACAGTGCCAAATTGCTCAGTCATGTAAGGCACACCAAGGTCATGGGAGTCTCCGGTCTCCTGATTGGCCCCAATAGGATAGCTGTAGTTTCACAGATTGAAATCCCCTACGTGCATGGGCCAGCAATGCATCACGCCACCTATGACCGCTACCCCCTCAAGCGACTAAGGAATTAACATCCCAAGTCAGGGAAAGGCATTTGTAGATGTGAGACAATTATTAACACTTCCCCTGCCAGAGAGAATCATTAGGCAGATTCCAGCCAGAGCACTGCCCTGCAGCCACCCTTGTGCTGAAGCCATATAAAAGCTGTCCGTCCATTTTAAGAAATAAATTATGCAATGAGGAGGTTTCAGAAGCAGATTCAAGGTAGTGACTGTTTCACTCATTCAGATTTTGCGTCCAGTTTTTCTTCTTCCTCCAAATCCATCTCAGTGATGACAGAGAAGCATAAAATCTGAGTATAGCGAGTGATACCGGCTACAGAGAAAAACACAAACCAAACATAAAAGACAAAGTAAGTGCACTGATTTGTATTCTGCTCTCAAAGGTAACAGTAGGAAGTAGATGGTGCTCATACCTGCTACACGCCTCAGGAAGTTTGGTTTCTTCTGTTCGGGCACCCGTACAATAAGAAAATAGACTGGAACTCCAGAGAGAGCAATGGCTACTCCAATCAGAGAATTAACCAGATCACTATACAGCGGAACGGCCACCAGGAATATAGTGCAAAGACAAAATATCACTGGGAATACCAGACTGAGCTAAAAGAGATGAAAACAACCAACAAACAATAATGTCAGCTATTGTCCAAGACAGATGTGAAAAAAAGCTAAGACTAGCTAAGTTAAAGCTGAACTCCAGGAACAATGTTTTATGGATACTTATATTGGTCCATCTTAGCTTAATGTAAGTATTCATATCTGATATTCAGAGGGCCACTGGGGAAGCTAAAAATCACTATAGTAGCCCTCACTACATACAGTGATAGCAATGATCATCTTGCTGTGGCTCCAGCAGCTTCCCCTCTCCACTCTGAGCACATGGAGTCTCTTGGTCAGCATTGCCACCATTCAAAAAATGCCTTGTATTTGTTTCAAACAATACAAGGCTTTCTCTGATTGGACAAGGTGGAGATCATGGTGCTCCGCCCCTTTTCTCCACCTTGTCCAATCACAGAACCCATTGTATTCAAGGCATTTTGTCAATGGCAGAAGTGCTGAGCGAGCGACTTCCTGTGTTTAGCGTGCAGAGGGGAAGCCGCTGGAGCCGCAGCCAGATGATCATGACTATCACCGTATGTATCGCAGACAATTACAATGATTTTCAGCATCCCCAGAGGCACTCCAGTGTGATAGATAACATATGGATATTTACATTGAGCCAAGCTGGACCAATGAAGGTATCCATAAAACATCATTCCTGGAGTTCAGCCTTAAAGTTATCTGAGTTAAAACTTTACTCAAGTTTTTATCTCTCGGTGACCTCATTTGTTGTCCTCTCATCGGGACAGGAAAAACATTGACAGAAGCTCTAACCCTTCCTCATTCTGCTACAAAATGTTTTTTTTATCTGTGTGCCCATTTAGAAATTTTCCATCATTTCCTGTCCAGTTCTCCATATGGATAGGGACTGGGAGGAACAGTCTGAATGAGCTTGAGCATTGCACCTGCGATTCACTACTCATGGTTGCAATATTTTGTAGGTTCTAATGCAAAAAAACAACGATTGCACTTTTTGTCTTTTGCATGTGTGAATTTTCAGGGGGAAAAGCTGGACTATGCCTTTAACCTGTATCAGACAATCAGATTCTATGCAGTTACCTACCACAAGTGGTAAAGAAAAACCTGAACAGCTGTCAATTATCGCAGGTCAGGTGCTATGTTTCCTTTTTCAGGAACAGGAAAAAATAAAAGGTGAAATCTCAATTCTCTACCAATTGTCTTTTTAATTTGCAGCGCCACTGTTTTAGTTTTGATGTAGCAATCCCTTACAGCAGGTTGACATTAGAAATAAGGCAGAGGAAAGCAAAGAAGACAAAGCATTAGAACCACAAGATGGAAGAAAGGTTTGAGGCAGTGAAGGTGCAATGAGCACAGAGGACACCAAAGAATCAAAACAACATTCATATTAGTGCTATGTAAAATAATAACCTTGAGTGGCCGAGGTCTGTCTGGCTCCTTCCAACGCAAATACAGTTGTCCTGCAATAGACAGACCCACAAACAACCAATAGCTGAAGCTGTAATAATTGATGAGCTGGAAGATGTCCTCAACACACAGGTACACCAATGCCATGGCTCCCTGTAGACAGACCATTGTTAGAATGAGTAGCAATACAAATCACTCTAGCCTTTTTCTACTTACAGGTTGCATTTTCCCTAAACGGACTCTGTCAGCTTAACAATAAGGAAAGCTACTGACAGGTATTAGGTGTGTGCCGGCCCGGTACCCAGAGATATCTGCTCACAGTTGCAGCAGCTTTTATTGTTCCTCTGCTTTCCTCTGCCAAATTCTGGGTAGGTCTGATTGGGAAAAGCTCTAAAACTTCCAGGTAGTTTCGGAGCCTCTGCTTAGACCTATCTCCACACACCTATCACTACTAGACAAAAAGGTAGGCCATACATAGTGGTAGTCCATGTGTTATAAATTGTTTTACCAGCCAAATGATTTGCAGTCCTACACCACACTGCACAGCCAGTTAGGAGACACCTATATGTCCTGTTTGAGCTCTGAAGCTTGACATGTCCCTCTTTGTCTCAGCCTGCTCATTGGGCTCCGAATTAACTTAATCTCCACAGTACAAGGAACAGGAAGCTGACCCAGAAAACAGTCATCTTCCTGTTTGGACCATGTAGCAAGGGTGTAAAATGCAAGACTGGCTGAACAGAACCTTGGAAGATGAAGATCACCAGCATTCAACCAAAAGTATTAAGTATGTTTGCTTTTTATTGCAGTAACATGTCACAAGCATCATTCAGCCAATGTTTTAGGGGCCATGCTGGGTCCCTTCTTCAAGGCGTCACTATGTCACCCTCAAGAAGAGACCCTGTGTGGCCCCGATATGTTGGCAAAATGACTCTTGTGACATGTTACATCAATAAAAAGCAAAATACTTCATGCTTTTGGTTGAGTGCTAGAGATCTTCATCTTCCATGATCCTGGAAACCACAGGGCCATCCATGTTATCACTGCGAGTGCCACAACATTTTAACAATTAAACAAGGTCTAAACGCTGTATGGAGTGCAGGTGACCTATCACGATATTGCATGGCTGAACAGAACAACATAATGTATATGAATTACAATTATCAGGGTTATTCACAAAAGGGGGAAGAGTTTGGAGAAGGCAGGAGAAGTTAACAATCTAGGACAACATAGCTGATTTGGAAAAATTATCCAATTCAGATCACTTTCCAGTTCAGCTATGTTGTCATTTCTCCTGCCTTCTCCAAACTCTTCACCCTTTTGTGAATAACCCTGTATATATTCAGTTGTTTGTCTTGAGTTCCACTTTAAAAATATATATATATATTATTTTCAAATGCAACTGATCTGATTGATGTATAAAAAAAAATGCTCCTATGCTTATTGTGTAATTATGTTTAAGTTGCAAATGTGGCTTTTATTGTGCATATACTTAAACAGTAGTTAATCTTAACAGTGGCCAATGTAGTTAGAACAATCAGGAAATGATGCAGCAGCACAGAAGTAAAAATGCATTGTACCAATACAATTTTAGGTTTGCAATATTAGCTCAACTACACTAAAATTTTCCTTTAAAATAGAGCTGCAGCTAACGATTATTTTCATAATCGATTAGTTAGCCGATTATTAAGTTTGATTAATCGGTTAATCGGATAAAACATAAAATAAATTTTAAAAAATGGCTCCAGTGATGGGACTTACTAGTTTGTATTGAGATTGCAGTCCATCACAGGAGCAAGCTTGGAGCAGTGGAAGTAAAAAAGAAAAAAAAAAAGTGTGTGTAAAATTGTACAGCAATGAATGCAGAATACCATCAGCTATAGAGAACTACAAAACCCAGCAATAGTACATTATAGCTGGCGGTATTCTGCATTGCGCTGTATAATGTACTATTGCTGGGTTTTGTAGTCCTCTATAGCTGGCGGTATTCTGCATTGCGCTGTATAATGTACTATTGCTGGGTTTTACTCCCCGCGTCCCTGTGTCGATCGTGGATGTGGGCGGGCGGTGAGCGTGAGGAGGTGCAGCATGTCAATGCGGGCAGGTCTGGCAGCAGCGAGCGTGAGGTGGGGAGGAAGTGTGGCGCGCAGCGTGGAGCCGTGAACAGGGCCAACCAATCGGAAGCCGATTAATCGATGATTGAAAAAGTTGACAACTTTTTCAATAATCGATTATAATCGATTATGTCGATTAGTTGTTGCAGCCCTACTTTAAAACCAAACTAATTTCGTTAGTAAATCTAAAGCCAACATTTTTTTCAGTCTTGGAAAGAGTAGAAAGGGATTCAAACACCTGTCAGAATTTTTTTTGCCTTCTGGGGCCCTGCTAGGGAGATTTACCCTCTCTATTTTCCTGGCGACCCTTGTCACTGAGAGTGAAAATGTGGGCAAATGCTAAATTTTGAGTTAACACCAGCAGAGGGGAAAAAAAAGAATAATCTTCCAATGGGGCACTAGTTCTTGTGACAGCTGTCTAAGAGGGGATTTCCTTCACTTTGGAGAGATTGTCTCTCCACTTCCTGTGTCTATGGGGCAGGAAGTGATGGGAAATTTCCCCCAATGGAATGGCAAACTGAAAAGTTTTCTAATACTTCCCTACTCCATCTGAAATTAATGGCTTTACTTCTGCTTTAAAGGACAATTCCGGGTAAAAATGTTATTAACCCTTGCAGTGGGGTTTCCCCCCACACTGCAAGGGTTAAGTGCTCGTTTTTGCCTAGGGTCAAGAATAACAGAGTTATACTTACCTGATCTTCCAAGCCAGTCAGCAGTGACAGAGCTCCCTCCAGCCTCTCTCCATCTCCAGTGCAGTGATGGTATGTCCCTCGGTGTCCTCATCTATACATTGTGTACCTCCTCATGTATCACTTCCCCCTCCCTTTTAGATTGTAAGCCCTCACGGGCAGCCCCCTTCTTACCATCTTGTCTTGAATTGTATTGTGATTGTAATGTCTTCCTTATATTGTAAAGCGATGTGCAAACTATTGGCGCTATATAAATCCTGTATAGTAATAATAATATACAACATGATGACTCAGGGACCTTAGACCACTGGATTGGAGGGGGTAGCGAAGCAGAAGGGACTGGTATAAAAGCAAGCCATCTGGAAGGATCAGTTGAATATAACTTTTTTTATTTTTGACCCTAGGAAAAAACAAGCACTTAACCCTTGCAGTGCGGGGGTAGCCCCACTGCAAGGGTTAATGACATTTTTACCCAGAGATCTGCTTTAAGCTATTCAGAACTTCTAGTTTAGGATTACGCCAGCAAATTCCCAGTCACACTTCCTCCAGCTGTCATCTCCATATATATCACTACTTCCTTTTTCATTGTCTCTGACGAAATCTTTCAAAATATCTTATTCATTAATCAGCACGTTCCCAAACCACTGGTTTACCTCTTATGCTGAGGCTGTTGTTGATTTCAAAACGACATGTATGCATGTTTGTGTTAATGTAGTGACCAAGAGACTAAGACTGGACATACACTGTTAGAATTTTGGCTGATTCCCAGGATTAGTCAAAATTCTTATACAGGATAAGTCGATTAGTCAATCGTCTGTGAGAGTCAGAGGTTTTTTGAAGGAGCTGGGGCAAAAAGTTTTCAGCTGAGCAGCAACTACAGCCAATCAGCTGCAGTCACTGTTTGGGTATTCTGACAGTGGCGGGTGCTGGCTGTCAGAATATAACAGCCTGGCAGAGGAGATTCGTCCATCCACACTGTTTAGCAGGGATGGAGGAGTCTGTTACATATTTTTCATATTTAGTGTATGTCCAGCTTAAGTGGCATAGAGAGCACTCACGTTAAACAACAGAGCAGGGATAGGCGTGAATCGCTCTACGTGGATCATACTAAGAGCATCAGGAAGGTGTCCTTCTCGGGATCCAACAAAAAAGAGCCTGAAACATAAGACAAATTAAATTGTAGCTAACATAAAAGACAAAATATAATGTAATGAATTCTCAGGCTTTTTTCCTTTATTTTCACTTGGTCATCCTGCCAGTAACACACTTCCTGTCCTAGGGTGACAACACTCATTCACTATTTCTATAGAGAAGAAGCGCTGTCACGGTAGGAAGGAAGCATGCTGACACCCCCTCTCCTTACAGGACACCTTCCCCTACAGGCGTTCTGTAATCCACAAAGGTGAACTAGGCAGAGCTAATAACAATACCTGAGATAACACTAAAGAGAGGACAAGACACGGGACAGTGCAGAATTTCTGGCAGGATCAACAGGTATTTATTTGCACATAAAAAACACTATTAATTGTATATTTAACAAGAAATGGGAGAAGTTAATTGTTTACATGCCCCTATAAGGAGACTATAACTACCTGCATTCTGTTCCCTACTGATGACGGGATCATTCCATCACGATCGTTCAGTTCATTAACGACTGGTGACGGAACTATCCTGTCATGTGGTACAATGAGTGCTGGTCCATGGAGGAACCAGTGCTCATTGAGTTACTGCTGTTACTGGGTCCCTTGGGGCTTGAGGCAGACCCTCAACAGCAGATTAGGTGGTCCCAGCCCTGTGAGCACTACGATAGCTGATCGCAGTGATCACAGCTCTGTGACAGCCACTGAGCTGGCTTGCAGCTCACTGTGTTGTGGAGCTACGAGTCGGTTAAGTGTGTAACAAACTGATACAAAGTATCTCTGAGGAGAATGCTGTATTCTCCTCAGAGATACTAAGTATCAAAGCCCCTGTAAATAAAAAAATATACCCCTTAGTGCCCCCTAGTTTAAAAAATAAATAAGAATTTACATATGCATATGTCACATCCAATTAAAGCCATTCTGTCCTTTAAAAAACTATATGTAACATGTGTAGGTGCAATGAATGAGGAAGGTGGAAATGATGGTTAAATTATGGGTAAACAAATACATAGCAAAAATGGCAAAATTGCTCTGCTCCACAGTAACGAAAATATTTTCTGAAGCTGTGTCACTAAGGGGTTAAACGTGTAAAGCCGACTTTCGACTCTACACTGGAAGTGATTCACCGGGCTGGAAAACATGCGGCCGCCTGACCCTCCTGCCCCTTTCTTTTTGGGCTCCGCTGCCCCTCCTGCGGGCCTGAAACCAGAGAGAGACCAGCGAACACCCGTTTCCTGGCCTCCTCCCTGCTGAATGAACCCGGAACCGATGATGATTTAGTTACTTCTGGTTTCTCAGCTGTCGTTTCCTGGCCAGGGAGGCTGAGAAAGAAGCTGAGCTGTGCACGAGCTTTGTTTGATCAGCTTCAATGAGCTGCAATGGTGACATTAGGGGTCTAATTAAAAAGGACCTGCCACTTCTACTGTGCTTGTGAATCCTCTATGGGATAGCAATAAAGTTAATTAACCTCCCTGGCGGTATGATTATTCAGGATTTTAGGAGGTTAAAAGAAAATAAAAAAATAAAGTTAAATAAAATGAATGTAAAAAGTTTTTAAAGTCCCCCACCTCTTTGCACATACTAATGCAAATGCATATCAGGAGTGTCTGCGTACAAAAATTACAACTGCAACACCCATGTTAGGTATTGCCATGCACGTCAGAGTGTGAGCAATAATTCTCGGGCCAATATCCATAGTTAGTTCTAAACTGATGACCTGTAAAATCTTTTAAATCGTCACCTATAGGCAATTTTGTGTGCACACAATTTCGAATCGTGAATATATTTGGTATCTGTTTACTGGCATAACTTTTATATTTTACCAAACTATTGGGTATTATATTGTGTTTCTGTGCACTAAAATTAACTTAAGTGTGTTTTTTACAGAAAATCGGGGCTTCATAAACAGTTGCGCTAATATCATGCAGCATCAAAATTTGTAATTGCAATTAATTCAACAGGGTCTCTGCTTTCATGAAATATATAATTCTGGGGGGTTTTAAGTAAACTTTAGGCCTAAAATGTGCATTTTTTTCCCAAAACACTTTTCATTGAGGAACAGGAACAATAACCATCATAAAAAAAAGTATATACAAAATAGAAACACAACAACACAACACAATAAAAGAAATGGAACACAGTGTAAAAACAGGCAGTTTTGAAAAGAAAAAGGGACCTATGAATTGGGAAGCTTGTGAATGGTCCTGTGCATAGTGTTTTGCAGGGCTGATCTGTAAGGTGTGTTTTCAGGTACAAGTAATGAGCACACTGAATAGATGACAGCAGATGATTAAAGAATGAGAACCCGTGTTTGTGTACTAATTACACAGACAGTTCTGTTACCTGGAAGCAGCAAGAATGGAAGCGTTCAGACCTCCGAAGCATGACAGAGCCACGGCAAGTGGGATCGTCCAGTTAAATATTCCAAATATCTGATCAGCGAATGTCTGGGAAAAGAGGGATCCAGGACCACATTGACTAAACGATGTGAAGACACAGAATCTCTGTCACTGACAAAACTGTTTGTAGCAAACTCACATTTTTTCTTTTAAGTTTTATTGTTTTCTATCAATAACAACACAGCTGCTTTATCTCTAATCAGGAACAAAAACGGACACTTTAAGGGCCCATTCACACCATCTCCATGTGTTAATTACACGGTTCTGTGTGATTAACATATGGTACCCCACAACGCACCTCATGTGTGATTTCAGTGCATGCGTTGTGCGGTACCGTGTATTAATCGCACAGAACCATGTGATTAACGCACGGAGATAGTGTGAACGGGCCCTCAGTACTCATTCGCACTACGTGGGGAAATTAATAAAGATGTCTGAGACAAGACAACAGGTGCGTTTGCTAATAGGAACCTAACTTTAAGGCTTAAAGCTGATTGTCTTCAATCGAGTTTAAAAAAGTTTTTCTCCGAAAACCAACAATACATGTTCTATATGAAGACAAAATACTGACTTGTAAATTTAAACTCAACCACAGGCTAACATTTTAGGAGGTAAGAATATAAAGTGAAATTACCACTGCCACAGCATCACTTCCCAGAATGGAGCGCATGTCCAGCACCGTGTAATAGGCCACATTGGTCAGCAGGTAAATCACAGTCACAATTGGCATAGAGATTCCAATGGCCAAGGGTAAGTTTCTGCAGAGAACATAAAAGAAGAATATAAGGTAGGAAAGGCTATCTTGTGTTTCTCCTTTTTTACCAACCCTATCTCTAAATTCTTTTTGTCCTGTTAACTGAGCTCTCCTTTCTTTCTTGTGTAATTAAACACTCTTAAAAACTTCACCAACAACTAGGGCTGGGCACACACCTTACAACCACAAAAGTTTTGCGATGGTTGTAATGTCATTAAAAAAAACATACGATCTGCCTATCTTGGACAGGCAGATCGTACTTGCGATGATGACCGCAATGCTGAACGGGCAGTGTGCGCTTGCACACTGCCCGTTCATAAAGGGTGGGAAAAACGTCATTTTCAGCCTGACAAATTCTGCTGCGGGAGGTGCGTTGCAGTGCCATTCACTTCAATGGCATCCCAAACGTGACTCCCACCCACAGTGTGATCTCCCTCACTGGAACACACGGTACCGCAATGCTGTGCTTTCCAGTGCAGTGTGATTGCAAACATTTGTGCATGCAGTTTTATTCTGAAATAAACCTTATGTTTGTAACATTCTATTTGTGTATTTTATTTTAAGTTAAGGATGGTATTTCATTTTTTTATCTTATTATTCAAAAAATAATCGGCCACCTAATCAATTATGAAAATAATCATTAGTTGCAGCCATACTATCAACTGCAGCTATGTTGCCAGTTGGCAATTTCTAGTTAACACTTTTTAGAGCAGGGGTAGGCAACCTCAGCACTCAATCTATGGAGAGACTACAAATCCAATCATGCCTTTGCCTGTGGGAGTCATGTCTGTGGCTGTCAGAATCTTGCAATGCCTCATGGGACTTGTAGTTCTACAACAGCAAGTGTGTTCAGGCTGTCTACCCCTGCTTTAGAATGTCAAAGCAGGTATAAGCAATACATTTTTTATCACAATTCAAAAAGTCGTGTTTTTTATGTAGTGCATCCTCACTGCTTGTCAGGAATTTTGGTTTTGTCTACATATACCCTAAAAGTCACCATCCTGTTTTAATAATCAACCAGTATAGACACCTTTAACATGGCTATACACATGCAAAGTAATCTGATTGTACAATTTCTATGTAAGCTCCTAAACGGTTCATTCAATTTAGAACCAATCACATAGACACTACACAGTTGTTGGTAGATCTAACGGAGATTGTATAATCAATCATAGTGTAAGGTGCAGTGGCGGAACAAGCGGCCAAGATATACAGCTGTCACTGTCACAGAGTTAACTGCGGTTCAGTGTAAAAAACGGCACACTACACGTCATATGCCGGTTTCTAACACTGAACCACAGTAAACTCTGTGACAGCTGTGGACACATAGGCGGTGAGAGAGGAAAGGGGTGGCACAGTAGCAGTGGAAGTGCCAGATGGGGGGGGGGCTTATTTTCTGGCAGTGCCCCTCCCGAGACTAGACTCTGGATCCGCCCCTGGTAAGGTGTTTGATCAGCTTTATGATGAAAAAATGTATAACTTCCATCTAAAAATACCAATGGATATGTGTGTGAAAATGCATTAAGGGCCCATTCACACTAAAGTGTTGTGCTAAATGCATGGTATCTGTGCCTTTAGCACACACTATTATACAGCGCTAAGCACCACATGCTAGGTGTGCTGGTGCTTTGTATTGACATTCATTCTGAATGGCAGCCCAATGCATCTCACAGTGGGCAGGCATTGCACGGTACTGCAATAGCGTGCGCATTGTGCAAGAAAATTATGCATGCTCTATTTTTTTACCGCACTGCACCACAACTGTCGCTACTGTAGTACCTTGCAATACAGCGCAAAGCATGCCTGGCGTGTTTGGTGCCATTCGGAATGCATGACAAGGCAAAGCACCAGCACACCTCGCATGTGGTGTATTTAATTGCACAATAGTGTGAGCTAAACGCATGGATGATGTACCTTTAGCGCAGTGCTATCATTTGAATGGGCCCTAAGACAGTGACACCCCTTACTGAGCTAACCACTGACCATCTGCAGTAAGCATTTTGTCATTACATCCTGTTTTTTTTTTTGCTCCATGTAGGTTGTAGCCTAGTTCCTCATTCTTATCCCTTCATGCTGGAGGGCTTGTTCACTCCAAATGCGGACCAGATCTGCATGAGTTTCTGCACAAATTTGTGCAGTGTGTTTTGCCACATTAAATAAATAAATAAATATTTTTTTAGCCTAAAATGGTCTTTCAGTGCGTTATGGAGAGTTTGCATGCGTTTTCGTGCGTTCCAAAGCAGAAAAAATAGGACATGCTGCAGTTTTTCCACATGCTCTGGAACTGAACGCTCTGGTGTGAACTAAAGCCCAAAATACCATTGGAATACATTGGATGCATTTTTGATGCGTCCTGTAACTGCTCTGTACAAAAGTGAATTGATGTCACCAGCACACCAACAATATTGGAGTCCAAAGTGTTCGTTTATTGGACCGTCATGTCACCAAAACAGTTTTGGTGACATGACATTCCAATAAACGAACACTTTGGATTCCAATATTGTTGGTGTGCTGGTGACATCAATTCACTTTTGTACTGTGTGGCGGCAGCATCCGCAGGTCACTGCGAGCACCCCCCATCATCTAATTTGGGGTTTTCCTAGTAAGGAGCGCGACAAGGTATCTTTTTGTTTGTTTCACTGTAACTGCTCTGCATCTGCTCCTTACTTGGTGTGAACAAGCCCGGACCCGCATTTCTTTTATGACCACACAATAATCTCACCTCTCCGGGTTCTTTATTTCTTCTGTGACGAAGTTCAGTGTGTCCCACCCAGAGTAAGAGAAGAGAGCTGAATACAGAGCAAGAGCAATATGGCCAACATCATGGGAGGAACCAGCAAAGGCATCATCAAAGTTCTGTGTCTGACCTGACAATGCAGAGACAGTAAAGGTTATAATGAAATAATGAAACAGTGGGTTGAAGAAAAGATATTTAGATGAACACACAGGATGTAATGAAAACAATGGTAGGAGCAATAGAAATGTCAGGATACAAAAATTGTGAGGATACAGTTAGATGTCCATGGTGCACAAGAGATGAGCAATAATCATTCAATTGTCCACACACCGTTCTCTCTGTTGTAATATACATTTGTGCATGTTTGATCACAACAATCCTCATCATTTTCCCTCATTTCATAATAGGAAACAAAAGGATTTTTAAAAAAAGCAACGATAGAGAACCCTCAACTAGCTCACTCTAGATCAGCATGACAGCCAGACAACTTGTGTTTTCAAAAAGAGGTCAGCTCAGCAATGGCAGCCAATATGTGTCTCTAATAATAAGGTTTCCTTTAAAGCTGAACTCCAGGCACAAGCAATTTAATATAAATGTATCCTTCAATATCCACAATGGATATAAATCACTTTGTGTGCACAAAAAGCCTTTTCAAACCCAGATAGTACCTTAAAATTATGGAGCCGGCCATAATTTCAAACACAGATATTACAGAGAAAGCATGGAGTCGGCTTCCCGGCCAATCAGAAAGCCGGGTGCCATGTAATGTCGCGATGCCCGCCTTCCTGATTGGCCCACTTCTCGACCAATCAGGAAGCCGGGCAACACGTCATTACATGGCGCTCGGCTTCCTGATTGGCCGGAAAGCCGGCTCCATGCCTTCTCGTCTCCTGGTGACAAGGGAGCATGGAGATGGCTTCTCTGCTAATCGGGAAGTCAGGTGGTGAGTCTTTACACGCCGCTCGGCTTCCCAGCTAATCAGGAAGCCAGGTGGTGAGTCATTACACGCCACCTGGCTTCCTTAATGGAACTTCCGTTATCGTAATTCGGTATCGACGAGTACCGGAAAAAAAATCGGTACTCGTACTAGATACGGAAAAACCGGTATCGGTGCATCCCTACTCAAAACGTTAGAGTTGGCCCCAGAACAAGAGGTAAGAGGAAACATTCCAATGAGGTCACCAGTTCCACAGACAACTGTCTAAGAGGGGAATTCTCCTCACTTTGGGAGGTTTCCTCTAACTTCCTGTTGTGTCTCTGGGTAGGAAGTGAGTTTCCCCAATGGTACACTGACAGCAAAAATTAAAATCTTCCGTACAAAAAAAGTTTTGGCTATACACATAAATTAAAAAATAGGCTTACCAATTTTTTTAAACACCAATGTACCCTAGAATGTACCATTGTAATTGGTACCCCCTATGTGACCATCTTTGCAGTTACTCATTGATGCTCTCTATCCTCATTCATTACACTTAACACATTAAATAACACTTCTGACCCTTCTTTTTAATGATGTGTGTTGTTCCTGCAATAGCTATTCAAAATGTATGGCACCACAGCACATGACGGTTGGTGCATTACTGTGTGTTGCAGTAACACGTGTTTTCCTGCATGTTGCTGCAATGTAGAAATGAAAACGGGCCCTTAGTGTTTTACAACTATACATGGCTTGTAGTTTGTACACATTTTAACTTGTTCCTCATGTCTCATTTCCTCTTTAGCTTTATTTACTAAGCTGTGGTAGGCATGGCTCTCCTATTTTTTTTTTATTGTTTGTTACTTCATATTACTTGTAGTGGGGCTACCACCACACTGCAAGGGTTAACTTCTCAGTTTGGTCTAGGGTCTACAATAAAAAAGATATATATTTACCTGATCCTCAGTCCTGCTCCTGCCTGGCTGCTAGACTGGTCCCATATCCTATTCTCCCCCAGGCCCCGGTGGTTTTAAGTACCAGTGACGTCATCAGGTGTAATACATGTCCACTTACATGAGGACGCCAAGGGACATACCACTGCCGGAGCGGAGGGGAAAGAGAGTGGTGAGCGCTGACTGCCAGGGTGTATCGGGTGAATATATTACCACTGCAAGGGTTCATAAAATGCCCGGAGTTCTTTAATATTTAATTTTTTTGATTGTTCACTTTGTAAAGTGTTGGGTCATATAATGGAGTCATATAGATAAGGATAGAAAACATAGATAGATTTGTTTATGCAAAGCTGCAGGGGCGGGGAATGCCCAAGCCTGCAGCTGATTGGTTCGGTGGCCTATGGCACTCGGATCAGGTTTGGTCTGAACCGGAGCTCATTCCTAATCTTGAATAGCAAACCTAAGTATTATGTAGAACCTGAATTTTGTAAGAATGGTATTCCTCCTTCACATTACATATTTGCTTTCTGCAATAGCTCTCTCTCCCTCTGTTACCTCCAGTACCTCACCTTGAGCAAGCTTTACAATTCCTGCGATGATGACTGCAATCAGAGCCAAGACCTTGGCATAAGTGAACACATCTTGGACACGGGTGCCCCATTTCACATAGGCACAGTTCACAAAGGTGAGAAGTCCTACAAGGCACAAATAGACAAGAGAACAATTTATAGTATACAGGAATGCAGCAGAGCAGATAACCAACCCTCTGACACAGTGCAGGATGAGGTATAAAATGCACTTTATCATATTCACATGTTTAATATTATATTATCGTTCCTGCACCGAAATGATACCATCTAAAATCTCCTAATAATGTTGTAATTCTACCATCCTATTTATTATTAGCAAATAAAAAAATGACTTGAAGTGTATGTAAATACAATTTTATAGTAGCTTTTGATACAAGATTAAAGTTCCATGTCAGTTTTTTTAGCTGTCTGTGTCCAATTAGGGAGATTTCCCTTTGCATCCTGTGGAGATTCACTTAGAGAGGTGTCACTGGAACAGGTGTCCCCATTGGAAGTTTCTTCCCTACTCCAGTGACAGCTGTAAAATTTTGAATTTCCCATTACTTTTTGACCAGTTGGCAATGGTAACTAGGACAAATAGAAAGCATGAATCAATCAAACAGGGACACAGGCAACAATATACACCTGTATGAACACAAAAAAGCGCCAAAAAGGACTACTCCGCCAGTATGGACCAATATAAGACCCAACAATATAAACCTGACGGATTGTAAAATGCAAGGTCCGTCTGTAATGTCCCGGCCCCCTCTGTATATTTAAAGAAAAAGGTTAGATTTATACTTACCTTAAGATTGCCATACACCAATACACAGCTTGAATTGTATCTGATTCCTGCAGAATCTGTCCAACTCCCAACCTTGGCACCACCTACCATAGCAAACTTTATTTAAAAATTGAAGAAGCTGGGTGGAAAATTGTTGGCAGAACCAGGGGCGTAACTAGAAATCACAGGGCCCCATAGCAAAATTTTGTATGGGGCCCCGTGATTTCTAGTTATGCCCTTGCAGAGCCCACCTGAGAACTGATCCGCTGTCCGCCTCCATGGTCGCTGTCAGGCCCTGTCTCCTCCATCGCCGGGCCCCGCCTCCTCTTCCGTCGCCAGGCCCCGCCTCCTCTTCCATCATCGGCCTGCCTCCTCCTCTGCTTCTGACGCCGGGCCCAGCCTTCCTTCTCCACAGCTGCTGGCTGCTGGCGTCACACCCGCCAGTGACGAGGAACGTGACAGCGGAGGAATGGGACAAGAAGAACAGGCAAACAAAAGCAACTATAAGTCTACTAGTGGAAGACGTCCAGCTTATCCACATAAGAAAAGAAAATAGAGCTAAAGGTATGTGGACTGCATTACAGAAACTGCATGAGTGTTCAAACCCAAACAGTAAACTATATCTGCCACGCAAGCTATATAAGATGAGGCTAGAAAAGAGGCCAGGAAATGGGTGAATATGTGAATGCCATGCTGGAAATCGTGGAACAGCTGCGCGCAATTGGAGAGGAAATGAAAGATAACCGCATGGTGGCATTACTGCTACGCAGCCTTCCGGAGTCATATAATGCTCTTATTAAGGCTCTAGAAACCAGACCTGAGCAGGAACTAACACTAGAATATGCCAAAGGAAAATGAATCGATGAATATTACAGTGTTTTCGCTTTAAAAAGACTGGACATCTGAAAAAGGACTGTTCAAACTGGAAAGCCGAGCAGAGAAAGCGAGAGGCGAGAGGCATCTACAAGAGAAAGAGCTAAGGCAGCTACAAAGGCAACCGCAGGCACATCATGGAGCGCTACCTTTAAAGTGAGTCAGAACAGTATACCATGTGGATGGTATATTCACTCAGGCACAACAGGTCACATGACCAGTGATGAGACCTTCTTCACAGAACTTGATTTCAGTGCAAAGGACAAAGTTTTCATAGAAAACGGAAAAAGTATTACTGCAGAAGGTAAAGGACAAGAATTCTTGAACTGCATCACACCGCGTGAATAATGTACTGTATGTTCCAGACCTAGAAGGAAGCTTTCTATCCTGGAAAACCCTTGCTAATAACGGTGTCACAGTTTAATTCCGAGGTGATGAATGCACAATCCAAAACAATAAGAAACTCCTCCCAAAAGGAAAATTGGATGAACACCTGTACAGACTCATCACCGCAGATGAGCAAGTCATGTCAGCCACTCATAATCCACACAACAAATGTATCTACCTACGGCACAGGCGACTAGGGCACTGAAACGCAGAAGCCATAAAAGACATTATAAAGAGAGGCTTATCAGAAGATATAACCAACAGTCTTCAGTTGTTCCCAGTATCCAGTCGTCTGTCATCCCCTCTGGTGTCATCAGCATGTGCATCAGCTACAGGCACTCGTGCCCCTCTCTGTCTGTACACCTTAGGCCCCGTTCACATTGAGCGATTTATTGCGCGGTAATTCCCGCGATATCGCGGCAATTTACCGCGCGATATCGCTATCCAATGCTTCTCAATGGGGCAAAGGGTCCTGCTGTCGCGGGTCGTGGGTCGTGGGTCGCTACAGCAGGACCCTTTTTGTAGCGGATTTAGCCGCGATTCAAGCTTGCTCAATGCAAGCATTTGCGCGATATCGCGCGACAAATCGCGCTATATCGTGCAAAATGCAAATCGCGCAACAAACGCGCAATTTGCGAACCGCTCAATGTGAACGGGGTCTTATATTGCACCTTTAGGGGTGCTCATACGAGACCTGCAAGGAGAGGCCTACCTTGTCACTTCAGGCTCATACCAATGTATGTGATAGTGCAACAGGCAGAAGACAAAAGGGGGGAATTTATCAAAACTGGAGGAAACAGAATCTGGAGCAATTGCCCATGGCAACCAATCGGCTCCTTTCTTCAGTTTGTTTAGTTAAGGTTAGGAAATGAAAGAGAGATGCTGATTGGCTGACATGCACAGATGCTCCAGATTCTGTCTGCACCAGTTTTGATAAATTCACCAGAGTGTTCCTTTTGTTTAGTCAACAGGGCTAAACCAGACAAGTCTAAACATGTATGGCTAGCACTACCGCCATCTTCCACATCACTGGGTTTGATGTCACCATCTTTCTGGAAAGATTCCAGGCCAAATCTCATGAGAAGATACTCAAGAGCATCTTTTGCAAAATTTGCACTGCTCTGTATTTTCAGAGTCTCGACAGTGTGTAATGCCATGCTTACTTAGACGCCGCAGGTGGAAGACGAGAATAGGCTAAGTGTAGGATCGAACTTTTTCTTTACAGTTTGCACATACTTAGAGATAGTGACATTAATAGGGGGAAGGGGGCAAGAAAACCTTTGCACTTTACTGCAAGGTAAAGGTTAGGTTTTACCTAATCAATCCCAAAAACAAAATGCTGTCTTTACTGTAATAATAAAAGGCCAATAAAGCAATAATACAAGTTAATGTTTTGTGAAACATAATACAGAAATGTATATAAGACAGCTATGTTGTCCTAGATTGTTCACTTCTCCTGAGTTCTCCAAACTCTTCACCCTTTTGTGAATAACCCTGTTAGACTTCTTTAGAAAAGGCTTATTATGGAGCAGATAGCAGTGGAGCAGTAAGACACCCCAGGTATATGGTAAAATTAGTAACTGACTAAAAAAAATACAACCCTGCTGTTCCTTCATTCCCCCAAGAATGATCCCTGGATGCAGGGGCATCCCGAGGCTGGGTGACACCCGGAGCAGAGACCGGGTGACACTCCGCTGTGACGTCATTGTGCATGCGCGTGATGTTGCCGCGCGCGTGTGCGATGACGTCCTCCCGCATGCGCAGTCATCTTATTGACGCTTGCCAGTGGCCATCTTGGTAATAGGCGCCTGCAGAGACAGGAGGGGATGTTCACCCTGGCGGGATGAGGTATGCCGCCGGGTCCCCTCCTCTCTCCTTAGAATTCGATATATCAGATCGCACTCCTGGCCGGAAAATACCCAATAAAACAGGGAGGGTGCAGCAGCGACAGCAGATGCCTCCGCAAATCTTTTAGAACCAGAAAATAGTCACTCGCATTTCAAAGCGAAATTCAGTCAATCACTTTATTTAATATAGTGATAACATCTCTAAGTTCTCTCCTGACACTGTCAGGCTCTCTGTCCATGGCCGAGTGCCCGACTTTTCATAGCGGGTGACACCAAAATGACTGTCAGTCATTTTGGTGTCACCCCTCCAATGGTGGCACCCAGATGCGGGCCGCACCCCCCTTGTGACTCCACTGCCTGGATGTGATGTTTTCTACAAACAGACATGACAAATGTTACCAGATCTAACTGCAGTTTTGTGGATTCTACATCCACAGATTCATTATTAGGCCTATAAGCAGCCACCTACTGCAGTTGTCTGCAGGTAAACATCTCTTCAAGGGTAAGTATTATTTTAATAAATATTGTTTAGGAAAAGCTATACCACACCTCCCAACTGTTGCTCGTCTGGAGGAACTATGACTCTTTTGGAACCAAATCCCTCTGTCCCTATTTTCCTCTCAGTCGTCCCTCTTTTTGGTCTGACGTACATATATCTATGAAAATGTACTATTTAACCACCAAAAGTGTTATTATGCACTACAATCTTCATCCTATCTTCTAATTATCTAATTTGCTATTATACAAAAGCCAGTGTAAAGGAAAAGTAATGGTAGTAGACAACAATTTTGGGTTGAGCCAATCATTTTTGGCATACAAATTCTTAATGGTTTGCAAAGCTGGGGGCATGGCAGGGGTGTATACATTGTGCTAAAGGATGTCCCTCTTCCTCATCTAAGAAGGTTAGGAGGTATGCTATAAACACACATCTTGCAAGCTATTTGTAACCACCTCTGTGACCAACATCTACTTATTTACTACCAGAAGGACAATGTGAGTAGTCAGTGCCCATCATTTCATTGCTATGGTTTTTCGATATGCAGATAGCACTATAAAAATTAGGTTGATCTAACCTAATATAACAAAAACTAAAACTCTTCTACGCTTCTAAAATCCAAACTTCCACTGTAATGAGTATAAATGTGTCTTTATTGTTAGTTAGCCAGCTTTCATGGACATTAGCTGAGTCTGACTAAGACCTTTAGTCCTGCTCTGTGTAAAAACTGTAAAGCTGCTCCTGCCTAAATTTCTCTTTTTGTGCACGGTGATTTGGCATTGAGGGCATGTATTGTACGCACTGGTCATGGGACTGTGCTGCTGCTGTCAGCAGAAGATCCTTTAGAACTTCCTTGTCCACAACTTTCCACCCACATCCTGTCCGTAACAGTCCGGGGCACAGAGAATTTCATAAGACAATAATAAGGGAAGAACATGAGACAGACAGGAAGACAGAACTAAGAAAATGAAACAGAACAGGAATAGCCATACAAGTGAAACACTAGGAGAGCAATAAAGAAGAAGACCATTTCCTAGCATAAAGTGCATAGTACAACAATGGTGTGCACATAGAGTTTCACTTCTGTGTACATCACTCACATGATCAGACACATGACCTGCGGTGGACATGACGCACTCTGCCAATCTGACAAATGGTCTAAATCAGAGAGATTTGGATGTACTCAAAGTGTTTTGTAAGCCCTGTGCTATGGCAATAAGATTGCATGTAGAAAGGTCTAGCTTGCTCTATAAAGTTACTGGATTTAAACCTGGATGAAAGTTTTTACATACACTATAAATGATGCTTGACATTTCACATTATCATTTCCATATATAAATGAAATGCAGCACACATTAAAAGCAGATTAGTGATCTATCAGTGAGTATTGCTTCCTGCATCTGTGTAGGGTGTAGTTTTTGAACGCATTTAAGTGAGATACTGGTCTGTATTTGTTGCCTCTATGAATAAGCCTACGGGTGAAACATGTGAGAGGTTGTAGCTGGTTGGGGGTATGCAGTGCTGGTATTTGTTGCTTTATACACTTTTATTCACTGTTATACTGGATTTGCTGTGAATTTCAATAAAGTCTAAAGTATTGGAATTCTCTGGATAGTGTGGTCTGTTCGTATACTACTATACATTAAAAGTAGATTATGCCTAAATGGTCATTATTTTGTTGTATTAAATGGTCTTAATATCTTGCATATGTTTAAGTAAGTGTAGAATTGTTCTGGTGCAATCAATTTTCTGTAAAAAGTCATATCCTCAAAAACCTGTACCCTAAAAACCCTGTAGTTTTTAGTAGATGCTGCTGGGTGTAAGTTTCCCAATGGGAAGTTTGGCAACAAGTTTTTAGGTGCTCCCAACATACCCATTATTAGGCAATCCTATCTCTTTACCTGGATTTTTCATTTCTTTACCTCCATATAAATGAATTATCACTGTCAATTAGACCAACACATAAAAGTGAACCTGTGGGTATAGGAATGTGGAAGATTTCACTGCCTAGTTGTTTGTAAAAGTGCTAGGGCTAGGGGTATCATGATAATTCTGACTGTGCTGTCTAGTGCAGGGGTAGGCAAACCTGGCACTCCAACTGTGGTGAAACTGCAAGTCCCATCATGGCAGTCATGTCTGTGGCTGCCAGAGTCTTGAAATGCCTCATGGGAAATGTAGTTTCACCACAGCTGGAGTGTTGAGGTTGTCTACCCCAATCCAGTGGGTCACATATCTAGAACAAGCAGTGAAATCTGACATATCTGACTGCCCATCCTGCATATGTGTTTCAAGTAACAGACTCACTAGGTAGTGAAGCCAACATATAGATGCAACTCCTGAGCTTGCATCTTGAAATGCAATGGCGGCTGCTATATTTCTGTCCTCACAGGTTCCCAGGCTCTCACATTCTAACATTTGTAATTATTTAGTTACTGAATAGCTCTGATCTATTGTTGGTTTTGTATCACATTTAATTTCACTTTGGAAGAGCAATACAGATTCAGTACTTCCATATATATATAAAAAAAAATTAGATGCGTAAGATTGATGTAAAAAAACTTGTTACAGAATTAAGAAAGTTCAATGTGACAAATGAAAGGTATATTCTGTACGCCAGAAACATTTTCTTATTTAAAGAGGACTGCAAACTAAAAACTTTGAGCTTTTCTTAAGGGAAAGGATGAGGACAGCCTGTTCTGTAAGATGCCATCTTTAGTCAAATTAGGATTTCTGCTTACCCCAATCTAAATGATCAAGTTTTGTTTACCTGTTTACCAAGCTTACCTATGCAGGCCGCTGCAAGGAGCCTATTAGCAGAGTAAGGCGATTCACAAGACGGGAAGATGGGCTGCAACATGTAGTTGGAAAAGGTGATGGCAATAACAGCTTGACTAGTAGGCTCAATAATGAGGAGGGATGTCCACAGTCTGATGAAGGCTATGAAGCCACCAAAGGCCTCCAGGATATAGGCATAGCTTGCTCCTGATTTGGTAATGGTTGTACCTAGTTCAGCATAACATAAAGCACCGAATATTGAAAAAACTCCACCAATTGCCCAGATGACCAACGAAAGGCCATAGGAAGCACTATAGATAAGGACACCCTTGGGTGAGACAAAGATCCCAGAACCGATCATGTTGCCTACAATCAGGCAAACCCCATTCAGCAGTGAAATTTCCTTCTTGAGTTTCATGGATTCCTGAGAGGTAGTGTCCACTGCAGGTTCATGTTTGCCATTGGGATCTGGCTCCTCTGTGGAGGCAGGTATGTATTCACTGGCGATACCCATGGTGGAATGATAAAGTCAGCAGCACAGCAGCATGTCCAACTAGGAGAAAGCGAGAGGTCACAGGGTAAGTGAAGCAGCCATGCACATTAAATTGTAACAGGAGAGGAATTTTACCTCTTCAGTGCTGGCTACACATAATTAACTCTAAACACACAGTGGATGGTACAGAAATATCCAGGTATACTGAGCTCTATTTACAGCCAATCCACAAGAAAAATGAAACATATCTGTTTAAAAGGCCCGCTAAAATAAATGACATGCTGGTTTATGTAAAAGAATTCGAATGGCATTCATTGATAAATGTAACATTGTCCAGCTTATGTATAGTGGTAAGCTTACATAAATTTTTCTGAAACATATTAGTAGCTCATTCACATGAAGTAACTCTTTGTTTTAAAGTAGATTTTAACAGTCCTAAACCAGGTCATAGAGGTGAAATTGCCTTTGCCTGATGTGATACTGTCGGGTGACGATCTCATGTCTATAGGCACTGGCAGTCAGCACCATCTATTGGGAGAGATTAGGATCTGGTGTGTCTGAACCCTTTTCTGATTGATACTGTCTACCCCCAGAACAGCCACCCACCCCACCAAGTCCTACTGGTGTAAGGCTCCATTCATACATAAACATAAAAAACAATGCATTGCAATGTGCATGCTTCAGACTTTTGCGGTGGCCACATGGTAGGAGACCACGTGTCCCGCAAAATAGTACAAGCACGATTTTATGGCAGATTCCGCACGTCCCGGCTACAGTAATAGCCGCAGAGGTGCGGAATCCGCGCCTATGTTAAAGTTTGCGCGGTTGTGTGAATGGAGCCTTAAACATTTTCTTCTTCTCCTGCTCCATTCACAAAAACATGTACAGGTGATTGTGCACATTATTTATACAATGGAGTGAACCATTGCCATTTTTCGTAAATGATAGCGATAAAAAATAGATACCACTGCCCAAGTGATTTTCTGTTCTCTGCTTGGCACTCATGTGTGGTACTGCCATGAAATTGAATGACCTGAATTGGCACTGAGCATCTGCTCATCATCAAAGAAGGAGACCTGGTGGCATCATCTCATCCATTGCTGCCACTGGCAATCTCCTCTCAAGAGCTTCAGGCTGGAACTCCCCATTAGCACAATCTGGATATGCAGGAAAACAATCGCTGTGTCATATCAGGCTATATGCTTATTTTAGACAGGTTTTCCTTGTTAGGTTTGTTGTTCTAGACATTCTCTTTTGTGTGTGAGATGTACAGTGTTTATGGGGTTATTATCAATCTACACACATGTATTCCTCACATTGCCCCACTGTAATTATTATCATAAATATTTTAATTGTAAATAAATGTGTTTATACAGTATTCGCCTTCTTACGTCAAAGTTTAAATAACTAATCCAATCAGAAATCATTTACATAGTTCTTTGTATGCACAGTTACTAGATACAGAAACACAACCAGTGCCAGAGAAACCATGACTTAGTTTAAAGAATGAAAGTGGAAGTTGACCCTAGAATTACTAGGGCATATTACATCAAACAGCCAAATAACACATGCACCTTGATAAATGCATAGCACCATGTTGGCCTCTGTCCATGCTCTGGTTCTCCAAGACTAAGCATTGAAAATTGACAGCTATTACCAGTGACACCATACAATCAATGTTGTCGCAAAGGCCCCCCCCCCCCCCAAAACTATTTTAGGGCTTGCGATGATCGCAAGTACGATCTGCCTGTCCAAGATGGGCAGATCGTACGTTTTTTTAATTACTTTACAACCATCGCAAGACTAAGGTCTTGCGATGGTTGTAAAGTGTATGGCCACCCTATGACCTGCAGGACTCTTGCTGTAGACTTGCCAAGCAAATTTGCTACATATTCAAAAAGTGTCAACTAGAACTTGTGCTGCGAGTGTTCTGTAAGTCAAACAACTTACCAGGAATGTGTGCAGCAAGTTAGAAAGAATTACAATTTTACCCTGCCACAAGTTTGTGGCAAGTTATCCTTGCTATCTGGGTGATTCTGTGCCCTGATTCTGTCAAAAGCTGCCCACACACCTTACAACCATCGCACGACTTTCAATGTGCGATGGTTGTAAGGTAATTAAAATCTCGTACATCCTGCCCATCTTGGACAGGCAAATCGTACTTGCGATCATCGCAAGCCCTCCCCGCCGAGGGGAGGGCTTGCGATGATTCAAGTACTGAGCGGGCAGTGTGCGCTTGCGCACACCGGCCCGTTCGGCATTTGTCTTCCGTGCACGCCACTAACCCGCCGAAAATCGTACGATTCTCGGCGGGTTTTCGAGCGTGCTCGGAAGACAAAAGTTTCTACTGTACGGTCGCACGCCTTCCATACACCTGCCGATTATCGTATGATCGCGGTATCTCCCGCGATTATCGTACGATAATCGGCAGGTGTATGGGCACCTAAGGACATAAATAGCACAAGGGGGTCTGAGCAGCACCATGAGTTGTATTGTGTCATTGGTAGATGGCTGGTAATTCCAATGCTAATAGCTGGACAACTGAAGTGTGGCCAGAAGTCAAACATGGTGCTATGTATTTATCACATGTGTTATATAGCTGTTTAATGTTCATAGAGTATTTCTAGGTTGAATATCCACAATGTTCTGAGTTAGTAAAGAGGAGGCGGCTTCAATGTCAAATTAGGACATATGCTGCAGTATGCTTTCATGTTGACACAGTGCTGAAAATCAACTGTATTCATTTGTTTACATTAGTCATCAGGAAACGCACAGTGAAAACACACTGAAAACTCCCTTTTTTAGCTGCTGAGACTCGACACCTGTACTGGGAGATATAAGGAGAATACCATAAAAATGCTACTTTCCAGGCTGTCATGCCAACCTTTTTTCCACTAACCCAGAAAAGTTGTAGACAAAGTCAAGTCAGAGGAAAGCCAGAACCGAAAAATTGTTCCAGCTCAGTGGCTCAGAAGGTATGAAAACCAATGAATCGGCACAACAGCTGGGCAATCAGGATTTTCAGAATGCTAAAATGCTAAAAGGCTGAATTCATAGGCTGGGCACACACCTTACAACCATCGCAAGACTTACGTCTTGCGATGGTTGTAAGGTACTTAAAAAAACGTACGATCTGCCTATGTTGCATAGGCAGATCGTACTTGCGATGATCGCAAGCCACGCCCCCTGAGGGGCGGGCTTCCGATGACCGCAATGCCGAACGGGCAGTGTGCGCTTGCGCACACCGGCCCGTGCGGCTGTTATCGTACAGACATGCCACAAACCCGCCGAACATCGTACGATGCTCGGCGGGTTTTCAAACATGTCCGTAAGTTTAAAGTCGTGCGACCTTACAGTAGTAGAGCAGAAAAGAAATAGACACCGGCACTCCAATAATAAATCGATTACGTCTATTTATTGACGTACATCAAAAGCAAAATAACACACTTAGCGCTAAGTGTGTTATTTTGCTTTTGATGTACGTCAATAAATAGACGTAATCGATTTATTATTGGAGTGCCGGTGTCTATTTCTTTTCTGCATTACTTTGACGGTGGCCATCCGTCGACTACTGAGCACCCAGGATACTTTGTTGGACGTGCGGTCAGGAGTGCAATGGGTACATGGACTGTAATCTTACAGTAGTAGAGGTCGCACGGCTTCCACACACCTTACGATCATCGTACGATAATCGTAAGGTGTGTGGGGACCCATAGACTGCATTCACACACTATAACAGGGTGTGGCCGTGCATTGCCACATGTGTGTTAGCATTCATTGTGTTAAGGTAGCCAATATTCAATGGGCTGCCAACACACCAAAAAACACAATGGCTTGGCCAAAACAGTTTACCATAACACCATGCCTAAAATATCTAAAGCAGAACTCCAGCCAAAAACAACAAGAATAGTAAGCCGGCAAAAATTTTTGGCTTTTTCGTTCTTTCGGGTCTGAACGCTGTTTCTTTCGTTATTCGATTACGGATCTTTCGGGATTTAATTTTAGTTTCAGATGGGGTTTTTTGATTCGCCAGAAAACAGTCACGTGCCCGATTTATAGTTTCATTTTGAACGAAATTCAGATGATCCGAAATTTCATTATAAGAACATTCAGATTCGTTTGCTTCAGCCTCATTGGAATTCGGACATTCGGATGCATCTGAACTAAACAAAATTTACATGTCTAATGGATAGCCAATTAAAAGATAAAGTGAGAAATCCAGTTTTTAGTGCAATATTCAATTTGGAAATTTTCTCTCACAGTCCTCTTTTCTGCTGCTAGATGTCCTCAGTCTGATGGCCATCATCATCCAAATAAATTGTCATGAGCCCAGGTCATCATGGACTCGAACCCAGCCTCTGATTGGACAGTGAAACGAGAAGCAGCGCAGTGGCAAGCTCATCTCTGTGCTTTCTCCTCTTATCAGCATGCTTCTTCTCAGCATATGAGCAGATTGACTCCTTGTAATACTTCTTCATCTCAAACTCCAGCCCTGCTGTACAAGGCCTGCAACAGGCTGATACTAGGTAAAGTTCAGGTACTTACACTGTTTGCATTGAAATAGTACTTTAAATTATTATGAGTGTTTATATAGCAGAGCCAATTTACACAGTGCCTTACATACACATTAGTTCTTGCCCTTAAAGGAGACCTATGAGGTGAGTGATTTTCACTCAACCTCATAGTTCGAGCCGACGTGTGACAATTAAACTGTCACACGTCGGCTCATTAGATCGGGAAGTGAGCGAACACATACCGTTGCTCGCTCACTTCTCGATCATGTCCCTGCAGAGAGCCGTGACTCTCACTCACGGCTCCCTGCAGGGATTCCCCCCGATCCCCTGTCCGATCCTCCAGCACTGACTGGCAAAACGGACAGGGGGATGGGGTGGGTACAGCTGGCTCTGCCTCTTTATAGCCAGAGCCAGCTGTCACTCACGCAGCTGGGTGTCACTCACGCAGCTGGGTGGATCTCAACAGTAATGTCGGGATCCATCCTGGCTGTGGCTGGCTCAGTATAGCGCGAGCTGTAGCTCGCGCTATACTGAGCTTTGGGTCACGGGAGGACGCTAGTTTATGTCCTCCTGTGACCCCTAGGAGAACTATGGGAAAAAACACTTACCCCATAGTTCTTCTTTAAGGGCAATACAATCTAAGGTCCCTATCTCACGATGTATCTCACGATGTATTCACTTTGCATAGTGACTGTTACCTAGTACAGTGAATAAGGTGAAGCTGTGCTATGTGGCAGGGGTATATA
>NW_017306493.1:334110-338869 GCF_000935625.1 Nanorana parkeri
TGAGATGTCTAAAGGAACCTAAATTAACATTTACTTTCTAAAGTGAAAATTCTCTAATTATCTGCTCTTTTAGTAAATCAATCGCTGGGTAACAGTACTACCTTGGCCAGAAAAAGAGAATGGGCCTCTGAAAAGCTTAAACAGACAACTGAAATATGGAATATGCCTTAAAAGCAGTGTTATGACAGGTCTGAGGCCATGAGTCCTAAGGGTTCATTCACACTAGTTGTGAATGTGCATTTTGGAATTCTTGCGGCAGGAATCCAAGTATGTCATTTAAAAGCGGCTGCTGTCACCCGTTCAAGTTAATGACCGGGTGACAGCGGCCACATTTGAAAGCGACAGTCCACCGGCACTCTACATGTAATTGTATGTGATGCTTTTACATGCGGTTTATAATAGATCACTGTCCCTGGACACACGATAGACGCACCCAGGGATAGTGATCTATTCCAAACTGCATGTAATGGTACCACATATGATTACATGCGGACTGCAGCTTTCAAATGCGCCCGCTCTCACCCGTTCATTAACTTGAGTGAGTGACAGCGGCCGCATCAAATATGCAGAGTGGCAACGGCATATTTGACATTCCTGCCGGAGGAATTCGAAGGTTTCTGCCGCAGGAATCCTAAAACAAACATTCGCACCTAGTGTGAATGTAGCCCTAGAGTAAGTAAAATTAATCAAGTAAAGTACTAAAAAAATTTGGCACAAATCCAGCTAAAGTCACTGTACCCTGCATCAATGTAAAACATTAAAAGACTTTTCTACATTGTTTCAGCTTCCCTACAACGCTGTGACCCTGCTTTACGTAACACTGGTTTGCTTTAAGCACATGCAAACAGCCTGGAAGTACAATGCCAGATGTGAGGTTGTAAAACAAGTACTATACCTTTTAATAATGCCATTTAAAGACAGGATCATCTTCAACCTTGTCTGTAAGTACAGACAGCAGATGTCTGTACAAAAGGGCCTACACAGGTCATCTGCCAAAGGGATTTATGCAAATGAGCTACTGGCTGAATAGCCATATCTGCCTACTTTTGACATTCAGATGTCTGATGAAATTGAATGTGAATCAGCCATCTGTGCAAAGTGATACAGCTAGTCAGTAAATAATGGAAGAGTATTGATTGGAAATTTGGCTTCATTTACATAACAAACAAATAGATTTAAAGATCTGGGTTCCCCCACATCTCTTTAAATCATTAATAAAGTCATCCATGTACTATACACTTTTTGCAAGTCATATCCCAGTAGACATGTGCGATTTGTTTTGGAAAAATTTGGACGAATTTTCGTTATTCGGAGATTCGGACGTATCCGAATTTCCGAATAACAGAAATGATGAATGAAAACGAATCCAAATTTCCGAAAACAACATTTCAGACTAAATTTGTTAGCGGTAGTCTGTACGAATATTAATTTGTGGCCGAATTTTCGTTGCAGCAAAGTGACATTAAACAAAAGACATTTTTTTTTAAATGTCTCTTTGCTGCAATGAACGAACAAAACAAAAACGAAACGACCATTCGTTCAGACTACCGCTAACGTATTTTGTCCGAATCCCGAAACGAACTGACTTTTGGACCCAAATCCTGAAAAAGAAAATAACGCAAAATCCGAATCAAAACGAAACAAAACTAATGTTTTGCCGGTGCACATGTCTATATCCCAGTTTAATGCACAGATATCATGTTAAAATAATTGCCCGATGTTTTGGTTACTTAGCAAGCAGCAATGGGCCTTATGTATTAACATATTTATTTCTTAGATCTGGAATTATTTCCCCTCTGCAAAATCGACAGCATCCAACCCTTCCAGGTATGTTGAATGCCTATGTCCCCTGCTGCACGCTGTGGTTCCTCCCTTTCACTCCTGTTTCCTGTAGTGACATAGGGGCTGGAAGAAGGAACCAAAGCGAGGTGAGAGATGCAGGCGTTTTACACTAAACTGAATGCTGAAGACTTTGCCAGAGGCTATACCACTTAGGATGGCAGAGTTCATACTCCCCACTGGCCAGAAAGCTGATCGTACACTGCTCTAATATTGACAGATTCCTGAATTGGATGTAATTTGTGATGTAGATGGCCATGCTGGCACCCCCCTGCTCAACAAAAGTCGCTTCTTTAGTCAAAGTATGTCAAAGCAGCCTGTCTGTAAATTCAATTCCAACCAGATTCATGCTCTGTTCAGGTATTCAGTAGCCACAGGAGCAGTGGCTGCTGAATACAATAGCCAGCAACAGGGATTCCTCAATCCAAACTGTTTAGCATGGCTGGAGGAATCTATGGACTTCTCTTGTTCAGCCCATGGGGCTAAATGAGAGACATTCTAAGCAAGTAAAGCAAGCTTAAGTATTCACAGTCTTTTATTGCTTTTCTATACTTTTAGTGCAATGCAATTCTTTTAGTATTTTTTGGGGAAGTGACAGAGTTGCTTTAATAGATATTTTTGGAAGATCTTTTCTATGAAGGATCTTTTTTGGATGAATAAAGCCAGAAGAGTTAATAGAGCTAGATTTTTTTGGCCATTTCGCGTCACGCAATCTTTATTCATGTGTGCTTTTCTACAACAATCCAATGTTTTTACACATGCCTAAAAGTCTAATTTCAATACTATCCAGCACCATCATATTTGGTGATTTTATGATCGTTTCGGCAGGAAAGTCGGTTACCGTTAATGGAAAGATTATCATCTTTCCTCAGTGTGGTTTGTACTATCTAATGTCTAGCTTTAGTAGAACTGGTTGGTGGTCATTTGCAATATATGTTTTTTTTTTTCATTTTGAAGACTGTAATAAGAATGGGCTTAATAGGGAACTATAGGGTAAGTGTTTTTCCCCATAGTTCTATTTAGGGTCACATATACTAACCACCTCCCATGACCCAAAGCTCAGCATATAACGGGCTATTGACCGAGATATACTGAGAGCGCCTCAGCTCGGACGGATCCCGACAATACTGTCGAGATCCACCCAGCTGCGTGAGTGACAATGGGCTCTGCCTATCTAGAGGCAGCTGTACCCGCCCCCTCCCGCGTCCGTTCCTCCAGTTAGTGCTGGAAGATCGGAGAGGGGAGGGGGAATCCCTGCGGGGGGCGGTGACTGACAGTCAATGCTCACTGCAGGGAGATGATCGGGAAGTGAGTGGATCGGTGCATGTTTCTGCTTACTTCACAATCAATAAAGCTGACCTGTGACAGTTTCATTGTCACACGTCTGCTCTAACTATGAGGATGAGTGGAAATCACTCACATCATAGTTCTCCTTTCATGCTATCTAACTAAACTAATAAAAGATCTGTCCATGTGTTTCCAGCCTCACATAAGGTATGTGTTTGGGAAAAGAATATTCTGTATCTCTAGAGCTCAGATTGAGGTAATCCTTAGAAAACTTATCTGTCATTTCCAGGGATTCTTACTCCCTTATCTGCTGACCCCAGAGACCACATATAGTGTCATACCAAAACTATAACAGATAATATGTAATCAAAGGTTCTCTTATCTAAGACACTCAAAAGTATACTTGATCCAATCTATATCTGCAAGTAAAGAGCAAATATTTTCCATACAGCTCAGACCTTTTTAGATACTCACCTTCATGGTAAGATATCCTGGGAGTGTACTAAAAGAACACATTATTGTATATATTTACATTATGAAAACTACCTGCACTGAGAGAAATACACAGGCAGCTAGCGCTGACTACTTTTACAAGAATACTAGTTGTCTTGTTGACCAGGAACAAGCATGCAGATTAGAAAGTCAGACTTGCATATTAGGCCTGTGCCTCACGGTACAGAAATCAATGGTCAGAGAGGGAGCTACCTTTTCCAGAAGAATTATAGTATATCTGAAAAATGCATTCACGTACCTCAACAATACTGGAACTTATTTGTGTATCACTCGGATGTAGATCCTCAAATCACCTCTGAATTGGTGCTGACACCATCCTTCCTTCTGGAGGGTGGCTACTTTTGTTCCCCATGGTCCCTGTGTGTATTGTAAAGTAGTCACCACTCCAAGCTCACTCGTGTGATGGACTACAATCGCATGTTTAGTTTACTAATTTGTATTGAGATTGCAGTCTATGACAGGAGGGGGCTTGGAGTGGTGGCTACTTTACAACACACACAGCGACCATGGGGAACAAGAGTAGCCCCTGTCTACAACAGTGGTTCTCAACCTTTCTAGGGTCGGGACCCCTTGGTAACATTTGCCAAGTTGTGGTAACCCCAACGGTAAAATTATTATTTTTTATTAGGGATGTACCGATACCGGTTTTTCGTTATCGAGTAATAGTACCAATATTTATCTACCGGTACTTCCGCTAGCATGGAGCCGGCTTCCCGGCCAATCAGGAAGCCTGGCGGCGTGCTCCATGTTCCCTTGCGGCACTGCCAGTCAGAGGAAATCTCTCTCTGACTGGAAGTTCCTGTATTGGGGGTAAGTATTGAAGCATTTGGGCACTGTGCTGGAACTCCTATGACAGCTGAGACAGGAAGGTTGTGTGTACTGCGTTCTTTTATCACTATTAACAGAAGAGCAGACCGGAAAACGGAAGTTCTCTGATCTGCTCCCCGCTCTCCATCTGAATTAATTTGTCGTTTTCCTGGGTCCCCCAGAAGAGCGGGGTACCCAGAAAACCATGGGTGGGTAGTTGTTTTCTACATTTAGCCATGCTTTGGGCAAGCAGGGCTAAATGTACAGCGGAGAAGCCAACACTTGTTTTGTACAAGTATGCTGCCGAGATCAC
>NW_017306493.1:338880-339207 GCF_000935625.1 Nanorana parkeri
GGTCCAACCCCGCCTCCGGTCGCCTTCCTTTCCCACCGTGGTTTTTGGGGTCCCCCGCTGTTCTGGGGGACCTGGGACCACAGCACAGTAGTTCAGGATGGAGCAGAGAATGTCCTTTCTCTGCTCTGCTCCATGTGAACACTTAGACAGGAACACTGCACTTGCAGCCTTCCCATCTCAGCTGTCACAGAAAAGCCAGCACAGTGCTGTGCTCAAACTCCTGTATTGGAGGTGACAGGTTTAATAAAGAGAACCTGTCAGCTCCACATACTATCACACAGAGGATTGTTAGCTCCTGTGTGATAGCAATAAAGTTAAGTGAAATTT
>NW_017306493.1:339511-372561 GCF_000935625.1 Nanorana parkeri
ACAGGTTCAACAAAGAGAACCTGTCACCTCCAAATGCTATCACACAGGGGCTTGTTAGCTTCTGTGTGATAGCAATAAAGTTAAGTGGGGAAAAAAATGAATAAAAATAATAAGAAATTATAATTAAAATAAAAAAATTAAAAAAGTGATAAAAAAGTAAAAAATAATAAAATGGAAAATACAAAAAAATAAAAAAGTAAAAGATAATAAGATAAATTAAAAAGTAAAAAAAAAATTAAAAAAGGGATAAAAAGGTTAAAAAAATAAAGAAAAAATTAAAAAAATGTAAACCAACCCTGCCGCCCCTGCCATCTGGTTGCAATTCTCCATTGGGGCGTTTGGCGGGGAGGGGGGTGCATTGAGGAACCTGGCCTTGGGGCAGCAGAGAGAGTAAATCCGACCCTGGAGAGGGGGAGCAGACCATGGGTGGAGCAGCGGGGGGTGGAGCAGCGGTGTTGGAATGGTGGCCTTGTGGTAAATCTGGCCCTGTTCACAGCAGCAAAAATAACCAAAACTAAACAAAAATAAATCTTTCAGTAATCATCTACTTGTTTACAGTATTTACCCTCTTCAGTACAACTTCCACCATAAACACATATTTGAGTAGCTCTTTTGCTTTAATTCATAATACCTTGGTGGAATAAAGTGATAACACTTTCACATCTTTAGAGCAATGTGTTTACTGCTTGACAGATAAAAGAAGCCTGAACCAGCAGCTTCACCTATAGTCAATGATAAGCAAAGGGGATTCTAGGAAGTTAGTCATTAATGAGCATGACTGGAGAGCAATGTCCTGATACTGGTTCTCAGTGCTATAAACAACACTTCTAGTTTAACTCTAAACTTGCAAGCTGCTCCATGCAGCCCTCGACATGTTTTTCAGCTACTAATGCGACTTTGCACTAATAACTAAGTACACTGTGATTGTGTAGCTGCAAACACTTCCTACCTTGTCCCAGTGCCAGGAGCTCAGCATCCTGTACCATTCACAAACACCACTTCACCCTCATACAGTTCCTAAGCACAACACAATTCCTATTTACCATTAGATTTTTTTCTGAGAGATAGTCTCTCAAGGAATGACGCTCCTCCCTTTTCTTTTTTGGGTGGGCAGAGACCAGCGTGTGAAATCAACTAGTCCAGGCAGAAGTCTTGAGCTTCAACCAACGTCCAATTGCCCTGTTGACTTGGATTTTGTTTTGTGCTAAACATATTTATAAATAACAGAAAAGCCTTTCAAAAAATAAAAAAAAAACATACCTAATCCTTACTAATATATACCATAGGAAGAGCTTTGTCCCTGTTACCTGTTGCACAGGTTTTACTTCCCGTACCCATACGGTCTCAGGGTTTTGCACATATCTGTTGTGTCTAGGGGTGGACACAATTCTATAGAGTACAGAAGTAATTCACTGTCATGTAGCAGCAGAAAAACAGTCTTTTATGGACCAGGGATTGAGAACTTCCATTGATGGCAACAAAATAGAGAAAAAAGGAGGCATATATGCAACAAAAAGATGCATAAACCTTTGCAGGGTTGCCCTGGCAATACAATTTTCTAGCGGCTGCTACCGATTTTAACCAGTATTTAATTGCGAAAACTATTGCACAGATATACTGTATCTCTCTCTCTCTCTCTCTCTCTCTCTCTCTCTCTCTCTCTCTCTCTCTCTCTCTCTGTCTCTCTCTGTAACACTGCTATGTGTCATATCGGAAGAAGGGCTGAATGAAGCCCCATACTGTTTACCATCATTTTCATGCTGTTTGGGGTCCCACGTTTGCAATGGACTGATTTTGAAAATAAATCATACTGAAGTGCTGCAACTTCTTTGTCTGTATGTGTGTTGGGCAGGGAGCATAGGTTGTTTTGATGCAATAAATCACCTATCCTTGGCACACCAGCTGTGGTGACACTACAAATGCCATCATGCCTCTTTTTCTGGCTGCGGCTGTCTCGCAATGCCTCATGAGACCTGTAGTTCCAAAACAGCTTGAGTGCCAAGGTTGCCTATCCCTGGTCTATGCGATCCAAAGCTGGTTGACATGGTATGGCCAGCATTACGTTGCGTACAAAGGTTCAGCAGGTGTGCAAGCAGCTTGTAACAGTTATTTATACTGTGGACTGTTCATACAAAAAGGACTAATGCACATTTGTATAAAGCAGTCCTGGCAATTGTACAACCCCCTTTAAACTGCTAATAATAACTTTGTTAGGTACATCTGATGTCAATCGGGCGATTTTATGTCTAGAGGCAAATCTCTGGCGACACGATGGCTAAAGAGGTTGTCCATCTGTCCCTATGGAATCGCTTCCTTGGCGAGTTGTTGCTGTCGCTGGCCCAAACGCGGCTGAATTTCCATTGGACTGTTAGCGATGAGAGCGATACCTCGCTGTCTTAGCTACAGGGGGTGCAATTCCATAGGGAGAAACAGGCGATACTGCCGCTGGCAATTTCAACAAATCGTTAGCGACAGTCGCCCGTCTGACATCAGCCTTACTTCAAGTAACTTTATCCTCAAATCATATCTGCATCAGGAAACCTTTAAAGCACTGCTGCCTAAAAAAACAAGACAATGTCTAACCCTAGAGAGAGAACCACTTCATGGAAAGCCCTGGGGTGCTAGGCAGAGATCAGAGGCGTGTAATTATTGGGGTGACACTTACTTGTGCTCTTCTGGCTGTCCCTGAGATTGAAGAGGGCTATGCAAGGAAAACAAGACATATAACAAGAGCTTGGAGCCAGGGAGGGAGGGTGCAAGGTACAGAAGCTCCGCGATTTCGAAAGAAGACAAGATCACTCAGCGAATTCTGAGAGTTGTGGAGAAAGCATTTCTTATCAGCAGGGGGAGGAGGACGGAGGGAAGCAGGAGGGGGCAGAGGGAGGGATGGAGGGAGGCAGAGGAAAGGTGACAGGCAGCTGCTGGGTGATAAGGACCACCATCATCACTGAGATCAGGGAGCTGACACTGACAGGCTGATCTGTGTATGGGACTGACAGGCTGATCTGTGTATGGGATTGGCCTGTCCTATGTACAGGGACTTTCCAAGCCAGCCATAGTTCTCCACAAGCCACTTACCTCTCTCCTCCAACAAAGGAAAGCCTCTTATATCATGAGGATATTTTCTATCACCAGCAAATCTGATGGGGAATTTCACCTTCACAATAGAAAGGATTTTGCCTGTTTTTTTGTGCATCTAAACAGCCAACTAGAAAAGTGCAGCCATGATTCAATAAAGCATTTGCTGGCAGTATGGGTGTATTAAAAAGTGCTGCGCCTATTTTAGGAAAGCCTTGAGAGAGTTTTGTTAAGAGTTCTGACCCATGCAACAGATTGGGGTACTTCTTATGTGCAGCACTTTCACTAACTTCACTATGGCTGTGACAGATTCAAAAAGATTTAATGCCAATTCATAGGTAATGAAACTGTAGTAAAAAGCGGGGCATGTTTGCGTGTGCCACCCCTCCCCCCGACCTGTCACTTGCTTCTAGGATGCTGTCGGCTCAACAGCATCCCTGATTGCTAGGGCACTGTCAGCTGAGCAGCATCGGATGCTGTCAGCTGAAGAACATCACTGGTTGCTAGGACACTGTCGGCTGAACAGTATCAGTGGTTGCTAGGACACTATCGGCTGAACAGCGTCACTGGTTACTAGGATGTTGTGGGCTGAACAGCATCACTGGGTGCTAGATGATGTGGACTGAACAGTGTCTGTGGTTGCTAGCATGCTGTTAGTCAGATAAACAGCGTCACTGGGTGCTAAGGCACTTTCAGTTGAGCAAACTCACTGGTTGCTAAGACACTGTCGGCTGAACAGCATCACTGGTTGCTAGCATGCTGTCAGCTGAACAGCATCACTGGGTGCTAAGGCACTTTCAATTGAACAGCCTTACTGGTTGCTAAGACACTGTCAGCTGAACAGCATCACTGGCTGCTAAGGCACTTTCAGTTTAACAGCCTCACTGGTTGCTAGGATACTGTCAGCTAAACAGTGTCCCTGGTTGCTAGCATGCTGTCAGCTGAACAGCATCACTGGCTGCTAAGGCACTTTCAGTTTAACAGCATCACTGTTTGCTAGGATACTGTCAGCTGAACAGTGACCCTGGTTGCTAGCATGCTGTCAGCTGAACAGCATCACTGGCTGCTAAGGCACTTTCAGTTTAACAGCCTCACTGGTTGCTAGGATACTGTCAGCTGAACAGTGTCTCTGGCTGCTAAGGCACTTTCAGTTTAACAGCGTCACTGGTTGCTACTTGCTAGGACACTGTCAGCTGAACAGCATCACTGGCTGCTAAGGCACTTTCAGTTTAACAGCCTCACTGGTTGCTAGGATACTGTCAGCTGAACAGTGTCCCTGGCTGCTAAGGCACTTTCAGTTGATCAGCCTCACTGGTTTCTAAGACACTGTCGGCTGAACAGCATCACTGGTTGCTAGAATGCTGTCAGATGAACCGCATCACTGGGTGCTAAGGCACATTCAGTTGAACAGCCTCACTGGTTGCTAGGACATTGTCAGCTGAACAGCCTCACTGGTTGCTAGCATGATGTCATCTGAACAGTGTCACTGGCTGCAAAGGCACTATTGAGTTGAACAGCCTTACTGGTTGCTAGGATGCTGTGAGCTGATTGGCCGGGAAGTCAGCCAATCAGCTCCATCCCTCGTCATCCCATGACGAGGGAGCATGGAGCTGGCCTCCCAGCCAATCAGAAAGCAGGGCGCCGCATCATTACACGGCGCCCGGCTTCCATGATTGGCCAGCAAGACGCTCCTGGCTGGAGAGGCCCCGGGGGTGACAGGCTGGACATGTCGAGGTGAGAGGGGACAGAGATCCACACTGATCATATGATTATTAATATGGGGGATTCGTATGGGACGGCTTTCTTGTTAATTGGGAAACCGGGTGGCGAGTCTTTACATGCCGCCCGGCTTCCCAGCTAATCAGGAAGCCAGGTGGCGAGTCATTACATGCCACCTGGCTTCCTGAATGGGACTTCCGGTACTCGGTAATTGGTAACGGCGCGTACCGGAAAAAATTATCAGTACTCGTACTCTGCACCAAAATATCGGTGCATCCCTAGAGGAAACCCACACAAGCACAGGGAAAACATGCAAACTCCCTTGCAGATATTGACCTGGCCAGGATTTGCTGCAAGGCAGAAGCGCTAACCACTACGCCACGGTGCTGCCCAAATTAGGTTAAAAACTTTAATTTAACTCAAAGTGAGAGGAAATGTCTGAAGTAGTTCTCACTGGAACGGGTGTTCCAATTGGAAGATTTTATCTCATGTCCTATTCCCATGACAATGGTCATGTGTTACCACATCAGACCACCCAGGTGTGAAGGGGGCTAAGAATAAATTTCCCTCTACTGCTTAAAACCATAGATGTTAAAAAGGAACTTTACCATTATCTTTAAAATTAAAAACAAAGGCACATTTAGAAATGTTTAGTAATGACAATCTACAAACACATACTTCTAGATAATTGCAGACGTTTTATTCTTCACATACCTTATCTTTCTATTCTTACCCATTCTTTTCACCGTGGGCAGATAAATAAATCTCCCTTTACTTCCTCGAACTCTGGTACATGGGATTAGGTCATGTGACCATCCACATTATCTCAAGGGGAAAAAATGCCTTTCCCTGAGATCTCGCAAGATTTTGCAGTTTACAGATGAGATTTCCCAGCAATGCATTGTGATGTAACCTTCGCGGGATGCATCTCTTAGGCATGGGCTAAATAACTAATGCTTAAGAAGACTAGGAAGTGGAAAAACAGTAACTGTAAGAAAAAGAAAAATATGTTTATTTAATTGATGAATGTAAGATGATTTCATATCAGCATGCAGAGCTGAATGCTTATGTGACTGTTTCGCGAAAGGGGGTGAAGGTCCACTTTAAGAGAAACCCTGAAATGGTTATCTGTCTTGCAGAATATGCTGCTCCAGGCTTAGTTGTTCCAAATGCTTCGACATTGGTCACATGACCTCTGTTGGGGAGATAATTAGAGTCATTGATTAGTAGTTTAGTATCTTAGAGCTTCTTGTAACAGATAGAAATATAAGTTAATGGGTTGAGTAGGAAGGTACAGATAGCTTATCTGTCCCTAAGTAAGCACCAGCAGGAAAATGTATTTATTTACACATGATACAATCATCTAATGATATGAACACTCATTTTAGTGAATTGGAAGAGGGGCTTGCAACTGATAAACAAGTCAGTGTTGAATAACCTTAATGTCCTATTCAACTGTGCCTGCCCATCTCCACCTTTGAAAGCTCACTGTTGGCACATTGCTGTGATGGTCTCTTTTTGTGACCAATAGTAAGATGTGTGAGGGGGTAAAGAGCTGTCTGGAATGATGTGTAAGCACAGATGTCTGCTAGTTATGTATCACATCAGTTGGTAGTGAGATGGAATGAGATATCTGATTTCCACAAGTCATCATTGATAGAATACTGGGTCCCTTCACTTGAGGTGGATGCTTGTGGATAAGTGTCTTACTAAAGTTTTTGACATTTTGATGCTAAGCCTACATGTGGATTTGTTGTGAGATCAAAAGGCCTCCCCATTATACACTGAATCCCCTCTGACCAGTAAGACTGGTTTGTCAGTGTCTATAGTAGTCAATCAGCAGAACGGATACAATTGGGAGCTTTCTCAATATGTAAACCTCACTTTGGAATGGATTGCCATTTTCTGTGTTGTGCACAGAGAGAGAAGAGTGGGAAAGGGTTATAGCTGTTCTGCATCAGCTCAAACCCCTTTTCTCTGGAGTATCCACTAGTTCATGACAGTGCCATTTTCATATGTACAAAAAAGAGGGCCGCACTCTGACTTCTTCCCCTTAGGTGTTAAAGGACCTTGCTCCAGCCCTATGTGAAGGTGATCATTTAAAACACAGGGTTGTCATATACTGGAAAAGCAGGTGTGGCTGAGTCTTGGAAAGCAAAATATGGAATAATCTGGTTTGGCTCTACAGCATACTATTCCTATCATGTACTCTTTAAATCAATGCTGTTCTATTTTCTGGTACATTTCACATTTTTATTATACTTGTGGGTGTTCTTGCAAAAGTTGCAATACTTTATGTTTGCCTAGAGTAAAAGAACTATCTCATATGAACATCAGACACAGCCCATGCCAAACCAGCTAAGTCAAACAAATCATTGAGGGACGCAGGTGAGATACATCATAAACATCATATCCCACTTTACTAATATTCCCATGCAAAAAAAAGCAGTGTATAGTGTTTCCAGCACTCACACATTTGCACTTCTTGAAATTTGTGTCAGGTTTTCTATCACAAAACGTTAAAATGTATTTGTGTGCCCAATGGGTGAAGCTAGAAGATGACAGACCCAGAAGAAAATTAAGATTACATGGCACCAGTAGGAATGGAGAAGATACGGGGAGGTCAGACCTCATATCGCAAAAGAGAAGACCCAGAGGTAATTGTGTCATAATGTGCAAGTATGCATATTATGACTAATGCTGGCCTCCCCTACCATCCTTTACTTCCACGTTAATATGAAAAATATGTTCCTATTATACAACTTAATAAAAGGCTATGCGTTGTTTAGAAAAAGGAGCAGGAGAGTCAAAATGGTTAAAACGAAACTAATAAATCTGTTTGCTGTGTACAGGGGGTTAACAAGACTGCTTAGTAGTTGGAACTCAGACATTTCAAGGTTATAGCATACTGTATGACTCAGTTCAACCGAGGATGATATCTGAAAGCATTATTTTGTATTTTGACTTGGTGACTGGAAAGAAGTTAAATGTTTTTTTTTTCCCCAGATATAAGCTTCATGGCCATAGTTCATTAAATATGTATAAAGCACTTTGCTGTGCTGAGACATACATAAAATAGCTTTTTTAATTAGAGTTCCATGGCTGATTAATTAAATAATTGCTTGGATTATTTGGTTTTGATTTTTTTCAGTTAATTTGATTTCCATTGTATTCCTTCATTATATTGTGTTGACATATAAAAAACATGACATACAGTATAATAAAAAGTGGTTGTTAGGCAGTGTCACGTCTTTAAATGCGTAATCATAGGGCTGTAAATATAAGAAAACCTAAAGCTTATATTGAGGGGGAAAAAACTACTTTTTTAGTTGAGTTACCTCTACATTGCAAGGGCTAGTTGCTGTTTTTGTCTAGGGTACCTGTGTATGGAACTTTCACTTGCCTGATCCCTGCACCTGCTGGCTCCAAGACCTGTACCCGCAGCCTCCTTCCTACTGCGCTCCCGCAGTCAGAAGCCTGCTGACAACGTCATGCACAATGCGGGGCTGTATCCCTGCATTATATATGAGGGCGTTGAGGGACAGCCCATATGCCATAGTGGAGAATTCTATTCTAGTGGAGAATGCTGAGCACCAACTGCCGGAGGTGCCGGGATCAGTTAAGTAAAAGTGCTTTACACAACTTCCCTAGACATTAACGAGCAGTTAAACCTTGCAGTGTGCAGACTTTGTCTTATTGTCTTTTGAATTTAGGTGATAGATCCACTTTTGTCACTTTAACAAAGACAAGCACTGACCAGGTAGAAGGTAGGAAGGCCTTTCAGCCTGACACTCAGTCTGACACTTCTATGCTGACATGGGGAGAATATATGAGGCCATAGTGAAATGGAATCTTGACCAATGGAAGCATGGCTTAGTAAGTAGATGTTAACTGTATGAGGTGAAAGGAGAGCCAAGAAAATCTAGCTGAAACAGCTTCAGTCTCCTTTAGATAACCTGGTCTTTGGTTGCCAGGTGATCCGGATGGGCAGTGCCTTCTGTAGTCATTTGTCCTGGGCTATGAAGAGCATATCGGCACCCCATCATTATGTGAGTATCACCCAGACTATGCATGAGGATCTGAATGATCTGGAGGTTTAGTTATCTATCCTATGGAAGTATAGTGATCTTTCTGGCTGGCAACTAGAGGAAGTTTCAAACTCTTACCTTGAATTCCACATAGATGCATCGGGGTCATGGGGCTTTGGTGCATTCTTACAAGGGGGGTGATCTGCAGAACCTTGTCTGACCTCATGAGTCCAAATGGATCTGTTGCACAATTTGACATTGTTGGAACTTTTTCCGATTGTAGTGGCAATCGAACTCTGGGGCTAAAAACTGCAAAACAAATGTGCTGTATTCTGGATGATAAACTGTTTATCTGCCAACCGGGCAAGGCTAAGTGGTTAGTCCTGGATGCTTATGGTAGCCCATTCTGCCCTGTTCAATTAGCCTCTAGGTTTTTGATGGTTCATCCCCCACTACAGTTTTTCCAATGTTTAAGGGTTTTTTTTGCCTTACAAATCTGCACTTACATCTCTACCCACTCATTCAGCATTGGCGTGGCAACTAGTGCTAAAATCATGTTTTTTTTCTGAGGAGGAGCTCCAGTGTCTGGGTAGGAGGGAATGATCTAGTTTTTCCTTGTATGTCTGCCCTCATATTTTATTTTAATTTCAGTTACCCCTCTAATTGATTTGGGTTATTGATGACTGCTTTGTTTATTGGACCTCTTGATGTGCTTTCCCTCTGAGATTGCGAGATTCCACTGGCAAGGTTTTCAAGGTTTGCTATGGTCACATCTCCATAGATTTGTTTTGAGCCCCATAGTTTTGATAGTACACACAGTGGGTAACAAAGTGGGTTATTCTAATTCAGTGGACTTAATTAATTCAATGAAACAGCATATCGGTTAATGTTGTGCAGTCTTCACCAAATCGGTTGTGGTGTGGTCTGAAATTTGATTTGGGCCCATCATATAACAGGCTCCTGCCCGGAATGTTTTCGATGTAAAGTTAATGCCCTGGTTTCCAAATTTGTACACAGAATTGGAGGAATTATTGTCCATCATAGGGATCTAGAAGGAGATAAAAGTAATTTTCTGTCATCGGTTGGGGTTCACTTGAATGTTATTGGCCTTGACATCTTCAACCTTCAATTGGGTTTCAAGCAAAGGGCTGGCTGTAGTGGGGCGCTCATTAGTGATCCAATTACTTTTGTGAGGCAGTTTGATCTTGCCATTGATAAATGTTACTTTAATGGGCTAAGCCCTCATGTTGAAGTTTGGGTCAGTCTAATGGTTGTCCGGCACTAACGGTAGGGACAAGCCCTCTCGTTAGACTATTTTGGGTGTGCTCACAGTATAACTGCGACCGGCACTGGTTATGGTTAAGTTATTGACTGTATTAAGTATTAAGTTATTATTATGTTATTGTATTAAGTATTAAGTTATTGATTGTATATAATTGTATTAAGTTATTATCATGTTAAAAAATTCCAATGAAACTGTGGCCTTGTCCTTTCCAATTTACCTGATGTCTGTGTCCTCTTTTAGCAAGGTTACAGTTTATGCAGTGTTGTGGTTTAGGTCTTTGCTTTCCAGTAGTCTTGAAGGCCCCTTGAGCCAAAAATTAAAGGGATGCTTGACCGATGGAATCATGGCTAATTAAGTAGGAGTTAGCCTAACACAAGAAAGTTTGAAGTGGCTCTGTTGTGATTGGTTACTGAATGAGGTGATAGGGCCAAGCAGGAATCCTGTAATAGGCTATGCTGAGGCATGCAACTCTAATTGAAGAACGTTAGCTTTAAAAGACATTGCCTGTGCACCTGCCCATTTTGAGCCCATTTCTGCTATAGACTGAAATTAACCCTGTATGCCTAATGCAGTCACAAATGCCATTCACCTCTGTTAAAACCTTAGGGAGGGCTGAGGTTTATAGTTCTACAAAAATTGTCTAGTGAAGCTAGAGTTTAAAGGAGAATGATGGGTTTAGTGAAATACACTCTTCACCATAATTCAAGCCGACCTGTGGCTCTATTGGCTCTATTGATCAGGAAATCAGCAAACACTGAGAGTTCCCGATCCTTTCCCTACAGAGAGCAGTGACTGTCAGTCACCGCTTCCCGCAGGGATTCCCCCCTCCCCTCTCCGTTTCTCCAGCACTGACTGGAGGAACGGACGGGGATGGGGACGGGCACAGCTGACTCTGCATCTTGAGAGGCAGATTCAACTGTCAATCAGACAGCTGCATGGATCCCGACAATATTGTCAGGATCCATCCTGGCTGCGGCATGGCTCTGCACTGTTAGCATATAGCTTTTGTGTTTTGGGTCACAGAAGGACATTGGTATATGTCCTCCTGTGACCCTGAAGAGAACTATGGTCAAAAAAGGTTGGCCCATATTTCTCTTATAAGGAAGAGATTTAGCGGTGGGGCCCCATAATTTGTAGTTACGCCCCTGGGTTTAGGTCTATGTTTCTCAGCAGTCATGAACAATGAAATATGAAGTAATATTTCTCAGAAGTAATATTTTTATCAAACCTGCACGTGCAGCTTATTGTACAGGAACTCAGAAACTTTAAAGTCATATAGATAACTCTGGTGTGGGTTTCACCCTAAAGCTATGAATAATAAGGGTTCCTCCCCTGGAAAGGCACCCTCCCCATGTCGAAGGCATGTGGCCTGGTATGGTGCAGGGAGGGCGGGCTGCTCGCTCATCCCTCCCCTTTCCTGCCCCACCAGACCAGTGCCCGGAATAAGGGTCTGGTAAGACTTTTGGGGAGAATTACATACATTTTTTTTATTTTGATATCGGGGGTCTGTTATCAATTAGCGGGGCCCAATGCTTTTTTTTGTTAAGTTGATGTTTAACAAAAAAAGTTAATTTGGAAAGAAATTCGCATGCATTCAAAATTTTTGTTGTTGGAAATTCCAGATTCATTTTAATTCATTATAATTTCATTTGGAAATTCGGATGGATCCGAATTTCTGAAAATTTGTCCGAACTTCAATTCGGAACGAAAACAAATCGCACATGTCTACATGTGCTCACTTTCTGCATCTGGGGAAGTAAATGATGTGCCCCTGGTACATCCTCAGAATCACAGGTTAGCTTTCATCCACTGTTTACACCACATTAGTAAAAAAACAGGCCTACACGAGACTCTTGGCACTATTAGTGCATGATTACGAGACAGGAAATTTGTATCTGGCATAACGTTTTATTCATCTTTTACTACTGGTTAATGATACGTTCACAAATGTTTGAAATGCATGGTAGACTTTACCCACAAGTGTTGTAATATGCAATTATTTCTGGTTGAATGGATGACCTTAATGCCAATTGTGCTACAGTTTTGTCCTATGGCCCCCATTCATTTAAGAGCTGAATACGGCAGAATTTTTTCAACTACCGATACCCTCTACCAAAGGGCAATTTCTGCTTTCAGTCATTGATGTGGATGAATAATAGGGTCTGGTAAGACTTTTGGGGAGAATCGCATACATTTCTTTTTTTATTTTGACATCGGGGGTCTGGTATCAATTATGGGGGCCCAATGCTTTTTTTTTTTTTTAAGTTGATGTTTAACAAAAAAAGTTAATTTGCAAAGAAATTCGGATGCATTCAAAATTTTTGTTGTTGGAAATTCCAGATTCATTCGAATTCATTATAATTTGATTTGTAAATTCGGATGGATCAGAATTTCCAAAAATGTGTCCGAATTTCAATTCGGAACGAAACAAATCGCACATGTCTACATGTGCTCACTTTCTGCATCCTGGGAAGTAAATTATGTGTCCCTGGTATATCCTCACAATCACAGGTTAGCTTTCATCCACTGTTTACACCACATTAGTAAAAAAACAGGCCTACACGAGACTCTTGGCACTATTAGTGCATGATTACGAGACAGGAAATTTGTATCTGGCATAACGTTTTATTCATCTTTTACTACTGGTTAATGATACGTTCACAAATGTTTGAAATGCATGGTAGACTTTACCCACAAGTGTTGTAATATGCAATTATTTCTGGTTGAATGGATGACCTTAATGCCAATTGTGCTACAGTTTTGTCCTATGGCCCCCATTCATTTAAGAGCTGAATACGGCAGAATTTTTTCAACTACCGATACCCTCTACCAAAGGGCAATTTCTGCTTTCAGTCATTGATGTGGATGAATAATAAATTTATAGTAATACAGACACAGAGCAGCCATAAGAAAAATATATACAGATTTTAAGTGAAGTTGAGTTTTGGACACTTGACATTTAGACTGAAGATGCCAAAACTCTGTTGCAGGACATAGATAAATAGACTGCAAAAATTATCTTGCGCCTAAGACAATACTGGGGATGGTATGGCTGGAGGTAGCCCATTCCTCTTTAACCAGTTACCATCCACCCATAGTAAAAATATGGGCGGATGGCAGATGCTTCCCAGCGGGTGGGTGTACATTTACATTATTCTTTTCCTGCTTGTGCATGCCCCCTAGCGTGCGCGCACGAGCAAGATCCTGCTCGGAAACTAACCAGCCAGTACCGGCTGTTACATACAAGCGTTCGGCCGGCTCTAAAGCCAGCCGATTGCTTGTATGACTGTATATGGTGTTGGCCCCCCTTCATTGTGGCTCCCCCTCCTTTGCCACGCTACCTCCCCCCTCCGCCGGTTATATCAGGATCCCCTGTTCACCATGCAAGCCCGGGACCGGCACAGCAGCTGCCTGTACAGAGAACGGAGGAGAGATCAACATTCCCCCACCGCTCTCAAAAGGTGGAAGCGATGTGTATTACATCACTTCCGTCTTTAGTTGTAATTTCTCTGGCTGCTATAGCCAGAGAAGAAGCTGTTGAAGCAGATCTCTGCTTCATCAGCTTCTTTGGGGGTTCCTAGGTGACATTAAGGGTTATAGAGACCCCTGATGTCTCCATAAAGAGGACCTGTCACTGTATATTATCTATCACATAGGGGACTTGTTGGCATAAATAGGACCTGTTTTATATGTAAAAAATAAATAAATAAAAGTTTTAAAAAAAAATGAAAGACTCATATTTTAAAAAAAATAAAAAACACCCCAAAGAAATATAAGTCCCAACCACGCGTGCTGCACATATAATTGTAAATGCGTGTCAGGTGCGCCTACGTGCGAAAACAACGATTACACCACACATATTTCATATCGCCGCAAACTTGGGAGTGTAAGCAATAATTTTAGGGCCATAAATCACTGATCACAGTAAACTGATGAGCGGTAAAAGCTTTTAAAACATCGCCTATGGCCAATTGTAGGAATGGTAGTTTTTTGCAATTTCGTGAACACACGCAATTTTGAAGTTCGACATGTTTGGTGTTTATTTACCCGTTGTGACCCTGTCTTTAATATTTTACCAAAAAATTGGGTAATGGTAAATATTTTATAACATAAAGTAGGGAAAACTGTTTTTTTCCCAAATTTTTTGGAACTTTTTTCATTATATAGTAAAAAATATAAACCCCAGTGTTGATTAAATACCACCAAATGAAAGCTCTATCTGTCCCTAAAAAAATGGTATAAAATTCATTTCAGTACAGCTTTACATGACGGAGTAAATGCTAGTCAAAGTACTGCAGCGTGAATACTGAAAAATTACCTGGACAGGAAGGGGGTTTAACACCCCGGTCAGCAAGTGGTTAAAGGCACAGGAACACACCAGAAGCCCACCACATCATAATGACAGCTGAAGCCCCCAGTGTGTTCCCACACCAAATCCAACAAGCAAAACAAATATGGCAACCACATAAATCAATTTTTAGCTAGCTTTTAAAGTAAAGTGCACATGGTAGATGCACATTTGCACATGCCCTGCACAAGGAGAGAGAGCAGCAGTGACTTTATAACAAGAAGTTCCTGCACACAGGCAAAGTTTCACACTGGATTACTGTACAGATCTGGAAGCAATAAACAAAGCACACCAAAATTCAAGTAGAAACATGAGTCTTAGAAAATATTTGCTTATCCTGGAGATCAGCTTTACAGAGAATCAGTCACTTTGCCCATACAACTTTGTTAATACCCCTCTATATCTATCCCACTTTCTTCCTTGCTCACCATTCCCCCTGCCCCCTTTCCCTTTTAGAGCAGAACTTCTTCTGGCTCAACCTTGTTCTACACTAGCATATAGGTTTAATTCCCTGCTCTTTGATGCTACTTAGATACCACTTTTTCATCTTTGTACATTGGTAATGCTGCATCATGTTCATATATTGTTGTGTTTAGATCTTCTCTTCTCAATCCTTTTTCCTACTCTTCTTTTCCACTCTCCACTGGCCCCTACCTATCTTGATTGTGCACGACCATAAAACAATCATAAAAAAATATATTTTGACCTCTGATGTCTCTAGTTTAGCTACTGGTTTCAGAAACTGCCTAACTAATGACTTAATTCAAAGTCTAAAGGTCATCATTCTTTAGCAAACCAACTAGATCTGACTGCCACATTTGATACTGATGATCACAGTCTATTATCCCAAATAGGATTGTTTTTTTTTAAACCCAACATTTGTATGGTTCTCGATTTCTTCCTATCTCTCTAATGAAACATTATTCTTCTTCCTCCTCATCATCTACCCTTTCTGTTGGTATACTGCTAGGCTAAGACCTTAGTCCCCTTTACTTCTTCATCTATGCACATGGTCTTAGTTACCTTATTAATTTGGATTCCAATGTAACCTGCGTGTGAATAAGGCCCAAATCTTTCTTCTCTTTTTTCTTCTTTTTGAAAGTAAACATGAAAAAAAGTGTTGATCTTCCATCTGTCTAGCTAACTGCCAGACCAGGCTGCCATGTTTACAGGGCATTTAAGCATCGTCTGGCCACCTCCTGACCCTTGCTGTGTTCAGCATAGCCTGAGCAAGAACTGCAATTACTGTTCTAAGTGTTGTTTTAAGGTTTCATTGAACCATATTAGTAGCCCTCCCACAGTATACAATGCTGTTTTACAGCATTGGAAGTTATCTTAACTAAATAAATAAATACACCCTCCTCTAATTTATTATTAATTTTGCCACACAAATCCTACAGCTCTACTCCCGTTTCATCATTTGGGTCCTTGTCAATCTCATAACTGGCTCCCCATATTGCTCAAGATAAAATTAATATATCTAGTTCTAATACAAAGTTCAATCACACCATCACACTACTTAAGAACTTGTTCTCTCTTATCCAGCATCTTCAAGGTTTCTCTCATACTGATCCCTTTCTTTTGAGTGTCATGACATGTGTTTTCATCACTTACTTTACAAGTCTTCAAATACACCCTTCAAATCCATCTTTTCCAAAAGGTATATTTCTCCCTTTGTGCTGCAAGCTCATTTAATAAGTGTTAATGCCTCATGTTTCATGTATTTGTATGTTTGAAGGTGTGCTTGGTTTCTAAAGCATAGAGAAAAATTATGTCATAGTTGTATGGGGGACAAGTTTCAATGGTATTGGCAGCTGTAAACCATGCAGGGGACAAGAACACCTAGAAACAGTCCAAGCAGGTTTGTCCTGCACTTGTAATCAGCAAGGCAGCAAACAGGTACAGACAGTCAACTGTCTTTAGCATGTTCCCCAATTTCAATGAAAGCATATGGATTATCTTCATTTTATTTAAAACTTTTACATACGCTATACATGAATATTATTAAAACCTCTTTTATATGAATTTAATGTAATCCATGTTATTGTTCTCAGATGTGTAGCCCGAACGCAATGTTAGGATGTTATATAGTATTCTCACACTAGAGGGAGCTGAAGACTAATCTACTTATGATAAATATGTCTGTGAAGGTTCTCATTCATCCAGGTCATGGTAGATCTGTTAAAAATAAATTAACGCAATTGGACTTGCTGTATTTTTTTTTTTTTCTTGAAGAAGTTTCACTGGTCATCCCACCAGCTTTCTCAATTCTGATATACTTATGATAAAGTACTATAAAAAGATATGATCAAGGGCAGTGATTTTTAACCACAGTGACACCAGGGTTAGTTAAACTTTTCCAAAACCTTCCATGCCCCAACAGTAAAACAAAATGATACTCATTCAATAAAAGTATGGGAATGCAAAATATGTATTTAAAATGTATTAAAAAGGGAGTAAGCGGTCAGAAATATGAGTTACTGTCATTTAAAGCGGTAGTAAACCGCCAAAGTAAATTATATACTTTGTGGCCCCAGGAGGTGTACTGTATGTTACAGCGTGCTAGTATGCAAAGCATATTAGCACATTATGGCTGACTTAATTTGCAAGCGATCCCCTCAAGCGCTTCGCTGTCATCTATCTCCTCTGTCACCAAGTTATCTTAACCCACTCTTCTTCTGCATTCAGCATCTTCAGCCTCTTGCTTCATTTCGGCACAGAACCTTGCTAAGCGCGTGAACTGAGCTGTGCACGCACGCAAGTGCTAAGAGGCAGCAACTATGACAAAAGAGACATACAGAATTTGTATGTCAGAACAACCCTACCTTTCAGCATTTTGGGGTTTTCTAGCTTTACTTACACTTTAAATAGACAAAATGACGACCATTGTAATGGTCTAATCTAACCACCAATGCAAAAGCAGTATTTAACCTGACCACTAATATAACAGGGGACTGTATCCTGACCACCAGTGTCATAGCATTTACACTTAACATCAATGTAATGATGTGGATTACCCTGATCACCAGTACCACAACGAGCATTTACACTGATCATCACTGCAATGGTGGAATTTACATTGACCACCAATGTAACAGAGGAATTTACACTAATCACCAATGTAATGGGAGTATTTACACTGTTCACCAATGAAATGGGAGGATTACCCTGACTACAAATGCAACAAGGCTTTTACACTACTCAGCAATGTATCGGGGGAATTTACGCTGATCACCAATGTAATGGGGGAATTAAGGTATAAGTTTGAACATACCCATCAACCTTTCCATAAAGGTAGAGGGCATTTACACAAGAGCCCTTTTGGATTCAGATGCCCAAGACTTGGGATTATGGTGCTGTACCGAGACTACTACCACAACCATCTAAAACACCTGCCTCTACAACAGGGGCATCCCGAGGCCGGGTGACACCCGGAGCGGTAACCGAGTGTCACCCGGCCGAGACGTCACTGCGCATGCGCGACAGTATTCTGATACCTGCCGGTGGCCATCTTAGTGATGGACGCCGGCAGAGAGAGGCGGGGACAGTCACCCGGCGGGATAAGGTATGCCGCCGGGTCCACTCCTCTCTCCGACTTTTCAGAGGGGGGTGACACCAAAATGACTGTGAGTCATTTTGGTGTCACCCCTCCAATGGTGTCACCCGGGGGTGGGCCGCACCCCTGCACCCCCCTTGTGACGCCACTGCTCTACAAAGATCTGGGGCATTGGGGCAGAGGATTTCCTCTATGACAGATATCTAAAGTTCAAGCTGTCATTTGACCCCCTAGTTGTTGAACAGCCAAGAATACACTAACAGTTAACGATATGCTAGCCATAGTGTGTTCCTGGCCCCCAGGATCCACAAATTGCTGTTTAATTGTAGGGCAAATACGCATCTGGTGAGACAACTCCTGGCTCCCATCACTTTTAAATGTGACTCCTAATCAGGGGGTTTGCTCCCCATGCTGTGGCCAGTGTACCAGTGTGCAATCCTAGAGCAGAAAGCTCCAACAGAAGGAGTAGTATTGCACGATGTTCATCTTACCTCTATGATTAAGCCTAATCAGTGAAAAAGGACTCTTGTTGTTTTAGGGAGCATGTCAACGGTATACACTTGTGGATTACAATGAATTCTGGATTTATAATTGAAGATCCTGTGGTGTGCGGCTGTCTTTGTAGAAATCTCCAGAGCTCCAGATCCCAGCTTCAATCCGGAAAACATGGAAGAAACTGAAAGGCCAGCTTCTTCCCTGCAAAACTGCTTATATTCTGGAACCTATCAGCCCCTCTGGCTGAGAGTCCTGGTGAATGTGTCACCAAATTACACGGTGGCATTGCCATGCACTGCCACAATTTTAATAAGCTGGAACCATCCGGAGCCTTATGTCCTATTGGAAACAGACCCAGACAGAAAGAGAGACTTGATGAAAGTGCTGCTAAGGAAGAGTCCCAGTATAAGGTAAAGACGACAGTCACGCATGCATGCAAACGTCCCGATAGAAATGGAAGGAAATATGCTGCGGTGTGCATGCGCGCACAATCAGAAATACGCACAAAGACACACAAACGGCAAGCGCACAGGAAGTGACACAACAGGCATTAAGGAAATGACCTATTGAAAACGAGCCGGCCCTGCTCACTGTGCTGATGGTCTGTCAGCTGTGTGTTTGTTCCCTGTGCCCGTGATCCTGTTGAAGACCTTGCCTGTGACTCAGATTGTTTGGACTCCTCCTGATTGCTGCCTGCCCCTGACCTCGGCCTGTATCCTGGACTTGTTTATTGCCTCAGGATTTTGTACCTTGCTGCCCGGCTGACTTAGATCCTCGGCTATCCTTGACTCCGTTCCTGCTTCCTGAACTGGCTGATCCGCTCCTGGACTTTCCTGCACTTGTTCCTGATCCCACCTGTGGCACTCGTGCTGCTTGCTGTCCTTTCACACCCTGTTCTCAAACCCAGGGGGTGCAGGACGCGAGAAGTAATAGAGACCTCCTCAACTATCGGTCTCTCACCAGGTATGTGATACCCAGTCAGAGTCCACAACATTGCTTGGGCAGGTGAATTCAGCTACCCCATTCCAATTTCTGTTTCAGTGCAATCCCTGGAAATCTTATCTAGCAGATACTCCAATATCGCCAGACTGGAAGAATAGACTCCCAGTCCAGCTCTTGAAATGGTGAGAATTGTTCTCCAAGAATGAGTTTGACATGGTCTTGTGCAAAGAGTACTTATGCCTACAGGAAGGCAAACCTTCAGAGAGAGGTCATGTTAGGGAACCTACAAGCTAGAGAACACATAGCAGAGGACTGGGATCATCAGAGAGTCCAGAAGCACATATTCTTTTCCCATAGTGATGGTCTGGAAGAAAAATGGCTCCATGAGAATGTGTATTGATTACAACAGTTTAAATCAAATAACCGTCCCAGACCAGTATAGAACCCCAAGAATAGGGGACACGCTTCAATGTTGGTCAGAGGCCAAGTGGTTCAGCGTCCTGGACCTGAGGAGCGGATACCACCAGATTCCCTATGCACCCCAAAACAAAGAGAAGATCACCTTCATATGCCCACTGGATGTGACTGGGACCCTTGCCACCTGTCAACGACTGATGGATTAAACTGTGGGAGAAATTAACTTGATAGAAATGCTGTGGTATCTGGACAATCTAATTGTCTTCAGAAGAACACTGGAAGAGCATGAGCAATGACTGAAAACAGTGTTAAAGCGACATCATGAGGAGGGAGTAAAGCTTTACAGTGTCAGTTCTGTCACCTGTCTGTCACCTATCTATGGCATGTAGCCTCTGCCAAGAGAGTTGCCACTGACCCCCCAGAAGTTAGAGACTATCACCTCTTGGCCAAGGACCAATTACCTAGCCTCCCTGTTTACCAGTTTCGCTCAAAAGAAGACAAGGCCTTTTAAGACCTGGGATCAAAATCATAGCTGCCAATAGGAGAATACACAGGGCTTTGGGAAATCCCTTTGGATTACAAACACTGTCACAGTTAGAGTAAGTGCTCACACAAGTGTTAAGGGCCCCACTGCTGGCAGACTGTATATTCCATCCTCCACTGGCCATTGATGTAGGCAGGGCATCAGCACTATTGTGTTAACCATGATAATGCCACACTGTTAAACACAACTTTCTTTACAGGGCTTTCCTGTTCTTTTGAAATAAAGCCTACTTTAACCACTTGCTGTCCACCCACTGTCTCTGCATGTTCGGACAGCTGTCAGCTCCCGGCGGGATCACGTAAATACACTTCCTTTTTATAGTTAGCTTGCGTGCACCCCAAAGTGTGGTCATGAGCAATCAATTTTAAACATACTGTCCATAGGACAGTAGTTTAAACAAGTTTGTGCTGAGCCAGTGAAATCAGCCCTGTTCTGTGTGATCGCTGTGACCAATCATAGCAGATCAATACATGGAAACATTGTTGCTGTTTCCAGCCTTCTCTCCTCATCTCTCACACACTGTTCGTTTGTGAGAGGACAACGGTGGCAACCAGTTCAAACAATACTTTGTTATCCAGCACATTCTAGCAGAAATGTTGCCACAGTGCCGGGTTGCCAGTCTAGTCAGAGTCCCAATTGCCATCAGTGCCAGCCTTTCAGTCAGTCAGAGTTCTGATTGCCACAGTGCCAGCCTACCAGTCCAGTCAGAGTCCTGATTGCCACAGTGCCAGCCTGCCAGTCTATTCAGAGTCCTGATTGCCATCAGTGCCAGTCTATCAGTCAGTCAGAGTCCTTATTGCCATCAGTGCTAGCCTGACAGTCCATAAGAGTCCTGATTGCATCAGTCTCAGCCTGTCAGTCCGTCAGAGTTCTGATTGCCATCACTGCCAGCCCGTCAGAGTCTTGATTGCCATCAGTGCCAGCATGTCAGTCCGTCAGAGATTATTTATGTGCACTTTTTCATAGCTTAGCATAGGGAAAACAGGTTATTTTTCAAAATTTTCGGTAACTTTTCATTGATATAGTAAAAAATGAAAACCTCAGTGCTGATTAAATACCGCCAAAAGAAAGCTCTATCTGTCCCCCAAAAAATGATATAAAATTAATTTTGGTACGGCGTTGCATGGCTGAATAATTGTCAAAGTACAACATAACGAAGGGAAAACATTTTTTTTTACATTTTTGGTACTTTTTTCTTTATATAGTAAAAAATAAAATACCCAGTGATGATTTAAAACCACCAAAAAAAAGCCCTGTCTGTCAAAAAGAATAAATGTCAGATAAATTACCTCAGCGCTGAATACTGAAAAATGGCCTGGCCAGGAAAGGGGTTTAACACTCCAGTCATCAAGTGGTTAAAGTTTACCGGTGTGTCAGTGAATGTTGGGTTAAATTCAGGAGGAGTCAACTTCACCATTGGGGAACAGCAGAAAGACTTAACATCTTAGCAGCTCTCTAGGGAGCCATTGTTACATCAGCCTACACATTTCTTTCAGTAAAGGTTGCCCTGAAGTTGTTTTTTTATAATCTTTTGCAGATAGGCTAATGTATACAAGAAGCATATTTGTGAGTTATGAAGGGGCTAAAATATAGTTAAATATTGCTTAATAATATGGATAATGCCACATATGAAATTGTTATGCCTGAGTTAATTGTGCTTTTATGATTTTCCAATGCTGTGTTGTAGTACCCATATGCAATCACTATTGCATAGGCAGCATCATGGTTTAGTGGGTAGCACTTTGGTGGCTATATGCAGTCAATATTCACACATCTATTGTCACTGAGCCCATATGCAGTCATTCATGATTGATAGCTTCACTTATTCGTTTGTATTACTATGTCCAGAAAACATAACAGACACATACATACTAACACAAACACATACCTTTATATACACACTCTCATTGTATTCTCACAAACTAACATTAAAAGCCCAATTTTAAAAAAATGTAACCTTAAGTGAACCTGATTCTAAATTATTTTATTTACTTTTAGATTGTAAACCCCCTTGTCTTGAATTGTATTGTGATTGTAATGTCTTCCTTATATTGTAAAGAGCGGCGCAAACTGTTGGCGCTATATAAATCCTATATAATAATAATAATTAAAGTATGACGTAAGGCACCTCTTTACTCTTCAAACATCCAATCAAGTTAAGAAGATATCATCCAAATATGTGAAGCGGCGCTATCACCCAATAAATTGTTCTAGCACAGCACTGTGCTGGAACTCCTGTGACAGGTGAGATGGGAAGAGCACAGCTCTGCCCTCTCACTGTCTACACAGAGCGCCAGGGTTACTTTTAACCCTGGCGCTCACTGCAGGACTCGGCGCCAGAGCCCGGAGGACGGAGCCAGCGAGGAGAGAGGTAAGTGCAGGGGGAGGGGGGGAGGAGGCTGCACACTGTTTACATGTCATCTCGGCGACATCGCCGAGTTCACATGTAAACGAACAATCGGCTGCCTCACTCTACATTTAGTCCTGCTTGTACGAAGCAGGACTGAATGTAGAGAGGGCAACTTACCGCCCGACGGCTGGAGCTTCCCCACATGGACACCGCTGCTGCCCCTCTGCGTCCTGGCGCCCCGAGGCCGTGCCTCGGTGGCCCTGTGGGGAATCCGGGCCTGGGCGGGGCCTGCCACAGGGCTGTGTGTGTCTATGGACGCACACAGCCACTGCGGAAACGAGCTGGCACGAGCGTGCACTGGTGCCTCCATTAGAACGATGGTGGCACCCGTGCAGAGGGGGAGGGAAGAGCGCTGCAGGGAGCCAGTAGAAAATGAGGAGCTTTAAAAGAAAAAAAGCAACAGCCTCAGCAAAGGAGGGTCTACTTAAAGGAGAAAAGAAAAAAAATGATGCTTTAACAACACTTTAAGACAAATAGACACAAGATCATTTCCAGGATAGGAAATGCAGCAGATCAGCAAAACAGTGAGTGCACAAGGGATTTTTTTTTCTGGTTAGATGAGTGTTCTGGTTAGTTGAATACCGGATAAGAGAGAGTTTACTGTATATAGCACCAACAATTCATACAGTGCTTTACACAGTGCACATTCACATTAGTCCCTGCCCTCAAGGAGCTTACAATCTAAGGTCCCTATCCCACAAACATACAGGGCCGATTTTGATAGGAGCCAATTTTCCTACCAGCATGGCACTGGAGTGTGGGAAGAAACCCTCGCAAGCACAGGGAGAACATGCAAACTCCTTGCAGATCATGCAAGGCAAAAGTGCTAATCTCTAAACCACTGTGTACTTTAACTTATTCATTAGTAAATCATACATAGGCTGTTTTTTCTTTTTTTTTTTATCACTTTGCCGCAGTTCACAGAACCATGTTGCTGCCATCCCCCACACACACACAAATCCTCATGCATACCCTCTTGCCTTATCTTCCCTCAGTACACAATCCATGGGATGGATAGAACCATGGGCAGGCAGTACAAGTAAATGAGCTGAGTGTTTTATGCTCCTGTAGAGATGCTAACAAGTTGTACATATGTGTGTATAAGCATAATAATGTCAGATCACCTGACTTTTTACCACCCAGACTATAGGGTTATTTCACTAAGATGTATATTGTAGCCCTTGTCTTCATTTTGTCTCACCTAAGTTTCTCATTGTTGCACACATCAAAGCACCATTCACACCTATGAATGGGGTCGGATCGCAGAGTCTCACAAATTCCTCTATTAGATCCATCAGATCTGTTGCGAGTGGGAGGCGCTGTACAGTACAATAACTGATGCCACCACCCGTAGCTGTTTGCAGCCTGTGCGAATGGCCTGCTATGGTTGGTGGCAGCTGTCATTGTATTGTATATTGCCTCCCACCTGCAGCAGATCGGATGAGTCTCATGGAGGAATTTGTGAGATTCTGCGATTCCACCCCATTTGCAAGTGTGACTGGGGCTTGACTTTTTATGAAGGGTTGTTTTATATATTTCTCAAATTACTACATTTACTGCTCTCCCTAATGTACACCTCGAAGAACCTCACAATTAAAGGAGAACTATGAGGTGAGTGATTTTCACTCATCCACATAGTTAGAGCCGACCTGTGACATTGAAACTGTCACAGGTTGGCTCTATTGATCGGGAAGTGAGCGAACACATACCGTCGTTTGCTCACTTCCCTATCATCTCCCTGCAGAAAGTGGAGCTTTGCCGGGATCCGTTCTGGCTGCGGCGCTCTCAGTATATAGAGTTTTGGGCCACGGGAGGAGATTAGTATATGTCCTCCCGTGAACCTAAAGAGAACTATGGGATAAAAAGGTTACCTCATAGTTCTTTTTTAATGCCAGTTACAAGCTACACTGTAATGCCAAAAGTATTGGGACGCTTGCTTTTACACGCACATAAACTTTAATGGCATCCCAGTCTTAGTTCGTAGGGTTCAGTATTGAGTTGGCCCACCCTCTGCCGTTATAAAAGCTTCAACTCTTCTGGGAAGGCCGTCCACAAGGTATAGGAGTGTGTCTATGGGAATGTTTGACCATTCTTCCAGAAGTGCATTTGTGAGGTCAGGTACTGATGTTAGACGAGAAGGCCTGGCTCACAGTCTCCGCTCTAATTCATTTGAGGTCAGGACTCTGTGCAGGCCAGTCAAGTTTCTCCACCCCAAACTCGCTCATCCATGTCTTTATGGACTTTGCTTTGTGCACTGGTGCGCAGTCATGTTGGAATAGGAAGGGGCCATCCCCAAACAGTTCCCACAAAGTTGGGAGCATGAAATTGTCCAAAATGTCTTGGTATGCTGATGCCTTAAGAGTTCTCTTCACTGGAACTAAGGGGCCAAGCCCAACCCCTGAAAAACAACCCCACACCATAATCCCCCCTCCACCAAACTTTACACTTGGCACAATGCAGTCAGGCAAGTACCATTCTCCTTGCAACCACCAAACCCAGACACGTCCATCGGATTTCCAGACAGAGAAGCATGATTTGTCACTCCATAAAACACATCTCCACTTCTCTAGAGTCCAGTGGCGGCATGCTTTACACCACTGCATCCAACGCTTTGCATTGCACTTGGTGATGTAAGGCTTGGATGCAACTGCTCGGCCATGGCAACCCATTCCATGAAGCTCTCTACGCACTGTTGTTGTGCCAATCTGATGGTCACACGAAGTTTGGAGGTCTGTAGCTATTGCATCTGCAGACAGTTGGCGACATCTGCGCACTGTGTGCTTCAGCATGTGCTGACCCCGCTCTGTCATTTTACGTGGCCTACCACTTCATGGCTGAGTTGCTGTTGTTCCCACTTGTTTCCACTTTGTTATAATACCACTAACAGTTGACCATGGTATATTTAGTAGTAAGGAAATTTCACGGATGGACTTATTGCACAGGTGACAACCTATCACGGTACCACGCTTGAATTCACTGAGCTCCTGAGAGCGACCCATTCTATCACAAATGTTTGTAGAAGTGTCTGCATGCCGAGGTGCTTGATTTTTATACACCTGTGGCCATGTAGGTGATTGAAACACCTGAATCCAATGATTTGGAGGGGTGTCCCAATACTTTTGACAATATAGTGTATTTTAAGGAGCGCTATATAGCTTGTGTGACTGTTTTTGTGAACTGACATATATAATAAGGCCAAATTTGATTATTTGACATTACAAACATTCAATAAATTTAGCAGATATGTCTGCTAAAACCATTAGTGAATTGCAAACATAAAAATATGGCATACTGTAATGAAGTGACCATGTTGATATCTTCAACAACTGCAAGTGCACAGTAACAGGCACATAACAACAATAAATGAATTGCAATGAGTTCTGCTGTAAAAACTCTGCATAGTTTATTTTTCTATGTTTAAATAGATATTTTTTTCTGTTATAGATTTTTTTCGAATACAAAATAATAATAATTGAGAAGGAAAAAAAAACAATTCTTAAAACTTTTCACAACACACAGCCAAGTCTGCCTAGTAACACACTAAGTTTGCCCCTTATGTGCAGGGAGTGCAGCCTGTAAAGTGTTGCATTTTATTTCAACTCACAATCACACACATAAAAATGCAATAACTTAATGTTTCCCTCAAAAAAAGACCAGAATATTTCTTCAGCTCCCTAAGATGGGAGCAGAGGCTATAGAAAGAGGAAAGAAGAGCACCCCGGAAATGGACAGGCTCAGCCAGTCCTTGATATGTTTTATTTGTCAGCATGGGCAAAAGTAGGTAGATGCGTTACATAATCTACATTCCTAAAAATGTCAAGAATGCAGACAGGATTGCCAAGTCATCCCTTTGATTACTTAGCTATTGCAATTAAACATGAATTGTGGCTAGGTAAATGTTAAGATATTGACTGGATTTAATTAACCACAGCACCTCTTATAACTTAGATTTGTCAGTAATTAAAGATAGGATTTGGCAATCCTGATTGCATGGCAGTGAAATCAACTTTGTAAATAGTATGCATTACTTTTTGTGGCCCCTAATGCCTATAACCAGCTTTTGAAGAATCCCCTGTGCTAATAGAGCAGTTTCCTGTTTTGTTTGTTGCCATAGAGGTGTAGATGTGGTTAGACCAGAGGTAGGCAACCGTGGCACTCCAGCCTCTGTAAGTCATGCCTGTCACAGTACATCAAAACCTCTTGGAGTTAATAGTTCCACAACAGCTGGAGTGCCGAGGTTGCCTAACCCCGATTAGACAAAGCAGTTGTGTCCAGTGCAGGGATAGGCAACCTTGGTGCCCCAGCTCTTGGGGAACTATAAGTCCCATGATACATTGCAAGGCTCTGACAGCCAAAGACATGATTCCCAGAGGCAGAGGCATGTTTGGGTACAACAGATGCTTCAAGAGCTGAAACATGCTGTAAGGATCAAAGAAGGCAATATATACCATATACTCCATATATATATATATATATATACATATGGAGTTGGGTTTTCAATAAAAGAGGAATGTTCTTTGGTCAGTAAAGGTTAAGGTCTCCATGAATTCATGCTCTGGTACAGCAGACACACAGAGCATGGCATAGGAGATGTTATTAGCATGTTGGTGTAATGAAATAATAAGCTATTGAAAGGTACATGTGTATCATGTTGAAGTCAAAACAATTACATGTTTTCTGAGTTCTGAAAAATAATGGAGGGGCAGTAAATCTTTTCAGGGCCTACATGATGCACATTAGGGGCTTTGCATAATATGAATCTTATCTTCAGGGGCAGGTCAGTCTCCTAAAAGCGAGTAACACCTTCAGAGTTGGGTTTCAGTCTTTTCATTGGAAAATCACAGGAAGAGCTCAGCTCCCGACCCCGTGTCTCCCCCTGTACCCAGCACATCTGCCCCAGTGCCCCCTCCTGTAGCATTCATCAGTTTCTCATATCGTGCTCTCCAGCCGTCCCTCTCTCGGGTCACCCGAACCACTTCTTGTTGAAGTTGCTGTAGCTGGCGAGACAGCTGACACTTCTCGGTCTCCAGGACATGGCGCTGCTGTACCCGCTTGTACCGACAGGACTGGGCATACCCTCTGTTTTTCAAAGTGCGTCTGCGTTGTTTTAGCCGCAAAGCCTCCTCTTTGCTGAAACCACGGAGCTGGCGATTTAACTCCCGCACTGACATTCCAACCAACTGTTCATCGGAGAAACGTTCAGATAGGGGAGACAGCTGTAATAAAAGACAAGTGGTAAGTAGCAAATAGTATTAAACTCACAAACTTTTTCAATAATGATTCTAGATCAAACAAATATACTGTACATTGTCCACCAAAGTTTTTCTTTAACTTTTTGCCCCAGCATTTAGCTCTCTTAGCTCCATTTACCCGTACTTCCTGTTTAGTACAAGATCATAAGGGACAGAACAGTCTCTAGCAGCTGTCCATCTACTAACTTGGAGAAGGGAGGAGGGAGGAAGAGGGATCGGGAGAAAAGGGAGGAGTGGAGTGAATTGCCTTGCTGTGTCTGTGTGTTTGTGGAGACACACAGCTTTCTAGCACACACAAGGGTGGCTATAAAGGATCCTGCAAGGGAATTGAGCCATCCTAAAACAAAATATGTGGCAGTGCTCAGGGGACCAGCTGATTCTACAGGAAGCTAACACTTTTACATTTCAAGGAGCAGGATTAATTTTAAGTGTTTTAATCAGCATTTGAAATGACCTAAATCCTTTTGACTTTAATATCACTTTAAAGGTGCTGTGCTCCTTACGCAGAGTAGAAAATAAAACCATTATTTGATGTTTCCTGGGCTACAGCAAACAGTGAAATTATCTAGTGGCATGGGCTAAATATGACCCAGAGTAGGTTTAGAATAGCATACATGGATGACTTGCCTGATCAGTATCTAGTCTTATATTGAATGCATTGGCTAGAAAATCTATATGTATTATGATTGAATTAGCTTGTATGTGTTCAGTAATCATATAACCATGTATATTGCCAGGTGCATGATGGAGAAGATAGGTTCAGGAGACAATTGTCTGGATTTGTCAAATGTGATCACACGCATATCTGCCCAAACCTATAAAAAACGCTATAGTCTGACATCATCCAAGTCAATTTATTGATCTAAAGTGTAAGCCAGCTTTATTATTCACTGAACACGCACAATAGAGATTATATCTAAATACTATATTTTATCAACACTTTAAGGAAATTAGATATTCAGACTGAATAAATAATTCTGTACTATCTCTTTTGGAACATATGGCATGAGAGATCATAAACTCTTCCATCGCTTTACCACTCTTTGATATCAGTTTGTGTTTGTCAAGCCATATTAATGCAGGTTTATTTCATGTTCATTAAAAACACTCATATAAGCAAAACATATATTAGTGTGATATTAGTCGGGAAATACACCTTTTAGCATATCCAGAAAAGAACATTTTTATATTTTGTTAGTTAGATGAAACTCTTGGTAAACAGCTACATACACCGGTGAAATACACATATGGGAGCTGTTTTACCTGCCAAATGATTTGTATTTCTGTCTACATAGTCTTGAGATTTACTGAGATTTACAGACCTGCCAGACAGCCATGTTGGTGACCTAACTTTATTGTATTTTAGTGCTTCCCTGCCTCCAGCCTGTAACTGGACAACGAAGGGTTAGCAGCATACTGATTGATCGAAACAGTTTTATATCAATTTGAATTTTGAGTTCATATATGAAGCTGCACTCCTGATGGTACTAAACCTTCAAATAATAGGTGGGTGCTCAAAGTACTTTTCATACCATAAAAGAAAGCACTGACTTTGAATATGTTTTCAAATGTCATTTCATATTCAGAATTAAAGGAGAACTATGAGGTGAGTGATTTTCACTCAACCTCATAGTTCGAGCTGACCTGTGACAATAAAACTGTCACACGTCGGCTCAATAGATCGGGAAGTGAGCGAACACATACCGTCGCTCACTCACTTTCCGATCATCTACCTGCCGAGAGTGGTGACTGTCAGTCACCGCTCCCTGCAGGGATTCCCCCGATCCGATCCTCCAGTGCTGACTGGAGAAATGGATGGGGTGGGTGTGGGCACAGCTGGCTCTGCCTCTAGACAGAGCCCGCTGTCACTCACACAGCTGGGTGGATCTCAACAGCATTGTCAGGATCTGTCCCGGCTGCGGCACTCTCAGTATATAGTGAGCAATAGCTCACTATATACTGAGCTTTGGGTCACGGGAGGATGTTAGTATATGTCCTCCCGTGAACCTTAAGAGAACTATGGGATAAAAAGGTTACCCCATAGTTCTCTTTTAAACATTTGAAGCCACATGACACACAATCCAATTGGCACTGAAATCTGATTGAATTAAATGGAATTAATCACATATTATCAAGAGCTCATTATAAACTACGACTATGAAGTTTACCTATGAGTAAAGTTAGGATTTGCATATGTTTATGTAATTGCTTTGTCACATGATTTTTATGTGCTCCTTCTAGGGGAGAGCCTCACTGATAGAGAGAACCATCAGCATCCTTGGTGGACACCTACTACGTGAAAATCAATTACTGGGCAAACCACCTAGAGATTCTATTATTTACAGTAAAATACTCTAAGTGAGCCTTGTCCATGGACTTTAAAATAGCTGATAGGAGAAGTAAAGTGTAGTCACTGTGCTGTACTAATAAGCAGGATATGTAGCATATATGTGGGTATACATTATATAGCTGCACATAAATAAAAAGGGCATCAGGCTCCCTCTGGTGTCCAGCAATGTGACCAATACCAAGGTGTGGCACATGGCCATTGCCGGTTGTGAAACTGGTAGAACCAAACAACTTCACCCAATGATTATACTCCATGTAACCACCAGTGGGAGCTCAGTACACCATTTACTCAACCAAAGCTAAATATTGCAGCACTTCTACTACTGTTTATAAATTGCAGCATATTATAATGTCTTACCTTTTCTGCAGCAATTGTAGAACAGGCTACTGTATTGTTTACCTCATTAACCCATATACTTTTTGAAACTGCTCTTTCTCTCTAGTTCAGCCATAAGGACATGGTCCTCTTTGTTGGGCTGGACAATAGTCTTGTGAGCCTGTCTAAAGGAAAGATCACCTTTCCATCTCCAAAGATGAGAAACAAGTAATTGCTGTGTTACATAAACTATACCATGGAGCCGCGCAGGATGTGTGAACGAGCCCTAAAACCGATGTTTGCTGTATATGTACAATAAGCCATTATTACACAATTTACAGTACTGTGCCCCAGACAATTATACTTTAATAAAACTTTAACTTCATGATTGAATATATGCAAGTTATACATGTTCATGTTTTAGTATTGCCATAGTATTACACTATTTTAGCAAGCTAATGATATTGCAGAATAACATGATGATTCATACTCAGCAGTTCAGTCAATTTGTGAAATAGTCACAGTTTTGTCATCAGTGACAGGAATCAGGCATTACCAGTGTGATTTGTAAAATTGTACTCGGGTAACTAAATTCAGTTTTTTACTAAGTACTAATAGTATTCACTATACAAATTCCTTTTTTTTTACATGTCTACATATTTTTTACACATTTACAAGGAAACCAAACTGTCCAGCAAACATGTGTGAGTGACAGAGGCTGAACAAATTATAACACTGCCAGGGTTGCTTGAGAATTTTTAAGGAGATTAAGCCATATGAATTAAAGGTGACTGTTGTAATTACCCCAGGTAGTGTAATAGTTTGTCCCCACCCCTGTCACTGTCCTTCAGCTAGATAGCTTGGTTTACACATAAATAGAGGCAAAATGTAAAGTCATTTATAAAGAGAATTTATATATTGAATACTACCATTAAATGAATTAAAGTGGGTCTGTGCCCAGAAAAATGTGCACTACAGTAATTACATATTCCAAACAAGCAGTAAGAGCAATTTAAAACAAGCCCTCATTCACCTCCTTAGCTATATGCATTGTGGAACAAAAATGTATCTTCAAAATTCACAGCAGAGGTTTGAAAAAGACTATTTCTAAGTTACAGTAATACCTTGGTTTACAAGTAACTTGGTTTGAGAGTGTTTTGCAAGACAAGCAAACATTTCTGAAAAATGTTGCCTTGATATACAAGCAATGTCTTGCAATAAGAGCAAAATTTAGTAGAAAAGCACCACCCGAATAAGGCTGTAGCAGTGCGAGCGATGAGTCTGTTTAACGACAATGCAATGTCACATTGGATAGATTCCTTGTTAAGGTTTCACGAAATGAAAAAGATTCCATTGAGTCACGAGATAGCAGTGATTCCGTTAGCGATAGTGAAAGTCGTCCTACAAAATAATCCTCCTCTCTCTTGTCCCCCTCACACCAGCCACGAAGGTACCGGTAATTGGTTTATTTTTCTTTATATTTTGTACAGTATTATATTATATTGCAGTACAGTATTGTAATAGGTTTTATATGAATATTTTTGGGTTGTGGAACGAATCATCTGAATTTCCATTATTTCCTATGGGGAAATTCGCTTTGATATACAAGCGCTTTGGATTACAAGCATGCTTCCAGAACAAATTATACTCGTAAACCAAGGTATTACTGTAGTAGAGTCTTGGCAGCTTGCCATTGGCAATGTAATCCAGCACATTATGTTTTTTAGGCTGTTAGAAACAGGCTGAAACCAGACTTTTGAGTCTATGTTGTAATCTTTGAGGATCTTTGTGAATGAATTACTTCATAGTAGACAACTAGAGCGGTCAGGAATAGCTTGTTTTAAAGCTTTATTACTGATTGTTAAGAATATGCAGATATTTTAAAGTTTGGGCCCAGGTGTTTGTTAACTGTATCCAATTATCAGAATACAATATTTTTCACAATTTTAGCTTTTTTGATATAAAATGATGGGCCTTAGCCCAACATTACCTTGTAAGTAAACTACTACCCCAAAACACAAAATGTAACGTATCATTACCCTTAATCATTACAGGTCTATTTTACGGTATACTTTTTACATTTGTTAAAAGGAATCAACTATGAATAAAACCACATTAAGTTTCTGTGGAACTGTGCATAGTTTCCAGTTTGATCACACTGGTAATTTGTAGCCATTTTTAATGGAGTCTAAAAAAATAAATATTCACATGCTCTTGATTGCTGCAAGATTCAGCTGAAGTTACTGAGAACTTTAGATAGCTCCTGTTTTACACCCCCCCCCCCCCCCCACGTTTTGCAGTGCGCCGCCCG
>NW_017306493.1:372605-375695 GCF_000935625.1 Nanorana parkeri
CCTGGTTTAAGAGAGCTGCCAGCCTAGTGTTAAAACAGTGAACATCACCACTACTTCCACGCTACCAGGTGAAAATGCTGTGGGGACCCAACACCACCCATCCATCCTCTCCACTGTAGGCTTGTGGCTGTTTGTCACATATAGAAAGCCATATGTAATAATGTGTCAGTAGTAATACGTTTCTTAAGGCAGACCCTTTCATTTTAACATGTGCATATGTACATTCTTAATGTGAGCAATTATGTTGCGCAACATAATTGCTCACATTAATCACGTCTATACACATTGTTGCAGCTGGTGATTTCACATTTTTCCTAGCGCAACTTAATTGGTTTAAAGTATATGTACATTCTTGTTGCACAGAACAGACGAAGGAAAATTGTGCACTTTCTGACATTAGCAAAGTTATAATGCTTTATTTCATTTAATTTAATTCATTCATTTCAATTGTTGCCTAAAGTGGAAAAAAAAAACTTTTTAGGTAATAATAAAATGCTGGCCACATGTGTTCATAGGTTTCTCTCAAATTTGTCCAGTGTCAGGACTCTGGGTAAATTTATATATAACTCGGGTGAGGTGAGTTTTACTGAAAAAAAGACATGACTACTAAGTACTAATGATTTGCTGAAGTTTTCTTAACATGCTGGTAAATTTGTGCCTTTAATAAACAAAAGCTCTGAAGCTTAGTAATGCTGATTGTTGCCGTGGGGGTTAACCTATACACAGCACAGCTGTCAAAAGCAATGCCCAAATTTGTCACCTGGCATGCAACAAATTGGCCTTTGTATTGTTAACTTTACCTTAATGTTGTTTTTTTAAATAACATAATTCACTAATGTGGAGTAATCTCAGACTAAGTCTTGAATTAGTGCACATTTAATTTTTGGTCCGATCAGAGATATGGCTGTTTGTGTAAACAATAAGGAGAATGTATGATTATTTAATCTGCTCATAATCCATCACAGAGATTTTGCAGCCATAGCAAGGTAAGCAACCCTTTCAGAGTATGTTGCTTAATGTAACCCTATCCATATAATCATAGGTTCTGGCATTGAGGTAATCTCAACCAATCTCTCGTCTTCCATGGTTCTTGATGTGGGATTGGTAACTAAGAACAGCTTTAAGTGTATCTAAAGTCATTTGTTCATCTTGGATAGATTGGCGAGGAGTTAGAACATCTATTATTGGCACTGAAAGTGATCCAACATTTTGAATTGTCTCCAGAACAGGAATAGAGGGGAAATTCCAATGGGGACACTTTTTCTGGTGAGAAGAGGAAAATTATCTCAACAGAGAGATCACCTCTCACTTTCCTTTCTTCTCTGAAATGGGATACAAATGGCAAAAATGACGTATTTTTTTGGAAAGGTGTAGGTCGGAAGCGCTTGACCCAAAATCAGATTGAGTTTGCAATGTTGAGTAGAGACAATGCTGTGGAATGCAATGGCTCTGGCTAGACAGCTCTCATACATGACAGAATCTCTAGAGGGTCCTTTGGGTGAAATCTAAGGCATATAGGGAAAAAAAGAGAACCATACGAATAGCTGAGTGTCTAAGTGTGTTTATTTCATCATAACAAATCCCAAAAGACAAGCCGATGTGTTTCGGAGGTCCTGAAGTGCCCCCTTCATTAGGGTTTCTGGATTTAAATAAGTTAAAAGATTGAAAAGTAACATATTGTTGTGTTTAAACACAGGCTTCAGCAGCTAGTTGTTGAAGGCTATCACTCATTTGACCCTGCTATCAATGCATCTTATCTTAAAAAGCATGTTTCAGTCCTGATAAAGGGGAACCTTTGGAAACCCCTTTAGATGTGTTGGGTTGTCTTTTTGGATTTTTATAATAATTAAATGAACACTTGGACTCTTAGTTATGGATGTAGTGCTCTTTTTCTCCTATGCACCTTGTGTTCTTATACTCTATGTCTTGGATACACAAACAGTAAGAACCCCCGGGCTATAGTACTAGACTCTGTACTGCCCTCCTGGGAATTGTGGGTGTTTTTGGCCACCTTTGCATGTTCTAGCTCCTTCAGTTGCATTCTCCATAATGTAAAAAAAATAGAAAGTCTGGCATCCTTCTATAATAGTGTGTAGAGCTAGGAGCTCATGCACAAAGATCTCACCAATAAGTGTGCCTGCAAAATATACTAAACTGTCAGGTGGTTTACCACTCTATTATCTGCCACACATTTTAATATCAGTTATGGAAGGGTTTACTGTTTAAGAATAGAACAGTACTGAGTACATCCAGGGCTTTATGTATATTTCATTTTTATATTGGTGCCTTTTAATGCAGGCTTTGTCTCTTTAATCAGCAAACATGTTACACAGCCATAGTGAAATGTAAAAGCACAATTAAATATTTAGCAGTGCGATACCTGCTTTAAATTGTAATTAGGCTATTATTGAAAAAAAATCCCCTCTGGGTGATCAATGTACATTGCAAGGATGCTAACAAACTTTGTTGCAGATTTCTGAATGGGAGGGTCTGGTTCATTATAACTACCTGGTGCGCTTTCAGTGTTCTAATGAGGAAAGGTGCAGTGCTGGCATCTCTTTAGAAGTAGCTAACCCTTAGGGAAACTCTCACCAAAATGAAAATGCCTAAAATTTGACTTGTATCTTAGTGCAGGCATCTGAGAAAATCAGTGAGCCAATCACAGAAGCAGGAAATTACATTTCTGGGGGTGTTCCTCTAATTTCTTTCCTTAAATACATTGTGGAAAGGACAGGACAATAGCTTAATAGTTTTAAAAGGGTGCAGAAAGACTTGCTCTGTAATCCTGTTACACCTGTAGTTCCTGCTTCCTCTGCTCTGCCTTTCCAAACTTCCTATCAGGGAGCCAACACCAATAGCATCACCGCAATCACATGATCACCTCCCAGCATCACTATCACCTGCACGTATGTGTGCCCCCAGTGATTTACACCAGTGCTCCCCAACCTTTTTATCGCCGCGGAACGGTCAACGTTTAATCATTTTACCGTGGCCCGCTGAGGGCGGGGACGTTGATTGTTTATATTTTATAATATATATATCATTATTATAATTATTAATAATAATAATAATAATAATATATATCTATAT
>NW_017306493.1:375713-383898 GCF_000935625.1 Nanorana parkeri
ACTACTATTTGCCCCCTTCCACTAACCCCCCCCCCGCACCGGCGCTCGGACTTACCCAGCCAGGGAGTTTTGATGTGTGCACTGACTGCAGGGGGCTGCCCCTCCCGCCTCCTGTTACTATGGACGCGGCCGGGAGGGGAGGTGAGTCACAGGACCCGCCCCCTCACTTTCAAGCCGGTCGGCAGTGCGGGGCCCCGGTGTTCGAACACCGGGACCCTGCACTGCCCCATATTGCAGGACCAGACCGCACTGAGACAGTGCGGCCCGGTACCATTTGATCCGCGTACCGGTCCGCGGACCGGGGGTTGGGGAACACTGATTTACACAATGGAGCTGCTTTCAATCTCAGGCTGCCTGTACGTGTCGGTGCAGGCAGGGTGTTTACATCGCATTTAGTCCTTTGCCGGGAATACGTGCCCTGCAAGCCAAGGAGCCACCCTGGAAACTGAAAACCAAAGCCAGCAGTAGGGAGGTCGGGGGAAACTGCAGGAAAATTAATCTTAACAAAAAGAAGGAGCTGCACACAATGTATGTAGGGAGGTCGGGGGAAACTGCAGGAAAATTAATCTTAACAAAAAGAAGGAGCTGCACACAATGTATGTTAAGAGTTCAGCTGCCAAATGTTACAAAAATTGGTGTTTAATATCACTTTAAATTACGAAAAGGGCGTGTGTAAGTATTTTAAATGCTATATTAATTTTATTAACGAAAGTGGAGTTCGCCTTTAAATGCAAACGTATTCCCAGACTTTACAGTTCACCAATGCAGACTGTATAGTTCATCCCCCATGCATACACTTTTGCAGGGTTTACCCTAAATCATCCAGAAATAAGGCAAAACTAAAAAAAAAAGCTTCTCCCTTGCTGTTGTCACTAACCCTGCTTTACTGAGCAGAATGTTGGTATATACTGCCCTGAGAGCATCCAAAGAGTCATGATTCACAAAGATTTGAAGAATGTTGGCCAATCTCTGTGACTGGGTAAGGACTGTCATGTGTTTTCATGCTCTGAAACAAAAAGAAAAAATCTCATGGGTATGGAATTGTGGCGGACTGGGGTATGTGGTAATCATTAACAGGATGAGAAGTTCTCTAATCACATGCATGAGAGAGCCGGTTGTGTATGGCCGGCTTTAATAAAGGGGCCAAATCCTTGTTTCTTAATAATGTCAGAATCATAAATGATCATATGTGGTCCATGAACACATTTTCTATGACGTTAGAATAATCTTTTTTCAGATGAATATTATCTGTATCAGCTACTGTTTCACTTCTGTTTATCTTCATTTGCCCATCTCTATTTTGTCTCAGTCTTAATATTAGCAGATTAAGTGATCAGTGACCTGTCCGGCTTCATGGATATAACTGTATTGACAAATCCTGTCACACACAGTAGCATCAAGAAGTGTCACATGCATATGCTCTTACTTGATGCATACCTACACCTGAGCCATAAACAGCAGCAATGTCAAATGGATCACTAACAGCACTGGAGTCCCTTAAAATTGACAGTGCCAGGGTAGGCTAACAAGGTGTAAGTATTATGGTGAAAGTTTTGGCCTAAGCAATACTTTGCTCAATGCCACCACAGAGATGAATAAATATTGCACAATTTATTGTATTGTATTTGTACCATTTTCATGATCCCTCACCTGATGCTGCTGATTCATATCTTCTGGACTTAGCAAGTAACCTGAAGGGTGAGTATTGTGAGGATGTTGCCCCCCAGTCCTGTATCCTCCCTCCATCCCTTGTAGAGTAGGTGCAGCTCCTCCCATCAGCACCTCCACTGCATCTTCCGGGGTTAGCGGTAGTCCCTCCCCACCCATCTGTTGCTGTAAAGCTGCCATCCAATAAAGCTCTTCCAGACTTGGACGAGGTGGTCCTGCTGATTCAGGGGGGTCACTGAAGGTGGGTGAAGGTGGTACTGAGCTGCATGGAGTAGAGCCTAGAGATGGGGGTGGGGCTAGGCGTGTAGCCCTTGGTTCAGGTGGCTCCCTCTTTACCTCAAACTTCATTAAGTCAAAGTCATTAAGGTATTCTAGCGCCAAAGGGGTGCTGGGAAGATCTGACAGAGCCATCTGTGGAAAAAAAAAATTGAAGTTAAGACGAGTGTATTATAGGAAAGATATTAACATATCAAGCATAGATTTTGTATGGAAGTACCAACAAAACTAATTAGGCTTTTCCAGCCAGATGATGCTTGCTTCGTGTGAATTCTGCTGATCAAGGAGAGCAAAGCATTAAAGCTGAACTCCAGACACAGACAAAAACACTGATTAAGCTGGCGCTGACATTCTCATACAGCATGATCCTCCAAACAAAACTTCACTTCAGGGCAGCCCTCTCAACATCAACCTTGAAGTACATGTGAAAAAACAAGACAACAGAAAGGGTGCCTCCTTGTGAAATAATGTTTAATAAGAAAAATAAAAATGGTTATAACATACTCACAAAGATATCAGAAGTAACAGCATGACCTCATCAATCAGACCTTCCATGGTGTCAACGAGCCACATAGATAGAGAAGAGCCCTCCACCTTCATCATCATGAAGGGGGTGTTAATCCTTGTGCATGTAAGTACATAGTACTTGGTTTGTCCAGTGATTGTGGAGGACTCTTCTCTTTCTATGCAGCTCACTGTGACCTTATGTTCAGACTGTTAAGCTTCGGTGGAACAAATTTAAGCAGTTACAAGCGTTGGGCATACACCGTTATTATCAATTATTGGTGTTTATATAGCACTGACAATTTACGCAGCGCTTTACATAGCACATATTCGCATCAGTCCCTGCCCTCAAGGAGCTTACAATCTATGGTCCCCATTACACACACATGCATACCCATACTAGGGCCAATTTTCCTCCCATCATGTCTTTGGAGTGTGGGAGGAAACCCACGCAAGCACAGGGAGAACATGCAAACTCCTTGCAGATAGTGTCCTGAACAGGATTTAAAACAGGGACTAGGGATGCCCATATACTTTTCGAGTACCAGTGCAGATACTTGGCATTTTCATGAGAACTACCAGGGTTGCAGCGGTTACAGCTGGGACCTGGCTCTGGTGCTCCACCACTGTCCTGAAATTATTAGTCTGTATTATTTTAGAAAAAATCTCACATGACAATAAACAAAAATATATCAGTACTCGTACTTGTAAGTACTCGGCAAGTACCAGTACTCGTACTCGCAAAACTGGTATCTGTGCATCCCTTTATTTATATTTATAAAAACAAAATTGTACATTAAAACAGAGATGTACTAATCCCAGGAGCTCCGTGTGCTCCTTACAAAACCACAGCTGCCTCCTAATTTTTGAATTTTTCTCTAGTCTAGTCTTGGAGTTCAAAAGTATCGGTACATGTACTCGTACTTGTACCGAGTACTGTACTTGGTATCTGTTCAACCCTGCCAGGGACCCTCAGTGTTGCAAGGCAGAAGTGCTAACCAATACTCTACTGTGCTGCATATAGTGCAAAGGTATACCTCGTGTGATCTGGTCCTTCTTCCCCACTGCAGCTTTTCCACCAGTAATATCAGCAAATTGACAGCCAAGTGCCAATTTGTGTCTTAGGGGATGCCTGCAAACACTGTCTGCAGCAGGGTAGCTAAACTGCAGCCCTCCAGCTGTGGTAAAACTACAAATCCCATTAGGCATTGGAAGACTGTGTTAGCCATAGGCATGACTTCCAGAGGCAGATGCATAATGGGATTTGTAGATTCACTGCAGCTGGAGGGCTGAGGTTTGGCTACCTCTAGTCTACAGGCTTCATTGATAAATATGTCCTTCTTTGTGGTGCAGATCAAAGAAGTTTCCTTCCTTCATACTTTCTCACGACAAAGTCACTTTAATGTGTATCTAAATCACAAAGCAAAACATGTACCATGTTGCAGCTTACTAATCCTTTAACAGACCGAGCTGTCTAGCAAAAGTGGCAGAGGGTTGAGGCAAACCATTTAACACTAACAGGGGTGTTTACAATGGTTAGATTTTATTCACTTATGTAAAACCTTTATCCTATAAGGAAAAAATATATTTTGCTGTAACTGCTTAACCACTTACTGACCGGTGTATTTATACCCCCTTCCTGTCCAGGCCATTTTTCAGTATTCAGGGCTGCGGTACTTTGACTGACATTTATTCCGTCATGCAACGCTGTACTGAAATTAATTTTATACAATTTTTTGGGGACAGATAGAGCTTCCTTTTGGTGATATTTAATCACCACTACGGGGTTTTTTTTTACTATATAATTTAAAAAGTACCGAAAATTTTGAAAAAAACCCTGTTCTCCCTACGTTATGTTATAAAACATTTATTATTACCCAATGTTTTGGTAAAATATAAAAGTCACGTCGGGTAAATAGACACCAAACATGTCAAGCTTTAAAATTGCGCGCACCCACTAAATCACAAAAAACTACCATACCCAAAATTGACCATAGACGATGCTTTAAAAGCTTTTACCGCTCATCAGTTTAGTGTTATCAGTGATTAATGGCCCCAGAATTATTGCTCTCACTCCGACGTTCGCGGCGATATGTAACATGTGTGGAGCGTTTACTGCTCATCAGTTTAGTGTTTTCAGTGATTAATGGCCCCAGAATGATTGCTCTCACTCTGACGTTCGCGGCGAAATGTAACATGTGTGGCGCAATGGATGTAATCGTTGTTTTCGCACGTAGGCAGACTCGACGCATGTTTGCGTGTGCATGTGGGGGCGGGGGACTTTAATTTAAAAAAAAAAATGTTATTGCTTTGCCATACTTTTTAAATTTTTTTTTTAACTTTCATTTTTTCAAACCTTTTTTTACACTTAACTTTATTGCTATCACATAGGGAGCAAACAAGCTCCCTATGTGATAGCCAATTTGCAGTGACAGGTCCTCTTTATGGAGACATCAGGGGTCTTCAAGACCCCTAATGTCACCTAGGGACCCCCAGAGAAGCTGATGAAGCAGAGACCTGCTTCACCAGCTTCTCTCCGGTTTCTGTACCGGAGAGTGACAGAGGAATGCGGACATGATGTAATACACATCAGTTCCTGCAGTCCAACGAGGAGGAGATCAAACGGAGATCGTGTACTGAGCTCCGTTTGATCTCCGGCCGCAGAGCTGGAGGTTCTTGGGGTTTTCATGAGCTGTAAGCCATAATCATCACAATTATGACAAATCACGGCTTGAACTATCTTGCTTTGCATGTAATGAGTCTATCTCATATATTAGTTTCACCTTTTAAGTTGCATTAGTGAAATAAATGAACTTTGCACCATATTCTAATTATTCGAGTTTCACCTGTATAGTACAAATGTGAAACAAAACTAGCAAATGCTCACTGCTGACCTCTAGTTGGAGCAAATTTAGTTTTCAATATGACTCAGGATACATTCTTTTTTATGCATTAATAATCGACTTTATAGAATGCTTAATATGCTAAAAGAAATCAATAGACTTGAAATATTTATGTAAGAAAATAAAGCGAACAGGCAGAGTATTATAGCACATTTCTGCCAACAGTTCTCCACCTATTCAAATATGACTGGTATAAGCTACTGTAGCCCCCATCACCTTCTGTGATGTGGCCACTAGACATTTAGTGATAGCCAGGGCTGTAGTCAGCCTGGCTGGATTTGTAGTGGCAATTATCTGGTTAATTCCAGGTGTCTGGTATTGCCTGTACCCCCCCCTGGGCGGAGCATGACTCTGTCATATAGTGGGACAGCCAATGAGAGGGACTGTAGTGTATGCACAGTACAGTAGCCAATCACTGAGTTTTTCTCTCAGCCAGTGGTGCATGCTGGGATGGGGTACATATACTGGTGGGATTTGCCATGTGCTCAGACTAGCCAGGACCAACCATGGAATAGGGCTGGGTGCCGTTGAACCTGCCCCCCAGGCTAGGCCTGAGGCCCGGGGTGGGCATGGGCTGGTGTGAGGGAAAAGGTTTCCCTGAGGCCTCCAACGTGGAGGAGGCCTGTGATGCCGATAGAGGAAGAGAACTGGGACCAATGCAGGCTCTTGAGGTACCCTGGAACTAAGTGGACTTCAGGAGCATTGTCGGTGTCTTTCCTGTGTTGAGGATCTGCATCCATCCTGCTTTTCTGTTACATCAGATGCCATCCGCTGCCTCCCAAGTGGATCTACACTGATATGCCAACCAGGTCTGGTGAGTCTGGAGCTCTTCTTGGTTACCCCTGGACACCTAGAATCCCTATAACCTCTCTCTCCAGTGAAGATGTTCAATAAACCGTTACTTTGCATTTTACTACTGGAGTGGACATCAGTTTGTGGGCACCAGATGAAGGGTGGTTAGTGCTAATGGGTGGGTGGCACTTGAAGAACATACCCTAGACAGACTAGAGATGAACCGGGCATTTAGCGGCTCCTTCGGGGGTGAGCGCTACACTACTTTAATAAAAAATGATATTTACTCAACTAAGAGGAGCACTCTTTTTGTTATTCCATGGGCATTTTAGATCACCACAAGAGGTCTAGTGACAGTTCTAAAATTTTGCAGTTGCCATCACCAGGACAAATACAGAAGATGAATCACGCCAGCAGGGACACAAAAAGCAATACATATCTTACATGTATTGTAATCCCTTCCTACTCTATCGCAAAGTTAAAAAAAAGGTTTGCCTATGCATATATTTTAATTCTATTTTTGTCAGATAAAGTTAAATAGTTAACTAAAACATTCAGGTATTCTTTACTAAAAATATAGGAACTCTGATTTTAAACTTTGTCTCAATCTATGTAATACAAATATAATTTCCAGTACTGCAGGGGTATAGGTAAGCTGCGCTGGAAAAATAATATATGTCCAGTGAGTACAAAGCAACAAATGAACTTCAAACCCTGTTTTAAAAAATATTATAAGAAAAGGCACATATGTAAGATTGCTGAACAACAGTTTGAGACGTCCCCACCCTTGAACCTGATGAAGGACCAGTGAAACCGATAAAAGGCAGAGATACCTGAAACTGTTGTTCAGCATACTTACCTATGTACCTTTCCTTTCCTTGCTAGATAATGACAGGAACAGATAAAGAAAAGAACAAGGATAATTTTTGGCCCTGTAAATGAGGGACAATGCTAGAGGATCATAAGATTATGCAGATTTTGCAACTAAAATAACAATTATTAGACTAAGGTGGCTAGGGCACTTAAAACTGCTGTGTTAATGCTACTGATAGACAGTAGCATCATTTATGTCTTCTGTTATGTTGGGTTCTCCCTGTAAAATAATTGTAGTACCTGTTGATTCTGCCAGTAGTATTGTTATGTTTCCACTTTCTGTAATTGGGTGACAGTACTGTTGGTTCTGCAGTGATATCACACAGCCGTGTCAGAGAGTTTTGCTGTAGAGAGAGTAGTTTTACATGGATATGTAATTTTAAATGGACTTTAAGTAAGCCACAAAAAAATTAAAGCCATAGCCCAGCAACAGTTTTTTGGGGGTTTTTTTATAGGGGAAAAATTGTTAAAAAAGAACTATGGGGTAACCTTTTTTTCCCATAGTTATTATTATACAGGATTTATATAGCGCCAACAGTTTGCGCAGTGCTTTACAATATTTGGAAGACATTACAATCACAATACAATTCAAGACAAGATGGTAAGGAGGGCTCTACACGTGAAGACTTAGTTAGGGTAACGGGAGGTCGTTAGTATATGTCCCAATACTCAGTATATAGAGGGCTTTTGCCTGCTATATGCTGAGAGTGCCGTAGCCAGGATGGATCCCAACAATACTGTCCCAAAAATACTGGCTTATAGACAGCGGGCTAAGACTATCCAGAGTCAGAGCCCGCTATGCCCGCCCCTTCCGTCCCTCCAGTCAGCACTGGAGGATCGGAGAGGGGAGGGGGGAATCCCTGTGGGGATTGGTGAGTGACAGTGACGGGAAGTGAGCGAACGACAGTATGTTTTTGCTTAATTTCAGATCAATAGAGCAAACTTGTGACAGTTTCAATGTCATACATCGACTCCAACAATGGGGATGAGTGTAATTCCTTCACCTCATAGTTCTCTTTTAAACCATATGTGGGTTACACCATATGAACAACAGCTGACCTTTGTCTGCATGTAAAGGTGGAACAACAGCTTGGTCTGCATGTAAAGGTGGAAAACAATATAAATATAAATAAATGCATGCTGAATAAAAAAAAGGAATATATATTTTA
>NW_017306493.1:384266-426869 GCF_000935625.1 Nanorana parkeri
GGTTATATATATAGAATGCATATTGAAAACCATAATTGCAGGTGTTAATCCCATACAGTTGCCAGAATACAATATTTTTCATTATAGTGGTCCTTTACCAGGGAATCAGGAAGATCCCAACAGAGGGGAAGGCCCAGGATTAGGTAAAAGGATAATGTGGGAGAGGACTAAAAAAACATGTGGATCAGAAAAAGAACCAGAATGAGGAATAGAGATGATTAGCCAGGAACTATAAAAGTAAGATGTCAGCTCTGCAGATGATTGTGCATTTAAGGAATCCAGACAATCACAGTTTAGGAGTTGCATGATTTCATTTTTTATCAGCTAAGACCCGTTCACACCTAGGCATTTTGTCGTGCGTAACTGTGCACACTGAAAAACTCTAGACATGAAATCCTATTTATTTGTATAGCCCCCGTCCACACCTGAGCATAGCGTCGCGTGTAGAAAAACACCTGTTGCTTCGAAAAAGTACATAAGCTTCTTTTTGGCAGATTACAGAGTGTTTTGTCCCCATAGACTCAATAGCAAACGCTTAGAAACATGCAACACAATTATTTTGCGCATTTTTTTGCATGTGTCATGCACATTTTCCCATTTACATCAATGTGTCACAATCTGCTGGCAAAAACGCACAACTTAATGTACTCTTGTAAACGCTCACAAAAATGTGGACAAAAAGGAGCAAAAATGTGCAGCGAACGCAGATACGTGCATAAACGCTGTGGCCTAGGTGTGAATGCCTGAAAGTACATATATTCAGAGAAATTTTAAAAAAATGGTTAAATGACCTAAGTTGGAAATTGATTTGATCACTACTGTACGCTTTGCTAATAACATTCAGTATGTTGTAATATGAGCAAGAGACTGAAGCGTAGAACACTACCAGCCTGGAATGCACTGACATAATTACAGTTACACTAGTAATAAACCCACAGGTAGAAATCTAATTATGCGTGACATAATAATGTTCAAACATGCTCTACTAATATTTCAAATCATTCTTTTACTTCTTTCAGTTAAACCTTTTTATCTAAAGTCAGCCGGGGGTCTCCTTCCGGCATGTTGTGCTGTCTCTTGCTGGTTCAGCTACAGGCTTGACAGCTCTCTTACATTCTACGTTCATACCAATGTAAGAGTACTGCAAAGAAGACGGGAGAACCAGACACTGAACTGTAGCACCACCATGCTATCAATCATTGCATTGCAAACTGAGATATGGCAGCCAACAATATTAAAGACTAGTACCATGGAGTAAACAGTGTTGATTAAATAGTACAATGGGTAGTCAGACAACACTGTAAGTGGCCTAAGGTGAAGTGAGCCCCTACTGAGATTATGGGCCTTAGGGTCCCATCACCTTAGTTAGGCTTGTCCGTATTACACGTCTTCCATCATAGTATCTTTTCCTGTAATGTATATGGGAGCAGGTAAGATTATCAAGGTATTAGGTAGCCAGGTGGCTAGGTAAGATCATCAAAGCCTACGCCTTATACACATTCTTCCTGAAACAAAATATGGATATATGTGGCTAGTACATTTTAAAAGAGGCTAGTCAGTGTCAGGTTAGGCTTTCTATTAACTCTGGTCCAAAGTGTCTTTGGTGTCTGTCACATGGGACTAGAATAGGTTATATTTGAACATTTGACGAGTCTTATTTTACTATAATTATAAAATGCCAGAAAATGACTGCATAGCATAACAAGACCTGTAAGGCCAGGGCAAATATTGAAGCAAGGTATGTGTAATGTCTTAACTTTTACTGCCTAAATTATGGCAGTCTTTGTTGGAAAATTATGAGCTCTATGCAAGATTTTGAGTACACTGCTGCCAGGAAAAAGCTAACAGCCTTGAAGATCTGGCCTGAATGCAGCAAAAACCAATTGTTACTTTCCATCTCATCTATGCCATTTGGGTGTACCACACGGAGCCCAAGTGGGTCTTTCTACTTTCAAAGAAAAAATTGGAGTCCATGAAAATCCACTGAGATTTCTCAGGATGTGGGCTAGATCTTCTAAAGCTTGCAAGTGTGCTTAGAGCCGGTAAATAGCCTGAAATTGCAAATACCAGCATGTGTATGGCTGGGTATAATCAAGACGCACTAAGATATAGAATGAAGAGGATGGAAAATAGAGTTTTTGATATCTAGACATGTTCACGTACAGTACGTGACCTCCATCTATTACTTTCATCACCCCCCAGTGGCCCCACACATCTCAAAGGTTATTTAAATTAGACAGAGTAGGCTTGCCTCTCCTAAGCCCAGTTTTGCTTCATATATCTAGTTCTTTCTATGGGTACATTCACAACAGGAAGTTTGGTGGCCATGTTGGATAGAAAATTGGCTGATTTCATGAGCTAAATGTACACAAATGGGAAATGTTGCCAGATGTAACACAGACACAGCTAATATAATACTGCTGTAGTAATAAAAGGTGTTTACAGGCACTAGGCCGTGGCTGGCTGTGCATGCTGCCAGGAAAAAGCTACCCAATGATCGTTGCTACAAACAATCTTTGTTCAAGCATGCAAGTCTGCATTAGCCGAACTTACATGTTGATATCAATAGTGAGGCACGAAGAAGCACAACAGCACTACCATCCCATCTGAACCATTCTCCCTATAACTATCTATAACTAACTACAAATCGCCAGATTGGGAAAATGTTACATAACAACTCATTGGCATCTTATAAAATGTACTGTTTCATTGAAATTGGCTTGATTGACACTTAGCAGTCTGAAGAAGTTAAAAGCATCCCGCAAATGCTCTCAGACCAGCAAATACCAAAGCTGCCAGATTACCAATCTTGGCCTAATCATCATTCTGAAACCGTCATTTAAGCAATATTTGAAATTACATTTGCCTAGTTCCATGCCTTAGTCTGCTGGTTTTTATACATACATTATTATAAAACAATTCTTACAGCTTTTACATTCTCCTCAGGATCAGGTTATCCACTAGGATATATATTTCAAGACCTCACTTGTCCTATAACGTGCAGATAATTCCGTCTCTGAGCTCCATCTTATCCTGGATTTAGTGTTCAGATTTGAGTGATACTGTCTGACAGTTCCTGCATTTATCCCACACAACGCCTTACAATATAATACAGCCCACATCATGTAGACACTGGTCTAAGGGGATAAAAAAATTAAAGGGGATAAAAAAATAAATAGATCAGGGGAACAGTAAGGGGATAAGTTACAGAGATAATAATGGTCAAATATTTTTTAAATTAATTAATTAGCTCCTTAATTAGCATTTAGCATTCTTTAATTGCACATTTGCAATTTTACAGGTACTAAGATCTTGCTTTTAAAACCCTGATGTTGAAGAAGTATTTGTATTTTTAGATTTTTTTTGCTTTATTAGTTATTTGTTTTTTTGATCTTTTGTATATTTATTCAATAATATGTATTAAATAGGTTTATTTTGTATGCAGCCCATACTGCAGCATGTTTTCTATATACCATTCTATGTTCTATTCTACAAAACGTTCACATAGAAAGTTTAAAATATAAGAATGAGAAGATAGGAAAGTAGTATGAGCAGATGAAAAATATATTTCAGCATATGTCTGTGATTATGTCTATTGGGAATGGAAAGTTTTATACTTTCTTTACAGCAATTCATTGAGAGTGTTCCAAATGCATCCCTGTATTCTAACAGTGACAGTTTAAGTGCATTGCATTTGCAGTATATTTTGTCTTTTCTGTAAATAGCATATTTCATGAGCTTTTTATTATTATTATTGTTATTATTATATATGGCACAGTATTATATTTAATGATTATTGCCATATTTTGAAAATTTTGAACTGTTAGGGCCCAATCTCTACAGCAGGGGATAGATTTGCAGCTTACATATCTGTCATTTTGCAGCAACAACAAGCCCCATAATGCCTTCTGATAGAAAAGCAGAGCTTAGGTCCCAAATGCACTGTAGCATGCTGGTAACTAGTAGTTGTTGCTGGGCTTGTAGTCCTTCCACACCTGGAGAACCAAAGCCTTTCTATACATGCTATAGAGGAATTGTAGTTTACAATCCGTCTTTCAATGAATGGTTAGAAGTTATGAGACTAGTACTTCCTACACAGCGCTAAGGTTTCTGCTGGACAAAATAAATAAGGTTTTAATGATATTCCAAATAATACTATCATAAGAAATATTGTATCAGAGAATACAAAACATAAAAATCCACATAGTCAGACAATGTTTTCCATTTTATCACACATATTTGGACATATATAGAATACACACAAAAGTTTTCACAGTTGGCTATATATGTAATTCTTTCCAGATCAGCCTTTACTCCAGGCTTAGGTTAAAATTTGGGGAATAAACTCAATATCACTATAGTATAATAATGTCCCTAGTATTAGTATGATTATTGACAGGAAAAGGGGGGTTAGAATCTGTGGCCAACATGCAAACAAACTGATGTAACACTACCCAAACAAAGATAAGCCTAGAATTATTCTAGTGTGCCAAAAATGAAACAAGAGCAGGTCTACTGGCATTCAGAAAATTGGACAAATACATTTCTATGCATGTATACAAATCTATTTCCAAAGGTTTCATTCACAACACACATTATTCTACAACTTCTTATCAGGTATTTAGAGTTTTCATAGCACAGTACTACAAAATGCTTAACTATATAGTGTATTGCTTCATCCCACGTCAGTTTTTCTATCAAAGTATACAGATAAAGCACAAAAAAAGCTGACTATTAAGCCTTTTAGTGAAGTGCCAATATTTCTTACTAATTTTAGCACTTTAGTTATCATTTGTGAGACTGGAATTTAGGAATAAACTCAGATATGTTTTGATTAACTTGCATATGCAGACCAATCAAACATTTAATGTGTGGCTGTTCAGTATAAGTCTATAAGGGACTTATGCATCACCTAGATAAATAAAGTAGGATGAGTGAGCGGTTATTTGTGACCTTTATTGCATGATTTTGACATTTGAGATTCTGGTCTGAAATAGGGAATTCCTTCACACAGCACAATCACCACATCGAGACACCGTTATCTAATGCTATAATGGTCTATAAGTAGGTGCAATATTATTCAGCAGCAGGTGAGTGGGAGATACAAACTGGGACAGGTTGTAGCACAGAAGGGTGACAGTAAATGAATCACACAAAGTGACAAAGTCCAGAGCACACAAGACAGACAGGAGTCTAACTTACTCTGTAACACTGTGGTCAGCTCTTCCTGTGTTCTCCCTTTTCACAAATCCCCATGCAAATCCTGGGCAAAGCCTGCTCTGCCCCTAACGTGCCAATCTGCCTGCCCTTGAGTCTACCAACTGCCCCTCTTTGCCGGCTGTGCCCTGGGTGCAGGGGTTAAATAGCGGGCCTGTGATCTCACACTTATCTCATTATGGGCTCTCCAATAGCTGCAGCCGGGGGAAAGATAGGGAGGGAGAGGGCAGAGGGCAGTGGAGAGGGAGGGGGTGCTGGAAAATTATTCACAGAGTGTTGGATCTGTCAGATCCACGGCTAAATCTCTCCAGTAAGGTAGCAGGAGAGGGGTGGAGGGGCAGAAAGTACGAGTTGAGGGAGTGTGGGACAGTCTGGCACTATCCTTGCCCATTCAACATGTAAGTTCTGCCCAGTAACAAGAATGATAGACAGATTTCATAGAAAGAATGCAGATGTCAAAAAGATGAGAGATAGCTAGATAGATAGCTAGATAGATAGATAGATAGATAGATAGATAGATAGATAGATAGATAGATAGATAGATAGATAGATAGATAGATAGACAGGCAGTGCCAGAGATAGATAGATAGATAGATAGATAGATAGATAGATAGATAGATAGATAGATAGATAGATAGATAGATAGATAGATAGATAGACAGGCAGTGCCAGAGATAGATAGATAGATAGATAGATAGATAGATAGATAGATAGATAGATAGATAGATAGATAGATAGATAGATAGATAGATAGACAGGCAGTGCCAGAGATAGATAGATAGATAGATAGATAGATAGATAGATAGATAGATAGATAGATAGATAGATAGATAGATAGATAGATAGATAGATAGACAGGCCATGCCAGAGATAGATAGATAGATAGATAGATAGATAGATAGATAGATAGATAGATAGATAGATAGATAGATAGATAGATAGATAGATACAAAAAAAATCAGACAGAGAGCTAGATTGGTAACAAAGCTTTTGCATTTGAAATGAGAAATATATGAGCTACTAAGAGAGTGACAGATTACTAGAAGATAGTGTGATATAGAAAGAGATAAGGCCAATGTGAGACAGTGGTTGATATACTAGATAGATATTATTCATACTCAGTTAAACAGATAAAAGCAGTAACATGCAAAAGGCAAAATAATATACACCCACAACATAAACATCACAGGAAAAAAATATTTAAGAAAACAACTGGATAGTGGCAAAAGATCTTGGAGCCTGTGTGTTGTACCTGTGGGCTCACCATGCAATACAGGTGGTTGCCTGTCACCTAGGGTTATAGATGTTAGTCTGTCACTGTGTAATAGTAGTTGGTTTGTCACTGTGTGTGAATCCATCTCTAATCCCCTTGTCACAGTGTGTTAGTGACAAGCTTTGCTTCTATTGTTGTGTTAGTATGGTTATACTCGGGTCAAACCGACTACCCCCCCAGCACCACCATGATGTAATGGTGCCTGTCCTCTTCCCTCCCCATGCTGCACCTCATTCTCCGGATAATTAGCAGAATGAAGTGTTAAAGGGATTAGACAAAACAATCCTTTAAAGAGAGATGGGATTAAACACACGCACTGACACACAGACAGCGTGTATATACAGCGAGAGGGGGCAGAGTGAGAGAGACACAGAGCCGGAGCAAGACAGAGGCACAAGGGAAGGTCTGGGGCACAGTGACAGACATCTATTACAAGGTAGAAATGGTCAGGTAAAAGATGTGTAGGCAGTTTAGAACATATAACGGTGGTCATAAGCAGTTCATGTTTTCATTGGTTACTACAAATATCGGTAGTGTCAATTGAAAACCAGAGACCTGCATTTCTTGGTTCAATCACAACTTGTAAAAGAACACTGTCTAACATCAAAATAGCCATGTGAAAGCCTCAGATCGAAGCTACAACTCTTTGACAACATCCTTAAAAGTCTCTCCATCAGTCATGACAATCTTGATATACTGTCATGATATTCTGTCCCAATCCTAGGTATAAGCAGAGCAGTGAGAACAGTAATCTCACTATCCCTAACTCAACTGTGGCTTCCTTGGACCTCCCATATCAAGCTTTTTTCACATATGTATAGCAAATGCTCTCAAGATGTTGACAGACCTAAATTGACAGCCACCTGATAAGCACAAGCGGCAACTTCCCCACTGTACATTTAGCCCTGCTTGCCCAAAGCAGGGCTAAATGTAGAAAACAACTACCCACCCGGTGCCCGGAACTGCATGTCCCAGGCGTCGGGAGATAGGAATTCCACACCCCTGCTGCCCCGAGGCCGGGCCTCAGTTGGACTTGTGGGAAATCCAGCCCCGGTGACAACTGTCTAAGAGGAGATTTCCCTCACTTTGCAGATATTTCCTTTTACTTATCTATGGGACAGAAAATAAAGGGAAATCTTCCCAATGGGATACAGATGGCAAAAACCTACTGGGTAATTAACCCTCCCCTACTCTATCCAAAGCTAAAAAAAACAATTGGGCTTTAGGTATACTGTAACGCTTAACCTAGCCCTAAAAAAAAAACCTTGCCTTACTGTGCACACAAAGTGTCAGCACTGGATGATATCAGTCCAGTGCAAAAAAAACTACAGTGCCCACCTCCTAGCACTGAACTAAGCTGTTTCAGAAATATTGATTTTGACAATTAACTCTCTTTAGAGATATTACTCTAAACTGGATATGAATATGTATCATTGAATGTGTTATTTAAAAAAATAATAATACAAGAGCTAATAGAGAATGGGGCAGTAGGGACTGTTCACTTTTTTTTTTAATGAATTTCCCTTGCAAATGATTAGGTATTTAACGTATACTCAAGTTCACCTTATTTATTAACATTTACTTTCCAAAGTGCACTTCACTTTGCTAGATGACCAGCTCTCTACTCTTTTAGTAAAGCAAACCCATTTCTGTTACATTGGGTGCCTTGACTGATATGGCTCAACCACCTGATGAGACAGTAAACAGTTTTGGAACCTCACAATCACATGACCCACTAATAACACAATGGAATTCTTTTCATGCATCACAGTTTTAAAAAGCCCATTTCCAGGATAATTTCCACCTCCCTCCTACCTCCTCTAACTGCTCACTATATGAAAAAAAAACCTACCTAATAGCCCTTTTTAATCATTTAAAGCCTTGGTCATGTGTCGTTCAGGTGACCCCAACTCTTCTCTCTTCCTTTGTTTAGTTCCTGCAGGGTCCTTCTTTGGGTGTCCACGTCATTGCCTGCCTGACGTGGACACTTCCTATTGGCTGTCCAGTGCCATTGTCCTCTTAGGATCCAAAAAGACGAGTAATGTCATTGCAAGGGAATGATAGGGGACTAGCCAGAGAGGGACCATTTGCAGAGCCAGATTAGCGGCCCTCTGAATGGTGACAGTGAGGGGCGTGAACAGGGGACTTAGATGCGTATAACTTGCTTCAGCATGTAAGACAAAAAAAATCTTGTGGTATGGGTTAGGGGGGTGGGAGCAAAATTTTCCCAGAATAGGGCTCTGTTTCTAATGATTGTGATAAGAATGTACACCTTAAACAACATTTATAAGCAAGTAATGGATAAAACATATCCCAAGAGTGTTCTGCCTAATTTGACTGTGTATGGTGTTCAAATATGATTTTAGTATGAACTTTTTTCACTTTAAAATGGTTTTAGAAATTGGAAGGCAAAAGACATGTGGGTTGAGCACACAGGAATTTACTGGACATATATGCTCATGTCATAATGTACAATGGCAATTCCACTTTGTAGCATGGGCATGGGCAATTATATGTGCATACCTCCATGATCCACAGAGACAGCACAGTTTAGTGGGTCATAAACCAATATAAAGTGTACTTCATAAACAGAGGTGGAAAATTTACTGCGCTGTATACATGAGGAGCGTGCACAATCAGGATTACGTGAGGCAGATATGGAATTTCCAGGGTTAACATGCTAGTGCAGTTGAATAGAAAATGTACATGGTGATCCTATTAACATACTCAAACCTTACTCAGGTGTAGAATATATTATTTTCTGCACTTTTCTGATTGAATCTGATGATGACAAGCAGAGTAATCCTGATTTTGATAGACTGTTGGCACAGCAGATCAATATCCTGGTAGTTTTAAGCCATGTTCATTCCATATTTTATAAGTCCGGATGGCCATGTAATATCTATGACTGTAAAGTGGATCTGATTTGTACATCCAGGTAGTCTTCTTTAACATTTTCCCAAAGCTTTTTTACCTTCTTCAATTTTCTTGGTTCCATACTCATCATACCTTGTGAAGATTGAGATTCACATAATAGTACAGTAGCTGTACTGGAGATCCAATGTGCTTGGCTAGTTGCCAAGTGCAGTAAAGTGCTAAGTTAACATTTTCAGTGGACCCAACAAACCTGGGGTCATTTCTAGCCCCCAAGTAAGCCACCATGAGCTCTCAAGTTCAAGAGGTCAGGAAACCATTTACTTAATTCTGGTGGCCAACTGTGTTTTCAGGTATGAGCAATAATTCCACAGCATACACACGGCACTTCAGATCAGATGACACTACAATGCATAGGAGTGAGGCCAACCTCAAGTTTTGTAGCATAAGGGCTTGTTCATGCCAGCAGCCATGCTTAACCGCACGGCTGCTGGTGTGCATGCGCCCGAAGAGTGCCGATGCACTCAATTGAGCCGCATCGCTTGGTTTCTTTTGTTTTTGTTAGAACTTTATTGAAATGGCACAAGTGACAAGTTCTATGGGCTCACCGTGGTGCGATGCAGTTGTACCACATCTCACTGCGGTGCACTTAAAAGAAGTACTGCATGCCCTACTTTTTAAGCGCACACCATCAGAAGGCAGTGATGTGAACTGTCACCATCCATGACAAGGCATACCTTCAAATTTAAATGTTTCACAAAAAAGGCACAGTTTAAAATGTACAAATATGTTTTATTTATTACATCAATATAGTTTTATTTTTCATTTTTAGTATGACATTTTGTAAAGCTGGTCATACACTATTAGATTGCTCTAAAAAATTCCCTTATCAATGCTAAACAACATTGATGGACAAATTTCCCCCCTGCAGCTATTGGTGAACAGTGATGGCAGATAATTATTATTATTATTCAGGATTTATATAGCGCCAACAGTTTGTGACATCTTTCTGCCTTGAGGAAGGGACCCTGCGCGGCCCCGAAACGTCGGTCTATTTGGATGTCTGTGACGCTTTCTGTCCAATAAAAGACATATTTATCTTTACTACTGAGTGCTGGTGATTTCCTGACTTTCCTGTGTTTACACGGCGCCATCCGTGGTAATTCATCACTGCGAGCACCACTTTTTTTCTTATCTGGCCGGGACTGCTGTGGGGAGTGCGGAGGGTCTCTCCATCGACTTACAATATAAGGAAGATATTACAATACAATTCAAGACAAGATGGTAAGGAGGGCTGCAGGCACTCTTTGGCCGAAGATCTTCAGTCCGGCTCCTTCAGTGAAAGCTACCCATTTTGGCCGATTCCTGTGAATGACCAGCCTAAGTTGTGTTTTTTTGTGTGTGCACTACTAATATTATTTTGATAAACATTTGCACAACTGTCACATGATCTACAACATTTGTAGCACCATCTTTGTAATCTATTGGTTATCTCTTTCAGAAAATGAATGGTTGCAGGGGGTCTTTTACAAACTCTGAACGCTGTTAGTTAATAATTATAAAACAGTGAAGAATTGCAAAAATGGCCACCTGAGGTGAAAGGTGGAGAGCAGGGCCTGGCCGTGAAAGGGATAAAGTTCAGGGTTCTATTAGCAGTAGCCCCTGCTATCACCATTGACTCTCTCTACACGTTTTTGGAACATCTCTGGGAAATTTCTGCTCAGATATGCTAGCTTATATACTGGTAGGTGTGCGTCAATAAATCAGACCTGTATAAACATTCTTGTGTTACAGAAATTATTTCTATACATTAGCAGAGTATCTTCTGGTGTTCTTACCCCGTTTCTCTGTAGGATCTGATGTTTATTAATTTGCCCCACTGTGGGAAAAGAAGAAGACAGACTAGAGGACTGCGGAGATCTGCTCTGCTGCAGCCAGGCCTGGGAAGTTCTGTGTGAAACATAGAGCAATGCTACGACCAAGAGCTGGGGCTCATATAAGGGACACAGAAAGAACGGACAATCCTGGTTACAGGGTGTCAGCTGCTCATCTTTATATCTAAGCTTAATGGGTAAAAGTGTTGGGGAGGCATGTTTGAGAGACCTCTGGTCTAAATTTTTCCATAGTTTCCAGAGTTGTTTAGATGTTATATATAACCTATTAACTATACTGCCACAGTTTCTGAAAATAAGAGAGTGTATTCTGCACTGGGCTTATGTTATGTTACACCTCAAAGGTACCCATACACCGGTTGAACAAGAGAAAATCAAAAGATTCCGCCATTCACGCTAGAATCCCAGTTAGGAAACTATCTGCATGGTATTTCCATGTTCTCCATGTGCTTGCATTGGTTTCCCCTGTTAACTCCAGTTTCCTCCCACACTCCAAAGACATGTTGGTAGGTTAAATGGCTCCTGTCTATATTGGCCCTGTATGTATGTATGTATGAATGTATGCATGTGAGATAGGAACCTTAGATTGTAAGTTAATTGAGAGCAAGGCCTTTACACATCTCCCCACCCGGCTCTTAGCAACCTGGGATGCTCTGGCCCGGAAAGGGGGCAGCAGACACACTGCAAACATTGTGCAGCAGAGCGGCTATGCCCCCCCTTCATGAGAAGCCGTCTGAGGCAACAACTTCAAGCTGCCTCATTATAGGGATGGCCCTGGTCTTCCTGAAGGGATACTATTTGAATGAACTGTTTAGGTAGGCAGACACTCTACCTAGCTTTTGATAAATAGTGTGGGTTTAACAGACCTGAAACAAAAGTCAGATTTGATTGTCAGAGTACTGCAATTATTTGCTCCATGCTTCAGTTTCTATCAAGAGCTAGGGTTGCCACCTGTCCAGGATTCACCTGGACAGTCCGGGTTTTGAATGCTGTGTCCGGGTTTCATTTCAGCAGAAACCCGGACACAAGATATCATACAGATAGGGGCAACCAAAGTTAAGATAGGGGATACTGGCCCCCCCACTGGAAATAGTCTCAACTGTGATATTTACATATGAATGGGTGGCACTATTTACATATAAATAAGCCACTACTCATTCTCCCCCCAAAAATGTCAGCGCGTTGCTAGATATTCGGGTTTCGCTTGAAGAAAAGGTGGCAACCCTATCAGGAGCAGAAGCACTATTTATACAGACTATAGACTATGCTGCTGCACAAAGGCCCATTGGGATTTGAAGTTTCAAGTTGATTGTTAGGAGGGTGCTGGGGCCTCCTTCCACTATCAAATACACCTGGACAAGGATTACTTCTAGGGTAATGAGAACCAGGAAGCATTCCCAGTGATTAGTGTTCCAGAGATCTGTAATATCCAAGTGATATTGAGCAGTAAGTGAAAGGGATGCATTTTCTCTGAAAATTGTTGCATATTGTTCCGGCCATTACACCACTACAGCTGGCATGCAACACTTTGTCTCCCACAGTGGCTCTTCCTGCTTGCTCCTACAGGGGAACTAACAGTACCCAGCAAGTAACCAGGTATCCAACACACCTGGAAGTGTCGAATGATAGGGGCATCCCTAACTATTCAAGAGAGTGAAAATTTGAATCACTACTCATCAGAAATGTTTTCAGTATCAAGTACAAGTACTGATTTTTTTCTTTCTGTACTTGCCGACACCGAATACCGGAAGTCCCATTAAGGAAGCCAGGCAGCGTGTAATGACTCGCCACCTGACTTCCTGATTAGCCGGGAAGCTGGGCGGCGTGTAAAGACTCGCCACCCGGCTTCCTTATTAGCAGGGAAGCCGCTCCCATGCTCCTTGTCACCAGGTGACGAGGGAGCATGGAGCCGGCTTTCTGGACAGTCAAGAAGCCGGGTGCCATGTAATGACTCGTTGCCCGGCATCCTGATTGGTGGAGAAGCTGGCCAATCAGGAAGCCGGGCAACGAGTCATTACACGGTGCCCGGCTTCCTGATTGGCCGGGAAGCTGGCTCCATGCTACCTCGTCAACAGATGGTGAGGGAGCATGTTGCTGGCTTTCTGGTCAATCAGAAAGCCGGGGGACTGTTAATGACTTCTTGCCCGGATTCCCGATTGGCCAGCTTCTCTTTCCTCTTTCCTCCTTATTTGTTTCTCTTTTTGGTCTGATGTACAAATATTGATAAAAAGGTTTTATTTAACAATCAAAAGTGTTATCTTGCACTAAAACCTTTATCTTATGTCTTAATGATCTTGTATGCTATTTCAAAAAGCCAGTCTGAAGGAAAAGCAATGATGAGAAATAGCCAATTCTGGGTTTAACCAATCATTTTTGACATTTAAAATGTTAATGGTCTGCATTATGTGGGGGCATGGCAGGGGTGTGTCCATTGCCTAAATACATTGGGAGGTATGCTAAACAGAGAGTTGGGAGGTACGCTAAACAGCTTCTTTTACAGAGTGTTTCCAATTCCATTTTTGACTATGGTGGCAGTGTCACTTTAAAAACCTGTGCTTTACCCATTAAGGACTTGGACCTGACACAGGGCTGTCTGTTTGAGTTGATGGAATATACAGTACATTATGACTGCAGTCATTCACCGAACATCCATTATATATATAAACAGTGTATAAATATATATATATATATTAGGGATGCACCGATACTTTTTGAGTACCAGTGCCGATACTTGGCATTTTCATGAGAACTACCAGGGTTGCAGCGGTTGCAGCTGGGACCTGGCTCTGGCTCTCCTCCACTGTCCTGAAATCATTAGTCTGTATTGTTTTAGAAAAACTGTCACACAATAAACAAAAATGTATCAGTACTTGTACTTGTAAGTACTTGGGCAAGTATCAGTACTAGCAAAAATGGTATCGGTGCATCTCTTTAACTATATTTATAAAAACAAAATCATACATTAAAACAGAGATGTAGAGAGAAACTCAATATAAAATTATACATAGGTCTTATTATGCCTTTCAGATTAAACGTAAACAGGGTGGAGACTCAACATATCTGGATCATTGCCCTAAGTGTAAACTACAAGCTGCTCCCCTGTTCCATTGCTTGTGGACTTGTCCCCTGATTCAAGCTTTCTGGACTTATGTCCTTGACTTTGTGGCTTTAGTGGTAGGCCAAAACGTCCCTTTTGATGCTCTCTTACTGTTGTTTAATTATTGGGAGGAGCCCTCTACTCTCAAGAGATCTGATAAACAATGGATAGGCGTTTCTCTGTTAGCGGCAACAAGATGTATAATGAGAGAATGGCTCTCTCCTCTTCCCCCAACTGTTCACAGACTAAAGGAGGATATCTTGAATCTGCTTCATCTAGAAAAGCTGGAGGCAGAAACACAGTTGGAGAACGCCAAAAGGGTTACAGCCTTTTATGATAGATGGCTATCCTTTATCAATATTACTTTTACACCATCAGAAAAAGAGAACTTCTCACATCCTTTCAGGTTCTCCACAAGTTCACTATTGGAGAAAATCGGTGAAGCAGTCCACAGTAGTACAACAGGTCTTTGAGGGAGCACCATCTATTTTCCCCATGGACGCCTATTCGCTATACCCGTTAGAGGGCAGGAAAGAGCAAAAAAGCAACTGTCACACAAGCTTTGCTAGTGGGCATCCCGAAAGGGACAGATCAAAATAAATATTTTACTCCTTATTTAGGAGTAGCATATGATATGTGGAGATGCGTTCGAACATGTATTAACCTTATTCCTAGGCTTTGTTTAAGTTTTTGTTTATTTTGTAATAGTATATGGTGAGCGCATTACTAGAGCCTTTGGAAAACCCAAGGGTACGGTCAGGGCCGGATTTACTCCCCCTGCCGCCCCAAGACCAGGTTCCACAATGCGCCCCCCCCCTACACAAGGTCACCGCTGCCGCCCTCTGCGCTCTGCCGCCCCGAGGCCGGGCCTCGGTGGCCTTGTGGGAAATCCGGGCCTGGGTACGGTTAATCTGGATGTAACCTTTTTTCCTTATTGTACCACAATGTGTCCGTATTCTACGTATTCTACTGCTCATCACACTGTATTGAACACTGTATACTTAAAAAAGTGCATATCCCAGGAGCTCCGTGTGCTCCTTACAAACGACAGCTGCCTGCTAAGTTTTGAATTTTTCTCTAGTCTAGTCTTGGAGCTTGGAAAGTATCTGTACTTGTACTTCTACCGAGTACTGTACTTGGTATCGGCGCATCCCTAATATATATGCATATTGGAAGGTTACATGTAGATTTAATAATGAGAAACTGTGTGATCCTACCGCAGCATAAGAATAGGGAGTGCAGCCCCTTTGGCTGATATTGCTGGTTTTTTGGTTGTCATTGTGATCCAACAGCTTCAATATTTTCTGAAGCACTACTTGCTCTGGGTCACTAACACACAGAGTATGGAATCTATTCAACCAAATAACGGTCAGGGAACTTGTATTTCCAGAAGCAGAAGTCAGCCTTTAATCAGGTTTACTCTGATTAATCCAACTGGAAAGTATAATTCAATATTATAATAATATTAATGTGGCAGGATACATTGATGTGCTTTAGGCCTCATTCACCGTACCGTGTGCACGGTCGTATCAGGCCTCTCTCGGGAAGGACAGCCTGTTCTTCTCTATGGGAGTACGCGGCCGGGTGCGGGTGCCCCAGGATGCTGGTGTCCGAGCACAGACACCCGCACAGATGTTCAGTTTTTGTGGGCGTACAGTGGCGTCAGGCCATGGACTCCCATAGAGAAGAACAGGCTGCTGCGTGCAATCACACACAGCACCTGTCCTTCCCGGGAGTGGCCCGATACGGCCGTGCACGCCGCACGGATCTGTACGGGCCGGCTATTATCGGTGTGAATGAGGTCTAAAACTGTAAGAGAATACATTGATGTGCTTTATGCTGTAGCAGGATGCATTGAGGTGCTTTATGCTTTAGCAGGATACATGGGTGTGCTTTAACCTGTAGCAGGATACATTGATGTCCTTTAAGTTGTAACAGGAGGCACTGGCGTGCTTTATGCTTTAGCAGAATACATTGATGTGCTTTAATCTGTAGCAGGATGCATTGATGTGCTTTAATCTGTAGCAGGATGCATTGGTGTGCTTTAATTTGTAGCAGGATGCATTGGTGTGCTTTAATCTGTAGCAGGATACTGTAGATTGGTGTGCTTTAAACTGTAGCAGGATGCATTGGTGGGCTTTAAACTGTAGCAGGATGCATTGGTGGGCTTTAAACTGTAGCAGGATGCATTGGTGTGCTTTAAACTGTAGCAGGATGCATTGGTGGGCTTTAAACTGTAGAAGGATGCATTGGTGTGCTTTAATCTGTAGCAGGATACTGTAGGTTGGTGTGCTTTTGGTGAACTGTTGAAGGTATTTCACTTCCTCTAGCCTTATGTTGTGTATTGTGTGCTGTCATTTCAGCTACAACACACTTGTTACAGAGAGTATGAATAGAACACGACTTGTCCAGTATTGTGTCACACGCTGTGGCTTTTGGTCTGAAGTGGGTGGGATGTTCTGGAAAGCAATTCATCAGATGGAGGTCCTCCCCCATACATAGGCACATGTGAGGGAGAAACTTCTGCACTGAATAAAAGATTGACACACACTGCTGTGTACACTGACACACACTCTGAATGTTTATCCAATTGCTTGTCACCTCTACAAGGGATTGCAACACGTACTTGTTGCTATGTGCTAATTAAACCAATTTAATCTTTTTTCCCGAGGAATATTTTTTTTTACTTTGGTATATGCAACAGAAACCTTTTATTATGTCTGTTTTCAAGATTTTAGTGGTTATTTTTTTTTCCATGTAATAAGCATACATGAAAATATATCATAAAACATCCAGTATTTTATTTAATAATTAAAGTGTTAGGGCTGGTTCATACATTTTCTGTCCAGCGTATTACTGGGCAAATGCATTACTGCCACCAGATGGAACCGAGGAGCGTAGGAAACTCCTATGCTCCTCAGCGCTATCTAGTGGTAAAGCCCTATTCATTTCAAAGCTGGAGGAGAAGAGCCTCTTCACAATTCAGGGTGTATTTTATGGCGCATTATGCAGAGAACCTCCTATGGCAAACTCTGCTACCTGCATTTTCTGAATAAGTCATAACATGTATAGTGCAGTTTTAAGTAAACACAGGGGGTCCAGTGCAGAAGGGTATTTTGTAATTCCTGTAAAGACATAGGGAGGTTATAGCTCTGCAATAGAGCAAAGACTGGTAGTATGGGAGGCAGGACAGGTAAGTATTACACACCGTGTTTCCCCGAAAATAAGACACTGGGCTCAAAAAAACACACGAGGTCTTATTTTCGGGGTAGGTTTTTTTTTTTTTTTTATGTACAACAATCCACACTTATTAATGTACAAAAATATGGTGATCAGGACAATCAGGGGTGTCGTACCTTTCCGAGAGCAATTTGCTAACCAATCGCTGGCCAGAATGAGCGAAGCGCACTTTCACTATCGATTCCTCACAGGCGGAGTGCATTTGGTATCACTCTGCCTGTGACAGGAGCCGGAGCTATAGAGGAAGCAACGGCTTATGCGGCTCTGCTCCCTCCAGTGCCCCCTCGCTTCCTCTAGCACTGGCTTTGTTGGCACCACTGATTCTCGACCGCGGCTCTTCAAGTTCCCCCTTTTGCCACCACGGGCCCTGGAAATGGTCACAACTAGGTCTTATTTTCAGGGTAGGTCTTATATTTTAGCAATTCCTAAAAATAGTACTAGGTTTTATTTTCGGGGTAGGTCTTATTTTGGGGGAAACAGGGTAGTTGACAATCGATAATACGAAATCACGTGCACTCCATACAGTGTACAGACCTTGGATGAGAGGTTGGTGCTTGAAGTGACAACACGGATGGTGCCATGTCAGATACAGTCCATAATAGAAGTCACCAGCACTTGATGATATGTGCAAGAAGTAAAGCACTTTTTATTAAATCATCACATGCATCAAACAGCCAATGTTTGGAGCCACGAGGGGTCCCTTCTTCTGGGCGACATAGTGTCACACGTTGACCCAAACATTGGCTGTTTGACGCATGTGACGATTTAATAAAAAGTGCTTTACTTCTTGCACATATCATCGAGTGCTGGTGACTTCTATTATGGGTTACATAGTTGACAGACACATGGCCATTAAGTTAAAGCTGAACTCTGGGCACAAAACCCTTCGTTTAAATATATCCTCAATAGTCACAAGGGATATAAAACCAGTTTGTGTGCACCAAATGCTGGTGCAAAGCTAGATATTGGCTTGTAAAAATAGCAGTGACATTATCGCTGTGCTGCAGCTGTGTGCAGAGAGCAGAGTTGTAGGAGGGACCCAGCAGGCCCCACCCACTATAGGCAGCCTGCAGAAAACTACAGGAAAGGGTGGAGACAAAACCAGTCACCCTGCACAGAGAGTGGGAGCAGCAGTGACTGGTCTTTATTACAGGAAGCTCCTGCACAGAGGCAAAGTTTCACATTGGATTACTGGACAGATCTGGAAGAAATACACAAAGTATGCCAAGATTCAAGTATGAATACACAGGACTCTTGTATTTAGACAGTATTTGCTTATCCTAGAGTACTAACAGCCCTTGTTTTTAAATGTTTTTGTTTAGGGGGGGACAGATATATGTAAATATTTATTTTTTTAAATGTTTGTAAAATTTTATTCTTTGTTATTTTTACTTAATATTCACAGAACTTTCACCCAAAAAAATTGGAAAATGTGTGTATCCTGTGTGAAATGGTGTGAATCATGTGTTAAAACCTTTTTACATAGGCCCTTTAGTGTTACTTGCTTCTTTTTTTTAACCTAAGACCACTAGCATCTTTGTTTTAGCAGAAATGTAGTATGCAAAAGGTTGCTTGAGTGTCAGGAAACCAGGGGTGTCACCTCCCCACAAGGTCAGCGGGCACGGCGCAGGGTACGGGTCTCCCTCCAGCCTGGCAGTACCATTGGCGCCCGGGTTGCTGGTGCGCATGCGCGAGTCGCTCGGCAGGTGCGCATGCGCAGTACGCAGGCTGCACGCGTATCCGCGGGAACGCGTGCATAGTGCGACTACACCCGTTTAGGCCTCAGGTGTGGGCCTTGCTGGGGGAGGTTCCCACACACACACCCATACCACCTCTCGCCTGCCATTGGCTCTCGGGGAGAGAAGCCTCCTAGTTGCCTCGGTGACAGGGGGTGGACTTACACCCTCTGGCTATAAAAACCTGGCCAGAGCTCTGGCTTGTTACTGAGTTATCTCATCCTGTGGTGTGATTACCTACCTCCCTATCCATGTGCCTTGCTTTGTTTCCTGACCCCCTTTATCTGGACCTCCTGTTGCCGACCTTTGACTGTCTTTCGCCCCTGAATCCTCGCTGCCTGCCTCGACTCAAACTTGACTTCTCTTTGGATTAACCCTTTTGTACCTCTGCTTTCGGACGCTTCAGGCCATTTCCTGCCAGTGGGTTCCACTCCATTCTTCTACCAAACCATTGGTACTCCTGACATTGAGTCAATAGAAATATAAAAATGACTAGGGATGCACCGATATATCGGTGACCGAAACATATTGGCCGAAAATCGCTCTTTTGGGAAATTGCTGAGACAAAAAGAAATTTGCAGATAATGACCCACCTCCCCTGCCCGCCCACAGTACAAGCTTTAAACACTGCCCACCAATGTGAAGACACCGCCACCTGCTGTGACTCTGCCCAGACCCCACCCCGACTGACCTGACTGTTCTATGGGAGCTGGCGAAAATCCTCCTGTTCTGTACCGTGCAGGCATTATCACTATTAATACCCAGGATGGCCACATTGAAGATGAGGGAGGGAGAGGGGCCTCTGGAGGGGGCTCAGACTTGGCAAGAATAGACAGCAGAGTTTTGCGTGTAGAGAGATCGGCCGGCACATGGACACATAGCTGTGAGGGGCTAAGTCAGAATTATCAAAGTTAGGCAGCAGGGCCTTATTGATTGCAGCGCAATCTCCTTTTTTTTCAGACCTACAGTTGGCAACTTACCCGCTACCCCCTTCCGTGTCCCATTCAACCGCCAGCAGTAGAAAATCAGCTGCAAAAATCTGCAGTGGCAGGAAGCAATAACCAACTTGCTGTTGGCTATTTTAAATTACAACAGCCAATTGCAGGTTGGCTATTGTACCCGCCCACTGCCTGCTGTCAATTAGCAGAGGAGCAGACCAGAAGGAGAAAGTCCTCCTTCAGGTCCGCTCCTCCGCTGATTGACAGCACCAGTTGCATTTCGAAATAGCCAATAGCAGGCTTGCAATTGCTTCCCACCACTGCGGATCAATCAGCAGAGGAGTGGACCTGAAGGAGAAAGTTCTCCTTCAGGGTGGTTCCTCTGATCCACCGTGGTTGGTTGCTTTGCTTACATTCAGCTCCCGGCGGCATAATCTTGCCGCCGGCAGCTGTCATTTACTTGGTTCCAGCCAGGACATGTGCTGCACTGCGGAGGTAACTCCACTCCCCCACATTCCCAAGACCCCCCCACCCCAATAACACATCACCCTCTCCCGCTGGCCGCTCCGCAGCCTCTGCACGCCCTGCTTCCCCGTGTACTATTTAATGGAGGTAAGAATGTACTGCAGTGACTAAAAACAATAAAACAATGGCATACCTGCAATTGGCTATTTCAAAATGCAATAGCCAATCGCAGGTTGGCTATTGTACCTCCCCCCCCCCACACACACACACTGCCTGCTGTCAATCAGCAGAGGAGCGACCTGAAGGAGAACTTTCTCTGTGCATCTCTAAAAATGACCAGATCATTAACAACTTCAGGACTGCTATATGTATATAAATGGCACGGTCCTGAAGTGATTATACCAAGATCACGGCTTCTGCAGCTGTGTGCAGCTAGGAAAGTGTACTAACCCCCTCTGCTTCCGGCTATCCCGGTGTCACGTACCTTAGGGGAGTCTGAGATGTCGAGGATGGCCTCTCTCACTTCTCTGGTCTTGGGGCACCTGAATGGGTACAGGAGCACCCGGCACAGAGGGGCAGGAGTGCCAGTAGTAGCTGAATCCGATGAGCAGGAGTAGCAGACAAGGATAGCAGGGTAGTCAGGACAGCCTGATGTCATCAACGTGCAGGCAACGTGGTACAGTGGATGAGGCAGGAGGATGGTCTGGAACAAGCCGAGGGTCAATCACTGGAGAGAAGCAGAAAGGTCAAAGCCAAGCCGGGTCAAGATAACAGGAACACTTCAGGAGCAGGATAGAAAACACAGGGAAGCTGACGATCTGACAGCAAAGCAGGTTTGTTAGTCACAGCCTTATATAGCCCAGAGGGCGCCTAAAACTCAAAGAACACGCCGGCGACACACACGCTTACGTAGAGACGCTGCACTTGATACAACTCTGTTAGCTGCGTTGAAAGAATCCTGGCTCCGACTCTGGCTTTCTGACACTCAAGCTCCGCTGTCCACCGTGGGGGCCTGGCACTGGCACAGCAGGTGTATGTGGCTTGTTTAAAAGGAGATGAGCACATTCCAGTGGCTTATCATCTCTCCATTTACTGTATTCAGAAGTGATGATGATTTAGTCACTTCCAGTTTCAGGCTACAATTGCTCCACTTACTATGACTGGAGAAGAAGCTGGTGAAGCACGATCTATGATTCATCAGCTTCTGTGGGGTCCCTAGTTTATATTAGTGGTCTAATAGACCCTGATGTCTCCATGAAGATGACCTCTGACTTCCTCTGTGCTATCACATAGGGGGATTAGTAGCCCCAATGGATTAACAACAACAAAATGAGTGCAAAAAAAAATAAAGTGACACAAAAAAATAAAATTTAAAGCCCCCGATATAGAGCCCCGCTATATACTGAGCTTTGGGTCACAGGAGAAGGTTAGTATATGTCCTCCCATGACCCTAAAGAGAACTATGGGATAAAAAGGTTACCCCATAGCTATCTTTTAAAGCCTACCACCAGCCAAAACATTTTTGTTAGTTTGGACAAAGTGAAGAATGGTTAGAACCCCTGTTTCTAGCTGAAGGATTTCCCCTAACCCCCTGTAAGGACAGAAAGTGACACTGACATAACCCCTTATGTGTTACAATTGTGATGTTGCTCGGATGTTTGGCTCATCTGTTTTTTGTGTTTCAGTAATCAGGTACTCATTTGCTATGTGATATAATAAATGAGGGGTCACTTACCTATATATACCGCTCTTTATTATTGCTGAATTGCAAAAAAAACTGTATATTTATTGATGTTTTTAATCTACAGAATACCTCCTATTCTTCTTGAGAAAGCATACAGCGAAACGCGTTGAGGAACTGGGTGACCCCCCAATTGGAGGAATCACTACATTTGAGAGTTTAGACTCCATGACAACATAGGGTTGTTTTGTGATACATGATTTCTTCCTCCTTTTTATCAGGGGACCCGGGAGGTATTAGCTGATATATGTTAGAAGTCAATATATATGGATCACAAGCAATTGTAACAGACATTTTTGTAAAACTTTTTAATGTTTTTTAACTTTGAAATAAAACTATTTAAACTTATCAATTGTGTGATGTTGTGCCTTAAAAACTAGGAATGCACTGATACTGATACTATTATCGGTATTGGTGCCAATACCAAGTATAAGGGCTAGTGCTCATACTCGCCCAAATGCTCCGATGCCTAGCCCGATACCCGAACTACCTGTATCAGGAAGCCGTGCAGCAAGTCATTACATGCTGCCCGGCTTCCTGATTGGCCAGGAAGCCGAGCAGCGTGTAATGACTCGCCACCTAGCTTCCTGATTGGTCGAGAAGCAATCCAATCAGGAAGCCAGGCGGGGAAGCATTATCACCCCCCCCCGGCTTTACGATAATAGTATCGGTATCGGTGCATCCCTAGTTTTTAAGGCACAAAATCACACAATTGATGAGTTTAAATAGTTTTATTCCAAAGTTAAAAACTGTGGAGAGGAAGCATGGAGACAGCTTCCCTGCTAATCGGGAAGCTGGGTGGCGAGTCTTTACAGCCTGCCTGGCTTCCCGGCTAATCAGGTAGTCAGGTGGTGAGTCATTACATGCCACCTAGCTTCCTTAATGGGACTTCCGGTATCGGTATTGGCGAGAACCGGGAAAAAAATATTGGTACTCTTAATCAATACCGAAAAAACGGTAGTGGTGCATCCCTATTAAAACCCTTTTTCCATTTTTGTTTATTAACGATTTTTGGGTGTGGCACCATTGGATAGAGGTATCACCATTGCACTATAATAATAAGAGAGTGAGGAAGGCTTCTGACAGTGTTTTTATTGGTATCTGACCAACTGATACCCACATCCCACAATTTTTTGTACAAGTGTCATGTGAACAGGATATTAGGAAAAAATTTCCCCAATAGAATTTTAACTCTTTTTTTAAAATTTATTTCAAATGACAGTTTAAAAAGTTAGGCTTTAAACAATTGGATCGATATGAGTATGGTCAGCATTAGGATGCCAAAATTGAACTAAGGTCACTCCGAGAACAAAGGGTGGAAGAGGATATGCCCCTTCTCACACCCGCTGTAATCCACCGCACCGCTGAGCTGAACCAATTTATTTGTGGTTGAACACTTTCTTTCTCCTTTCTCAATAAGAGGAGGAAAGGATTAACCCCATCAACCCTACCCTAATTTTTTACATCAAGCTGCAATTTATCTGTGTGCAACAAACAGCAGTTATGACAGATGGAAGCACTCATTACTGCCATCTTACATGGCTACATTCATACCTGATCATGGTCTCAGAATCTGCAATGTATTGCCAAACCTACTGTTCAAACTAACATGCCTAGTCCCACAAAGATAGTAATATGTGTGTGCAGGGGCATCCCTAGCATGTTTCACCACCTAAGGTGGCGGGGAGGGGGTGCTAGTAGCGAATGCTGGAAGTGTGGCCTCTGCATCATCTGGCAAACAGTGATGTCACTGGTTCTTAAGAGCTGAGTGGGATGCTAGCCAGTGCGTCCTAGGTTGCTAACAGCTGGGTGGGGAGATATGTATGTAAACAAGCTGTAAAATACCTGTTTCTCCTGCAAGAGAAGCTAACATAATGCAGCTTCCTGTGATGTGGCAACAATGCTGCACTGCTCCAGAAGTCAGAGCAGAGTTGCCACTCATGTAGACTGTGCCTGCTTGTACTATAGGATTACACAATGTTGCAGAGGGCATGGCTGTCAGTATTGTCACTGCTGATTCACAGGCCTGTAGATCATGAATCAGCACCTAATAACGCCTAGTCCTGCCCACTGCATTCTGGTTTGACAATACTGTCTCTGTTGCTGAAACCCTCCCACTGTGAGCTGCAGTGTCTGAGAGGGGGCATGTGAGATACAAATGAAGGAGGATTGGGCTCAGTCAGAAAAGGTAAAGGTAGTTTCTTGTTTAATTTATTAGGCTTGTGCATCACATAGCAACTGGACTTGGGACTTGTTTAGTTATACAGAAGCTTAAGTTCTAAAGAAGATAAGGAGCAATATGTGAAGTGCAGAATTCCACAATGGCCAGTCATCAATGTTTTACTCTAGACTTGCAAAAAAGTGAAATCTGGTTGCAACTGGACTTTGCACATCATCATTACTCTTTCCACTACTTTTAAGCTTATGCTATATCAGCAGTAATCTGTGTGATGCTCAAGTCCCTGTTCACACCCAAGTGTTCTGTGAACGTGCACAAAACTGCACCCCATGCGCACGCTTTAACGCTTGTTCATGGAATGCGTAAAAAACATGCAATGTGCTTGTGGTGCCATTATATGTTAATAGCACCCCGAATGTGGCCATGCAAATGCGTTTTTCCCCGCTGGTGAACACGCATTAAAATGCACATAAACGTGTAGGGAAAAAACACAGGACACATGTAGCCGATTCTGCTAAATGGATAACCTTCTCACGTTTGTCGCGTGTGCGGCACCCATTTACATCAATAGGAATATGCGGCAAACATGGGAAACAAACGGCTGCAAACGCACAGGTATGCGCGTCACCATGATGTGCATTCCTGCCATGCAAAAGTGTGAACAGGGACTTAAGGAGTTTTCATTAGTCATCTAAAGTGGAATCCTGCTTTAGTGTGAAGTAGAAAAAAGGAACATCTTTACCGTACTACCTCTGCAAGCTGTAGACAATATCGGGTAGTATCAATGCAGTCAATATTTGGTGGAGTGACACAGACATACTATGGTAGTATACCATTGTTAATAACCTGGAGATGTCTTTATAGTAGTGTAGCCCCTATCACCTTTTGTGAGGTGCCTACTAGAAATTTAGTGATTGCTAGGGCTGTAGTCAGTCTGGCTGGATTATAGTTGGCATTTATCTGGTTAATTCCAGGTGTCTGGCATTGACTATACCAGCTGAGTGGAGTGTGACTCTGCTGTATTGTGGGGCAGCCAATGAGGGACACTGTGAGTGTACTGTATGTACAGTTCAGCACCTAATCACTGGGTTTCTCTCAACCAGTGTTGCATGCTGGGATATGATACATATACTGGAGGGAATTGCCATGTGCCTAGTCTAGTTCGGGACCAGCCATGGATTACTCCAGGTTGGGGTGCTGTCCAGCCTGCTAACCCCCGCCCCTCCCCCCCCAGACTAGGCCTGAGGCCCGTGGGTGGGCAGATGCTGGAGTGCGGGAAGAGTTGTTTCACTAGGCCTCAAGGATGGAGGAGGCCTGTGCTGTTGTCAGAGGAGGAGAACCAGGGAAGATGATGGCTACTGGAGGTGCCTGGAACCTAGAGGACCTCAGGAGTAAGTCTGGTGTCTCTCCTGCTGAGCATTTGTGTTCATTCTCTGTTCATCTGCTACTCAAATTACTATTTGCTGTACCACAATGGATTTACACTGAGATTCTAAAAAGGTCTGGTGAGTGTGCCTGTAATTGGTGAGGGTGCTCTCCGCACACCTTTCAGCAGTCCCGGCCAGTAGAGATAGGGTGCTTGCAGTAACTCAAAGCATAAGTGTGTTTCCAGCCTAAATTCAGAGCTGTCTAGTGCACACTTCCTGTGTTATCTCAAAAAGCCTAATTAATCCTTCCCAGTTCTTATCTTGAGACTACTGAACAATTAGCCTTTATGTTGTGAAAAATAGGATAGGGTGATGTTTTGAGTAGTTTAGCCAACTGGGTAGGGCTGACATCACTAACTCCACAAATATGCTGTGTGTTGTCAGCCCATAATAGGAATTAGGAGCTGAGATCAACTGATGTTGGTATTTTTCTGTAAAACTGGGGAAATGTGCATGAACTGTAATAATATAGTGCATATGGATTATTTTAAATGATAAATTTACATTATAAATTATATTAATAGAACAGTGGTTCTCTATAGATGCAGCTTTCTGTAGATTTTCTTTTACATAGCAAGAGTAGTACTCTTTAAATAGTAACATCGGTACATTATCAATATCTATTGTTTGGCAGTGTATGGACTTATGAAACAAAGATGGCCAAACAAATAATTACAGCAATAACTATCAATCATTATACCTGTGAATCATTTTGTTCTTAAAATAGATTATCGCAAATAACAAGAAAGAAATGCATATATTGATCATTATTAATACAATTTCCCAGAATACATTTAAATAGGCCTCTAGCAAATATTCCGTGTGTTTAAAACACTGATCATTAGAAGTGAATCCCTGTGTATATTCCAGAAACTCCCCCGCCCCCCCCAACTTTCTGTCTTTCAGTTTCATGCTCCATGTCCCTTCCATGGTGACATCCTAGTTCCCCTCCTCTTTCACGCTCCCTGCTCCTCTCTCAAGCTCTTTAGATTATTAACTTCCTGAGCAACACAAACCAGTTCTACAACTTTCTGTCTGGCAGGCTCATCCAAAGCTCACAGATGATAGAGAGACAACAGGCAGGAAGGACAGCTGATCACTTTATTTGAGTGCTTCAATGGGCCAGCAAGTGGACTTGGATGGTGAGCCAGTGTCTGCCTGAATAGAAGCATCTAGCAGACATGAATGCCATGGCAATTGCAGTAAACAACACGCAGACATAAGATCCTCATTACCGTTTTAATCAGGCATTGTATCTGCCAATGTTCAGTTTTGTTTGTTTCCTGTGGTTTACTGTAATTATAAGGCAGTGCTTTTCTGTGTGCCTCCATGATGTTGTACAGAGAGAGACTCAAGTGGTGTCTCCCCCTGATGCCTTTACCCAAGCTAGAAGACTAGTTAGCCGTGCCACAACATGGTCACCTCATTTACCACTTAGGGTGACTCCTTGGTACTTGCCAGGTGAAAGTGCCCTTCTAACTCCACCACAAATGTCCCAACTGCAGACAGCCATGAAAGAAGTGACCAAGACCATCGGCAGCATGTTATCAGGTGAGACACTGACTAAAGTACAATACAAGAATAATTGTAGGATAGAAATTCTCAGCCCCTGAATTTACAGAACATCAGATGATAATGAGTCTGCTTCTTTTAAGATGTTGGTAATTAACACCTTAAAAAACATGAATTAGCTTTTACCAGAATGTTAAGAAACATGCCCCATTGGTAGCCACTGAGGATTAAAGCTGAGCTGTATGAAGTTCTTTATTCATTTCTAAAAAGAAAATTCACCCTAGTTTAATAATATGACGAGAAGTCCACTATATTTAGCAGGTTCCATTGTTACCCTTTCCTACAGTAAGTAGGTATATCAACAGCCCTATATAATTTGTTATCTATCTGGCTCAAGGTCATTCTCTTGTGTGCAGCTTCCCGGAAAGATATAAAACTGTAAAACATACATACATATGCATATTTTTAGACAATGTAGATAATTCCATAGCAATGCACATTTGCCACCCATGTATGAGTTATCAGTAAAACAGCATACATACATACATACATACATACGCATATTTTTAGACAATGTAGATAATTCCATAGCAATGCACATTTGCCACCCATGTATGAGTTATCAGTATAACAGCATGCATACATACATACATACATACATATTTTTAGACAATGTAGATAATTCCATAGCAATGCACATTTGCCACCCATGTATGAGTTATCAGTATAACAGCATGCATACATACATACATACATACATATTTTTAGACAATGTAGATAATTCCATAGCAATGCACATTTGCCACCCATGCATGAGTTATCAGTATAACAGCATACATATGTATATGTTTAGACAATGTAGATAATTCCATAGAGATGCACATTTGGAGGGAGAGAGAGAAAAATACACTTTTAAAGAAATGTTTGTATCTTGCAGTCTCTAGACGGGAAGGACCATTACTCCTCAATCGTGATATGAACAGATATTGTCGCTCTGTCTGGGGCGATCCCTCGCTTCTCAACTATAAAAGGTGAGTCAAAAGTTTCTGCTCTTTTATTCTGCTGATTTTGTCAGAAAATGAATTGCCATTCCTACTAACAACTGAAAATATAAACATAAATACTATACACAGAACCCAAGTTATCATTAGGCACTGTAGACATGTGCCTATAGGTGGCAGAAGCAATGAGTGATCTTTTCCTTGTATCTTTATTAGCAATACTTTTTTTTAATCAGCACAAATAATCGCCCCATATAAGTTTACTTACTGATTATTGTAATATTTTGAGCCTGGTTAGGACCAGCAAAACAAGCAACTGTTTTTAGTGATATCAACAGAGGGGAGTAGAGTGTCACAAGTTGTGTGTGCCTACAGGCACGAAAAAACTATTTTCAACTGCTTGCCTTAAAAAATTTTGTGTTTCCCATAAAGAAAATCATATTTGCTTTTATTTTTTATTATGGTCTAGATCCCTGGTACCTAATTTACAGCCCACCCATCCATGTTCCGGGCTGAGCCCACCACCTGTGGGGTTCCGGGTGCTGGGATGCTCTTTGCGTTACCGCACCCAATACTGAATTAAAGCCAGTACTGTCAGATGGAGTGATTGATCTCTGTCTGACAGAGTAGAAGTACAGTCCTGGCCATATGGGGAGGGGGGGTTAAAAAACCCTGCCACTGACCACCAATATGTGTTGGGGGGGGTGGGGGAAGGGATTATTTATCACTGCCACTGACTACCAGTGTATGTGTGGGGTTAACAGCAGTGCTGTTGAAGACCAATGTAGGCAGGAGGGGGTAATTAATCCTGTCACTCACCACCAATGTGGGGTTAAGGGCTAATAGCAGTGACTATGGCCACCAAAGAAGAAGGATTTGAATAGCACTGCTACTTAGCACTAATGAAGGGGGGTTTAAATAGCACTGCCACTGACTACCAATAGGGGGGTTCTTATTGCAGTCACTGACACCAATGCTGGGGGTTATTATCACAGTCATTGGCACCAATGCTGATGGTATTATTGCAGTCACTAACACCAATGCTGGGGGTTATTATTGCAGTCACTGGCACCAATGCTTTGGGTTACTATTGCGGATACTGCCAGTAAAGCTAGGGGCTATTACTGTGGCGAATGACAATTGCAGGGGGATAGTATTGCAGCCACTGACATCAATGGTGGGAGATATTACTGTTTTTACTGACACAAGTGCTGGGGGTAACTATTGCAGACATTGACACCAAAGCTGGGAGTTACTCTTAGTGCCACTGACACCAAGGAAGGGGCTTATTCTACTCCCACTTTCACTTCAGAGTGTATTGCTTTAAAAAATACAGCAGGATTAACATTTCCAGGCATTGTGGTTCATTACAGCCCATTCATTTTAAATTGGCTGCTTAACTTGATGCAATGCATCAATGTATGAAAAACAGCCACCATTGTGCGGCTTTCTGGAAGAGTTAGGGACTGCATGGGTGACCTGCTACAATTTTCAAGCTGACCATCACTGGTCTAGACTAATAACAGCTGACATAGGATCTGTTCTTATAGGCAACGATTCAGCATTATTTTTATATACATGAAACCCTGATAACCAGTATGTTCCATGCAATGTACTATTTCTGATTGTGTATGTTTCTCCCTCAGGTGTGGATCTCCAGACAACTCTTACCATGGAGAAAGATGTCTAGATGTCTTGGTATGAGAGTTGGAGTGTTGATAACACTGACACTATCAGTTCATAGTGCATGTTTTAATATATCTATGTTTCTAGATACCAGATTCCCATCTCTATGGATATGAAGTGTGGCCAATGAATGGGACAGAACCAATTCATAGAACACTAGATGGGGCTGGTGTTCCTGATACAGACTTCTTGCTATATGTGAGGGTGGCCCAGACAAAAAAATGTGCCTTACAGGTAAGAAATACAAAAAAGTATGGTTCTTCACTCTAAATTTAAATCTTGCAGTGTCATGCCACATCACTAAACATTATGATCTCCGAAGAGGGTGGGGTATTCTATATGAGTGCCATATTCCTGGTGGAGAGCCTCATGCAGTTGTTATGTCCCTTGCATGGACTCAGTAAGCCAGCCTTATATCTGCTTTAAATTTACAAGAGAAACATTAAAGGATATATATGCCCAAAAACTACAAAGAAATATGTATTTCCATAAGTTCTATCCCACCCCTAATAACCATATTGATCTAGAAGTTTGGAAACATACTTATTGAAGATGCCCACTTGCATTGTACTTCCTCAATGCGTTGACACAATTTCACTCAGCACTGTGAATTGGCATGTCCTTGTGTCACACAATGTAACATCATCATTGCTTGCTGGAAGCAATGCATGATGGGCTATGTAGTCTTGAAAAATTGAGATTGCATCACGTCAAGCAGCAGGATAAGTGATGCGAAGCACACTGGGAATCCAGGAAGTTGATGAAAGTGATGGGCAGACAGAAGTCAGCACTCACTATATAAAAGGTATTTTTTTTCAAGCAAGCATTGATTGCAATATTAAAAACAACTCTAATATGTATTCCTATCACAATGCTGATGTTATAACAGGATAGTGTATGCTGGGACTTTACAAAATTTTGACTGGACTTATGCAGGCCTGGGGACTCATGCACATAGATGTGGTGACCAGAAACATTGAGAAATGTAAAGATCTGTTGACTTTCATTGTCCAGCATCTGTAAAAAAAAAAAAAAAATCTAATAGTTTTAGATGAAATGGCCCTTTAAAAACCTCCACATGGGTTTATTACTATAATAGCATTGTTTTGCAAGAAAGTTAGATTTGTGTCTGGTATTAAAAATCCACTTTTTTCAGATCTATTATAAACTACCAACAAATATGTTTAGGTAAATAATTGAAAAATCATATTCAGAATAATTCATTCTAATGAGAGACAACACAACATCTGGGAACCTGCACTAACTTACTGGTTTTCATAAATAACTGCGCACCAATGAGATGGCAAATAATGATAGTGGCTCAGGGACTTGGAGACCTTCAACCAAGCAATTCCCCTACCTAAATTATGTTGTAGAAAAATGTGAATACATCCATGGTAACCATGGAACATTTTATACACGTAGCTCCCTCTAGAGTGTATCTGTAGTTATGTTTCAACACATGTCTGATCAGTCTGGCTTGAGTTCAACATAATCCTGTTCTGTTGCCTATTTTTATATGGTACATAATTGAAACCTAGTTTGCCCCTGTTTTGTAAGTGGGGTACATTTCAGAAGCTCTGACGATATAAATTCTAGTTTGTAGTAAAGCATGTTATTTTGGTGTTGTATTTTTCAGCCCATCGTTATTGCCTACGCATCGTACTGTCAGCTGGACCACGCAGGTCGTCCTATTGCTGGGGTCATTGTGTTCTGCCCAAAGCGTCTTAGAGAAGTAGTAAACCAGCATCCTCACATTGTACAGGTATGACAGCTACAGCCCATCACTTTTTCAAAATGTTCTCAGTAAGTTTCCGATGAGCACAGTTTGTCACATAAGCCCCTACTCCAAAAAATGATATGTCTCTGTAAAGTCTTTCAGAAACCTAGCTACTTCATGTCTCTAACTACCAAGCCCAGATACAGAAATGGTAGGTCTGGGTAAAATAAATTAAAAAAACATTTTTTAGTACATGTCTGCAACACGATAATTTCCTCATGTTTTATTCCTTTAATAATGTACAGAAAAATACCTGTTGATCTGCCAGAAATCTAGTGAGCTCCTTACTTCTTGTTTGAGCTAACAACACAGTGCCCGTGGCATTAAAATTCCAAGAGTATGTGTCAGCCCTGCCTGAGTTCTCCCCTGTTGAACTACAGAACTACTTCCCCCTGCTTTATCTACATAACACAAGGGCTGATAACACTGCATGGGATTGCAATGCAGAAGGGGCACTGTGTTGCCAGTTTAATATAGGAAGTTAGGAGGATATCTGGTAGATCAACATAATGTATTTTTTCTACTTGCAGAGTTTTTCCAAAGACAAAACAATGGGAAAAGTGCGTGTATTGAAGAGGGGAATTTAATATGTTTTTTTCTTTTTTTACCCAGATATACTATTGAAAATGTAGATACTGGGAATAGCTCCCCAGTAGCTGGCAACAAGTCAGTGCTAAGTAGGACTAAACCAGGTTAAAAAAAAAAAATTAAGCTTCCTTGATCCTACATGAGCTGTGCCGTTAATCAGCATGATGTATGTACGATGGAGGATTGTATGGTAGCTGTTTTCCAATTACAAGGAAAATAGGTAACATGTTAACTGATGATATTAGGTGACTTTGATTGTTGCTCACTTCAAAACGCTCATTAATTATTCTGGCATTTCTCACTTAGGTCACTTCAAAGCCAAATGTAATACATTTATCATGCAAAATAAGCAGCATAATTACTGGTCGTTGTGACAACTTATGTTGGTTTTACTGTTTTTATGTGTTTTTGCCTTCCATGCCTTCTAAATCTTGCTGTGTTTCCCACACCAGGTGTCCCTACATGAGATCCTTCATGCGCTGGGATTCTCTAGCAGCCTCTTTGAGAAATGGATAGACTGCAGTTTTTCAGAATATGGTAATAATGATACTCATTTATGTTCCATTCAGCCTTAAAGAGAACTATGGGACGTTTTTTGGCATTAGTTTTCTTTTGGGTCACAGGAGGACATTTACAAATGCCTTCCTGTGACCCAAAGCTCAACATATAGCAGGCTATTGCCGGTTGCATGCTGACAGCTCAGAGCCGCACTGCAGCCAGGAAAGATCCTGACAATATTGTTGGGATCCACCCCACTACCTGATTGACAGCTGGCTCTGCCTCTCTAGAGCCGGAGCGATTTGTGCCCGCCCCCTCCCCTGTCTGTCCCTCCAGTCAGCACTGGAGGAATAGAGAGAGGGAAGGGGGAATCCCTGCAGGGAGTAATGACTGACAGCCACCACTCTCTGCAGGGAGAAGACCATGAGCTGAGCAATCAGCGGTTTGTGATCGCTCAGTTCCCAATCAATAGCTTCAGTGCCACATGTCAGCTCTACCTATGGGAATCTGTGCATTTCACTCTCCCTAATGTTTCCTTAAGGGGTATTTCCACTTTTGCAGTTAAATTTGAGGAACTCCCACTATATCTTTGTTATGAGATCCCATTCACACAGCATATAAAAAATAATAATAATAATAAATATGCACTTTTTTTTTTACACACAAATTATATATAAAATCCTGCTCAGGTGCTTCCGGTAACAATGCTAACAACCTGGAAATAAAGGACCTCCCCTGCGGAACAATACGCATGGCGAAATTCAACATACCTAATAACGACTGCAACTCCCTCCTGGAACACACTGTAGACACCACCAGTAAGTGCAAAGCATCCCTGATCCTAACCAGCTTTTCCAGTGGCAAGCTTGCTTGCATGGCACTTGTATCCAGGATGATGCCCAGAAACGTCAGTACCCTCAGAGGCCCTTCAACCTTGTGGCTAGCCACCGGGACGTTCAGCACCTTGAACATATCCAACAAGCCACCGAGGTCCCCAGGTACCCTCTCTGGTGACTCAATCAGCAGGAAGTCATCCAGATAATGCAAGACCCTTTGACAACCTACCTGATGTTCTAAAATCCAGTGAAGAGTTTGTGCGAACGTGTCAAATAACCATGGGCTACTCTTTGACCCGAAGGTCAGTTTGACAGCAAAATAATATAGCTCCCTCCATTTCACCCCATGCCATTGCCATAATGACTGCTTGATAGGCAACAGTTTGAATGCGTCCGAGATATCTGCTTTAGACAGCCAAGCCCCCATGCCCGCCTCGATGATGTACTGTATCGCCTCATCCACCGAGGAATATTTAAGGGAAAATTCCTCCGATGGAATCAATGAATTTAAACTCGGGATATGTAAAGAATGCGGAGCTGACAAATCATAAATCAATCGATATTTATTGGAGAATTTGCCACATACCAGGCCAATGGGGTTGACCCTCCATGATGAAAAAGTGCCGAACCCCCCGATGTGGGGAACACTACTGAATCGTGAACCGCTAGCCCGGCATATGGCAACGTGCTGTACCTGTGAACTAGATGCAAGCCTGTGGCCACCCCCAGTGACAGTACCACCCACCCCTACTAACTATCCGTCAGTAACTTGTCCTGTGGCTACACAGTGATTTACTTTAGCTCAGCCACCAACTGACTGACTGGAGTAATAGTAGGTCGCACAGCAGCCAGACTGGTGAGCCAATGCTGGAGAAGCAGAGAGAGCTGAGAGGAGGTGTGGGTTGTTGCTGAAAGCCTGGATTAAGGGTAACTGGAGGTGTGAAAAGAGATGGGAAGACAGACTGGGCTTCTGTAATGTAACAATTTCCTGTTTGTTGTCACAGTTTAGCACTATGTGACAGATACCAGTTGCTGCTTGTTTAGTGGACATTTATTTTAATCTCCTTCAAGCCTGTCTCCACACCCTAAAACTCAAAAAACTAAATTTTGGCATCACCCCCAATTTGAGCTCCACTGTTACTACCTACAGTGACCAGTGGCATACGAAGTGCTCCACTTCTGCAGAGTCTCAGGCTCATGGAGTTCTGAAGATCATAGATTTAAATATAATATTCAAATACTCTCATTTTGCTGCATTTTTATATGTACTGGACAGCGCAGAAAATTGCAAAAGGCATTTTAACCAGAAAGCACTTTTGGTCTTATACAATAATGTGTTCTAAGAACTGAAGCCACAGTATTTGCCCACAGCCACCAATCAGATTCAGACTTTTAGGGCTAGTCTGATGTTGATTGGTAGCTGAAGAGAAATAACTCCAGTTTTTAGTAAAAATACACTGAGCAGCCAGATTATTATGACCACCCCATCAATACTGTGTTGGGCCACGAGATGACTCCACGAGATGACTTTGTTGGGCCGCCTCGTGACTCCACGAGATGTTGAAAGGTGATGCGAGGAAGCTGACACTGCACTGTTGCCCTTCTGTTGTCTTGTACCAGTCTTGCCACTCTCCGTTCTGCCCTAACATTGACTTGTCGCTGACGGCCACAATTCGCACATTCAGACCCACGAATTCTGCTGTTTTGCTGATACTCGCTCCATGGCTCGCGCCAACAATCATCCCACGTTCAAAGGCTGTTAAATTGCATTGTTTACCCAAATCTTCAGAACAAAATCAGTTCTACTGTCGTGGTAAACAACCTGCTTCCCTATTTATAATGGTCTGGCCCTCTAGCAACTTCGGCGCTGTTTGATCTAATACATTGGCTGAGGTTTACAAGCAATGCTTAGGATATTGGATGATTGCTAACATGTAACAGATTGTTTAAGTACTATTTTTTCTTTTTTTAAGGCGATCTTTGCTCCTCACGATCCCGCGTGACAAACATAGATGAAAATGGTCAGCGCCGCATTTATACTCCAACTGTAATGCAGAAAATGGGGGAACACCTAGGTGTAGGCAGCACTGGGGCTCCCCTTGAGAATCAGGTGAGAAAAAAAGGGTATCGCATCTAAATCATAATATTAAAATACAGATGCTGTTATTTGCAGCATCTGCAAGCAGCTAAACCAAGGGCCTCATAAACTACTTTCTACAGACTTGGAAGATTATAGTTCACACGTTTAAATACCATAAGAACACAAATAAAATATATGAGAAACATTATTTATAATTTTTAGGCGCATACTATGGAACCTACAAAACACTTAAACATTCTACACCAGTGGGATCATAACCAACAGAGCCAGCAGAAATATGTACAGGCTACACAAATAAACGCCAGTCTTTAGTAGGGAAGACTGTTGTTCTACTGACCTGGAACAACAGTGCAGATCAGAAGTACTGACTTCACTCTGGCTGTACTTGTTGTTATATAGAGTGTATTTCCACTTTGCACCCAAATTGGGATAACACCTAATTTATATTTGTTACATGTTCCCATTCGCATAGCATTATCTAAAAAAAGGTTTTAAAATTATTATTGCATTTATTTAAATTGATTTTACTTGGGTTAGGGTTTCTTGGCTTCTTAAGGGTTATCATTTTTTACTTGCTTCAACTTTTTGTAATGTTAGGAGGGGCTGTGAGGGGTTTGTTAACCCTGTCTGTACTGTGCTGGCTCATTTCATTAGAATTCGTAAAGTAGATTTGAACACAGCCTATCCTAACAAAGGCTTGAAGGATTACAACCCTGGTTTCTGCATTGTATGTTCATGAAAATTAAGATAATGAGAGAAACACAATCCTCAGTCCAAGTCTTTATATAATGACAGGTCACTACAAAGGGGCTGAAAAAACACTCGATTCAGCCATGTTGCCTGCGGCAACAAAACTTCTAAACAGTAATAAATATTTTTTTTAAGAATATTTTTCTTTATGCTGTGTGAATGGGAACAGGCAACAAACATATAGTGGGGTTTTATCTAGGGATGCACCTATACCGTTTTTTTGTTATCGAGTATGAGTACCGGTATTTATCTTTTTCGGTACTCGCTGACTTCCCGGCCAATCAGGAAGCTGGGAGCTGACTTCCCGGCCAATCAGGAAGCTGGGCGGTGTGTCATTACCTGCCGCCGGGCTTCTTGATTGCCCGGGAAGCCGGCTCTATGGAGGAAATATCCCTCTGACCAGAAGTTCCGGTATTGGGGGTAAATATCGGAGCATTTGGCGAGTGCGAGTACTTGCCCAAATACTCTGTATTGGCACCGATCCAGATAATACTGTAGTATCAGTATTGGTGCATCCCTAGTTTTATCCAATTAGACTACAAACGTGGAAAGGGAGCGAGATCAGTGTTCAGTGGGCATTTCGGAAAGCTAGGACCACAGGAGAGACAAGTGTATGAGAACCCTGGTCCAACTATGTGTTGGTCCAACTGGTTTTCTATGTGCTGGAAGCACAGGGCTTTAATCTGTGCTGCAGCAGGTAGCTGATTACAAAAAAAAAAAGAGGCGTATTTTTTATTGTATATGCAGCCTGACTATGCTACAGTAATAAATTAAAAGGGTTCAATTGGGCTTTAATAAGAACAATGATGGACTAGTACTAAATTGTCATACTTTATGCATCTTTGTATATTTTTTACCCAGGCAAATAAAACCATTTACAACTGACCTCTAAAGTTCCATTTATTTCTACAGGAAAAATCAGCTTCCTCCCACTGGGAATCAAGAATCATGCAGGGATCAATTTTGACGGCCTCTATCAACCCTCCACACCTCACATTCCTGGACCCTATCACACTGGCAGCCTTCCAAGATATGGGGTGGTATAAGGTGAATTCAAGCATTAGTCATCAGCTTCTGTGGGGAAAAGGTGAGATTGTAAGGTGTAGAGTTGATTTGCTTCCAGCCATGTACTATATGATGATAATCTATGAATTGTGTTATAGGTGCTGGGAATTCTTTTGGCCTTCCTTCCACATGCCACAAAGCATCTGAATTTTTCTGCAAAAATAAGAGGTGACTGCTACTAATCATAGTATTGTTTCCTAATTTGCTATTAAAGTTGAACTACAAACATTTTTGTTTTTAATTTTGGTTAGCATGGAGAAGGGTTACAACCACTGTCTTTATCCACGTCTTTCCTAGCGATTAGTCAGGGCCGCTTTACCCAATGGGCAAAGTGGGCAACTGCCCAGGGCCCACTGTCACATTTAGGGCTCACATCCACTGCTTTCACTCAGTTCCTTGTGGCCACGCACATCGCCTGCCTGAGCTGCCTCCTGTCAGATCACTATGGCCATCCACAGTGCAATCTCTGGTTCTAATGACAGAGCGGGAGCCGAGCTGAAGAGAAGGAGACGGGGAGATGGCAAATGTGTGAGGAAGATCCATGAAAGACGCTCCGAACCTCAGCAGAGGAACTTCTGCCTTACTGTGTGTGGCCCTTAAGTTAGTGAGTGACCCTGCATGCTGCTGATTGTATATGGCACTGAGGCTGAGCAATCATTTATATGGGAATACATTATCATATAAAATAAACGATTGCTCAGTCATATACAATCACTAGAAATTCTAGTGATTGTATATGACGGAACAATTATTTATTTTATATGACAATACAAGTTTCTATTCCTTACATTGCTGAGCAATATAAATAGTAACCTGTAGGGATTCACCAACACCGATACTGGGCATTTTCACAAGTATTCCTACTTGTGAATATACCCCGATACCAAAAACTGATACACACTGATAGGGCACTTTAATTTTTCAAATTGAAATGGCTGCCTTAGGTCCTACACTTGCTGGGGACCTTGCGGCAGCCTTCTGGGAAATCTCCTTCTAGAAGACCCTCCGCACCCCTGCTGAGACCCTCCACACCGCTGCTGAGACCCTCCACACCGCTGCTGAGACCCTCCGCACCCCTCCTGAGACTTTCCTCACCCCTCCTGAGACCCTCTGCCCCAGACATCAGGCCGGAACCCCGGTACAGAGCAGCAGCACAGAGTATGTAGTAAATTCATATGCTGTTATTCTGCATTGCTCTATATTGTATTGTAATACTGTAATACTGCTATTGAGCTGCAATCTTTATTTTCACAGATAAAAAAAAAAGCCTTTTGGAGACCCACTGCCCGAGACATCAGGCTTGGGGGTGGACAATATACAATTTTTGGCCCAGGGCCCACCAATGCCTTGAATAGGCCCTGTGATTTTTGCCATCTAAATAGGAAGTTAGGGATAATTTGTCCCATGGGGCCACAGACAATAATAAACACACTTTTTTAAACAGGAAGGAAGGGTTACACTCTTTATAACGTTTTTGTTTCCCATTTTTCCTGCCCAAATGTTTGGTGCTACCAGGACAAGAATTATAAAACAAATCTTCCCAGCAAGAACACAGACAGCAATAATAAAAAAAAAACTACTAACAGAACTCCTAACTCTTCCATACTCTATACAGAATAAAAAAAAAAAGACTTGGCTGCAGTTCTGCTTTAACATGCAGTTATAACAATTGTATCTCATTAGTGACATTGGCTGCCACCATTTGCATCTGGACAAGGCTAACTGCTCCACTGACACATTCCTGGATGGATGTTATATTTATAAGCCACTCCCACAAGGGGTAAGTTTTAACATATAAAACTCTTGAGACAATGTACTGCTATGGGCTACAAATTTTTTTTTTTAATTTTGGCAGGGTGAATGCTGGCTGGAGAATGGCAGTGAAGGAACAGAAGAAATTTACCATCACCAGAGTCGTTGCTTCTTTTCAAACCTCACAAGGTTTCCAGAGGTAGCTATTTCCAATTTCGGGCAACATGCTGCTTTTTTGCACAACCCAATATATTGCCTTATGTCTAAGGAGCAACACTGACTAGGCAAGTCGTGTATAAGCAACAAAAAGACCCACTTATTACAAAGCCATATTTTTAGCCATTTTTCGGCTAGATAGAGATGTCCAGTGCATGGTCTCAGTGACTCAATTACCACAAGCCATACTAATTTTCTGCATTATTGATGTTTATCTAGTTTAAATTTCCTGAACATGTGTATTAGACAGGGGGCAGTGAGCAGTCCTACACAAATACCAAATTCAATGGAAAGGCCCCATTAAAATGGAACTATTAGTAACTGTAAATGCCTTAAATGTGACCATATTATGCAAAATTAAAAAGTCTATCTTTTATACGGGGGGAGGGCACTGAGGGGCAATCCATTATACGGGGGAGGGGGCAATCCATTATACGAGGGGGAGACGCACAGATAAACATTGATAATGTGTATACAATGTCGTGCAGAGAGGAGGTGTTTACCATAATGCGCTACTATGCACAGCACTGGTCTTTATCCAAGTTCGCTGTCTTCCGCCTCTTGATTGGCTGGGACTATTTAGCTCCTGCGCTTGCAATTGGGAATTACTGTTTCAGGACAGAACCATGCTGAGACTATGCACTGAGTTGCGCTTTGTGGCTCAGTGTACACAAATGCTGACTTAAGCTGGCCATACACCTTACAACCATCGCATGGTTGCAAGGTAATTAAAATCTCGTACGATCTGCCCATCTTGGACAGGCAGATCGTACTTGCGATCATCGCAAGCCCTCCCTGCTAAGGGGAGGGCTTGCGATGATTATAATGCTGAGCGGGCAGTGTGTGCTTGCGCACACCAGCCCGTTCGGTATTTGTCCTCCGAGTACGCCACTAACCCGCCGAAAGTTTCCAAGCCTGCTTGGAAGACAAAAGACGTACGACCGTACAGTAGAAACGGTTGCACGCCTTCCATACACCTGTCGATTATCGTACAATAATCGGCAGGTGTATGGGCACCTTTACAGAGTCTCTTCTGACATAAAAATCCTATCTTTCAGCATTTTTTCCCTTCTACTTTAAGTTGACCATACACTGCTCATGTAGTGCTGACTTGGATGAAATTCGAGCAGTGTGGGGCCCTGCCATCACCAAATTTGATTATTTAATCCACTTTCGTCCATGGAGCTTGGGGGATAATTGTCTCCAGGGGATCTAATCTGTATGAGAACTTGATGGCTTTTTTCGCTAGCAAGTCACAGGGTAGGAAACAACAATAGGCCTGAGCTGATGGTGAAGAATCTTTATATTGGCTGTATCAAGATACCTGTGAACATAACCAAATATACAATTGATACTAGGTAATTATCAGGATTTACAGTCCATAAGCAGCAAATACCTGTGTTACACTAACACACTCTTTAGCATGCGGACATCTGATGCTAGTTTGCTTTGATGCCTTATATGTTTTTCTTGTACCTTGCTCAGGCACCGAAGCATGAAAAGGTGAAAGGCCGCTGCTATCTTCATCGCTGCCTTGGTCCAAACACATTTCACATCAAGGTTCAAGGATCAGAATGGACAGACTGCCCCGCTGGAGAGTGGATAAATGTAATTTTATTTTTACCTTTGAATATAACTACATTCAACTGAATACTAAAGCCAGCCACACACCCATCACTGTTTTCTTGTTTCAGTGAATACAGTTTAGGTGGAATTGGCTAAGCATACTGTATTCATTTAGCAAATGAAAAAGCTGTAATTGAATGCTGTGACATTGAGCTGTGTGGTCCTGCCATGGCACAAATATGTGCTTTTCCTGCCAGTGTGAAAGGGACAAGGGTTCCACCACTGAGCTACACATTACCACATTTCTCATTCGTGTTGGAAACTCTGGAATGTTGCATGTAGCTTTGTCAGCAAAGTAATCAGAAGGCATGCTCATCCGACAGCACAGCGGCAGGTTCGTTTGCAAACATGTAGATATATTTATCTTTTAAACACTTGGGGGTCTATTTAAACATAATTTCACATAAGATTTATGCAGCATTCACCCGAGATTGACACATTTTTCTACTTGGATTCAATTGGATATATGTGTGAATCTTGAGTGAAAGTTGTGTGAAAACATTTATAAATGGACCCCTTTGTGTTCAAATTCAAACTGCACCAAAACTGGTAATTGCTTTGAAAAGAGCTGAGAAGAGTTAGAGTGGGGGTCAGCAACAGGTCAATCATGGCCATGTGATAGGCAGATTGCAACTATACCCACTGACTCTCGGACCGCTAAGCAGAGCCGAGGGAATTCCTAGGCTCCTCCTTGGCTCTGATGCCAAGGGGAGACCTAGGAGGACTTCACTCTGTTGAGCGCTGCTGCATCGAATGTCTGTTATGTTTAGTTTCACAAAGGGAAGGGGGAATTTGTGCTCTGGTACTGATCCCTGCACTCTGTGTTACTCACCCGTGACCCCTGAACTCTGCATTGCTTATTGCTGCCCCTGTATTATTTACAACTAACCTCTGCATTAATTATTACTAACCCTTGCGCTCTTAGTTACTTATTACCGACCCCTGCACGGTATGTTACTTACTCAAGACCTCTGATACTTACTCCTATGCCATGCACTCTGCATTACTACTGCTCCTTGAACTCTGTTACTCACCCCTGTCCTCTGCACTCTGCGTTACTTACTAATGACCTCTGCATACAAACATTCTATATATCTATTATATATCTATTAT